>NC_090929.1:674632401-674956568 GCF_040938575.1 Ambystoma mexicanum | reverse complement strand
TCGTGAAAAGTCCTTGAAACAAGGTACCCATTGTGAAAACCCTACATGTATCCGCGAAGAAATGACGGTCTACTGAAGTAAATTTCGGAAGAAGTGTGAAAATGAATGAAAGAGAGGATTGGGGACGTCACTTGAAGCAAACGTGATACACCCAGAAGAGATGTGAATAAGAAAGAAGATAGACCTTATAGAACGTGATGACAAAGAAGTGAAGTGAGCAACATTTCGGGAGGGAAATGAAGATTGCACGTGCGGAGAAGCACTGAAGAAAATGCAAAACCATTTTACAATTGTACAGACGCAGTAACACAAGTAGACAAAATAATCATAAGACGGACTACGTAGTGAATAGATAGCAGGCGATGCAATATATATACCAATGTATATATATATATAGGAATGTATAGAATCTGGATGTTCCACAATGCATTATAGCAAACTTGGACCCCGTGAATGAAAGGGCTGGAAGTGTGGCACAGCAGAGTAGGAATAGCGGACGGCGAAGGAAGATTCAAGAAAGGCTTGCTTGGCCCACTGTCAAGAGTTGGGCCGCTGAGTGCCTTGCCATGTACTCGAGATCATACAATAACGTGAGAAGTAAGCTGAGCTCCTGTTTGAGGTGGAATGAAAGTCACTGAGGGTGTCAAGATTTCTTCATTTCATAGTATAAAATGCAAGGAAGAGCTCAATAACGTGGTCTCCAGTCACATGGTCAGATGTAAATAGACTTTGGGCGAGCTACAACGAGACCAGAAGATAAGGGCATGCCACACTCCCTTTTATTCTCAGGCATAGTGAACCTCTGCAAGGCCGAGTTCAACAGTAGGAGTGATGATGGATGTTGGGCTAATTGGGTGGGAGGCAGGACCAGGCCAAACCCCCAGCACTTGGGGTACCAGCTTGCATGCTGCTAGCAAGCGAAATATTCCAGAAGGGTACAAGTGTGCCAACAAATTATAGAGGGCCACGTATTAAGGAGCCCTATAGTCCGAGAAGCTATTAGTATGTCATGTATTAGTCTGACACGGAAGATGACTTGCACTTGGGTTGGGCTTAACTGTCCACCTGATCTTAGAGACCCAATCACGTTCCTGTATCCCATAGAAAGTATATGTAGATAGATGTTCCCCGTTGACCAACCACAACTCCTAGTAGGTTTTCTTATTTGCCACGTAGTATGACGTCACTTATGACACATTTTTTGCATAGAAGAATTTTTTTATGATATGTTTTCGAGAGAATTTGTTGAGTGAGCTGTGCGACGTCCATTGATGTCCGTTGTACTCCCTGTTTTAAAGACTTGTTATTAAAACAGCTTTGACTTTTGCCAACTTCCTCAGTTTGTCTGATTATTGATGTATGAGTAAGATCTGCATCCCGATCCATCTCAGATACTGTTTCCTCGTCTCAAAGGACCCGGTCCTCGGGTTGAAGGTATTACATCTAAGGTTGGAAGATGATTGGGGAACCAAATATTTGGCAGATAAAATCTGAATTTGGGAATCTGATGCGACTAAGGATAGCCGTTTCCTTAATCGAAATAATGTGTTGTCTATCCTTCATGAGATTACTGATCTTAGGGTTATTACCACAAGAGATATCAAGCTGATAGAAGTTCTGGTATCCATGACAGATGATAATTGGGCCTTGGTTCATTTGGTCTCTCCCAACTTGGTGGATATGATCATGAGATATGAGGATGAACTAAAGGTATATGGGTATATTGTAGAGAGACAACAGGATTTGGCTTATAATAAAAGTAGTAAACCAGAGAGCAAGTTTGTGATACCCAGTATTGCCCAGGTTGATATTGATGTGGTTGTTGCAAAAGTCTTGGCGGTGATGAGCCAAAACCTATACATTGGACATCAGGCAATGGAGGAAGATAATATGTATTCGGTACCATGAAGGTATCCAATATTGTGTAAGAACATTAAATGTCTTAGCTGGAACACCAGAGGAAATGCTTCATTTATTGGGAACAACGAAGGATTGGGAATACTACTCACTACAGACATTTTCTTTCTTCAAGAGACCTGGATGCTAGAGAACTTCTGGTTATATGGTTATACTATATATCAAAGAAAGACTAGACATTGTGGGATTGGGAGACCATCTAGTGGCTTTATCGTGGGTATCAAGCAACATATACCATATGAAGAAAATGTTTGTGGTATAGCACATCCTAATCTATTAGCGGTTACTATTTCCCTTATTGTTAATAATAAGTTTACTAAGATTTTGCTAATGAATGTGTATAATCCTCCTGGAGACATCATGACCAAGGAAATTACGACCAAGATAGAACTTTAAATAGATAAGTGGTCTCTAGATAATAATGATGGTAGATATATTCTGGTGGGTGATCTTAATTTTCAGAGATTTACGTTGAGGAATATTTTTGACTATTATACACCGAAAATCAAAATGTAGTGTCTTTAATAGCTCCTAGTAAAGAGGAGCTAGTTAGTGTTTGTGCAGATTGGATGACACTGATTTCAACATTTGATTTAGCACAACCTATTAACCAGATAGGTATCTCATCATCATTCTGGTATACATAGCATAATGGTAATAAGCGATCATGGTGTGATCATGTGCTGATCCACTTTGATCTTCAGGGAAATAGGAAACAATGCTCAAATAGACTAGAAGGTAATTATATTATTGGGGTAATGGTAATGCAGTTTGTTGGTCTGAAGTTAATATGCTTGCTTTTAATGAATGCGTTTTAAATGAGTTTCTTAAGCAATGGTCTCTCCAATTTTAAATATATTCTTGAATTTGAAACATTTATAGAGTGTGTTTTACAGCATGTTGCTAAGAGACCGAAACAATGTTGGTATACAAAATGACAATAATTGTTTTAATGACATTGCCATTGTAAAACTAAAGATAATCCTTAGGAATGCAATCTTAAGGGTAAGGAGGGAAAATATGACCATAATGCAGAACGATGCAACCATTAAAAGATTTAAGTTAATGGTGAGTAAACACTGCCCTCCTATTAAGCAAGAAACCTAGGGATTATTAGAAGGGGCTTCAATTCAAGTAATATCTAATCTTCAGATGCAGGAGAGAAACTGGGATTCTGGGACATGGATTGTACAATATACAGAACAATGAACAAAGTTCCCACGATAGGGAACTCCCATTCCCTGCACACCATCAATGGCTAAGTTAGCCAAGCACTTGAATAAGGGGTAGTTAATTCAAAAATTATTAAACCTTATCAATAATTCAAAATTGGCAATTCAAAATGAATCGATATATTAATATGCAAAATATATTTATGGAAACATTGCATTTTAATATATTGTATATTTTTTAGAGGAAACGTTTACGTTTCTTAAGTATGTTAATATGTATGTATTTGTAAGGTTTATATAACCAATAAATAACACTTTAATAAACATAAAAAAGAAAGTACTAATACTATAACCTTTCTGTGGCACTGCTGTCCTGTTACCATTGATCTTGTTTTATATTTTTCGCTGTTACTAATTTTACCCCTATATTCTGAGTATTAGTTTTGCAGAGTTTTGCGGCGTAAAAGTGTCTGGTATGCCGCTTATCTGTAGTGCTGATTGTTGGAATTGTGGTATGCCATCTTTATTATCCTCACTGGGGCGTAGAAAGAGCTTATGAGAGAGCCTACTAGAGCTGAGGAGAATCATTGCTTCAAATGTAACATGCCATGTTAAGTAACTACAGTGAAGTATTGTGAGATCCTAGGAGAACGGCCAATGAAACCAAAAGGAGAAGGACTCCTGCAGTGATTCATTGTTGCAGGTGTGATGTTGCACTGTAGGAATTGATGAACGCTGTCATTAATACTGAAGAGAAGAGACAATCTTGTTGTGGCAAAGGCTGATAAAAGTGAGAAGATGATTTTGGTTGTTGGTTGGTTACATTCAACTTCTTGTCTGGCTTTGATGTGGCATGCATCTACGCAAATATATTAGAGTGAATCTACGCAGTGGAAACATCACATATGGGAAAGATTGTTAACCAAATGAAAAGATGGTATTCATGGTTGAAATGAACAAGACCAGTCGTTGGACGATTTATGAAATAATAACCAACATCACAGTGGCTCAAGACGAAGTCAAACTCAAAGGAATGTCATTGTTCTTTGCAATGGCACACTCTGAAAGACCATCTCAGAAAGAGGTGTATTAAACAAGGTTTAGGGCACTGGGACTGGCACCAGTGAAGGTTCAAGCAACTGTGACGTAAATAACTCTTAAGAGAATTCCTGAGGAAGCCATTGACTAAATAGACGAATGAGATGAGCAACATTGTGACGAATCAGAGATTAGTTGACCCAAGTTTCCTAATTTCCTGAATACAATCTTTGCTTAAAATAAAAACTTAAATTTTCTTTACGAAATTTAAGTAGTCTCCAGATTTTTCCTTACTCTGATCTCCACAGATGCTAGAACAAAACCCTTTGTTTTCTTTAAGGAGTGTCTTCCAACATTGTAACAGCAGGCATTTTTACATTTCTTTTATCGGCAACAAATTGGAGAGTGTATTTTCTCCGATTTTAAAAGGAGGGGCGATAGCAGTTAGAGTTGCACCACATCTCCTCTATTGTTTTTTTGGAGTTATCCGTGCCATCCATGTTATATCAAGATTGCTCTATTTGGGACATTAACCCCATTGTGCTATCCTACTGGGATGCAAGATTGTGGCATGTAGGATACAAGCTATCTCTGCAGCAGACACTAAGACGTACAGACTTACCTATATTTCAGGGGCCTGAATTTACATTGATATATTTTTTATATGATTTTGTTTATTTTGTAGGGGCAATGTGAAGCTGGCCTAATCATTTTCTGCAGCAAACATGAAACTTGCAAACAAAGAGCTGGTGTGAATTTGCACCTGGCATATGGTCATATTCTGAAGGTAATAGGAAACGGGCATGACCATTTTATGATGCAAGAAGAAACTGCCATGGGCTAGTTTTCTGGTTGCAATATGAAGCTAACATGATAATTTTCCAGTGGCAGAATTAACCATTTGACCATTTTCTTCTGATCACTGTGAAACCGACATGGACACATTTTCTGTGAGCAGCCAGAACCAGGCATTGTTTTTTTTCTGGTGCATTGAGAAACTAAAATGTTAGTTTACTTGGGGCAGTAACATGGCATGGAAACACACCTAAATCAGGCATGGTGAAATTGGCATGGACTATTGAAAGTAGCATGGCTGCTTGAGGCAATCGGGAACGGGCATGGAACTGTTTTCTGGGTAATTAGAACCTGTCATAGTTATTTTATTAGGGTAGTCTGAAACTGGCATGCCAATTCTCTGGGGGAATCACAATCTTGACAGTTTGCTTAACTGGACCAATGTAAAATTGACATGGCACTATTGAAACTGGCATGATAAGTTTCGAGACAATATGAATCTGACCCGTTATACTTTTCTGTGGGATTTTCTAGGGTCAATCTAGCATAGTAATTCCATAATGCGAAACTTTCTTCAACATTTTCTGGTGGCAATAATGTGGCATTAGAATGTGCACAACTCGTGCATTGTGAAACTTTTAATGCTAATTTGGAAAAATGAGCGCGACAGATAGGCTGGCATATTGATCTAATTTGTGGCATATTTCTTAAAAATAGTGTCCTTTAGTCGCAGTCATGGCACATTAGCTCATTGAGCATTTTATGTTTAACAGCAGCCTGTACTGCCGGAGTAGCATATTTTTGGCAGCATCCTAGATTATTAGAGCAACTTGATATACGTAGGAGGTAACCTGGCATGTGGTACTAGGATGCTGGTATGCAACCATGAGATTTCATTTTATTAACTGTATATAGTGATTTGTCCAGGTTGTCTCCTTTTCCGAGGCTCTAACTAGTTATTGGTGGCTGGTCAGGAAAAGTTTCAGAGAGGTTGGGGTACATCCCCACCACTAACTTCCCTGAGTGAGCCAACTTCCCCTAACAAGGGAAGCAAACCTGATTGACAGTAACAGGGGGTAAAGAAAATGTTTTTAGATAATATAATAAAATGGTACATTTTAAAACACAATATTCCAAAGACATAGATAGAAAGACCTGGAATTTGAAAGCAGTTTTAAAAGAGAATACATGAGATATTAAATCTGAGGGACCTGGTCTGCCACAATACAAAGACACATTTCTCTGCAGTTACAAATCATATATGTGCCAAACAGAAAACCTTGTTAAATAGAAACCCTCGCGGGTCAGTACAGAAATATATGCTTTGTCACGGAAGCAGTACAGTGTGCTATTGCCCATCTGTAGCATAGATCCCAAATTATTTCATCGCAAGATATAATCACATCAACCTTAAATACTGCACCAGGAGATAAAATGCACACCACTGTCACGACACTCGTAAACAAATTGATTTGTGCATGCCTGTAAACAATAGACAATGCATTGTTCCTCTCACTAATGCTGACTGCTTAGTTTGTTTGAGGTTTCCTCCTTGGGTGGATGGGGAGATGTTTATACCAGGCCCACTGCAAATCTTTCTTGCTCTTCCTCATGCATCTTTGATGAACATGGCATGGTACCACTCCTAAGTACTCCAACTTTAGAGTGTACATCAGCACTACATGGCATTGGCCGGGGGAAGCTCTGTGCCTCTCTGGGCCTTCCAGCCTCAGTGTCCCAGGCACTCAATGCATCCACCAATATCTCCTGTCACTGCTCAGGGTAAATCTCCCACAGAGATTTGTTTTCAAATACTTTTCGTATGGTGGTTGCAATTTCGTGAAAAAAGAGAAGAACATCCTGGGATTTGTGGTCTTCTTGGAAGCGCCATCGCCAACGAGTAACACAGTCCGGTCTTCCCTTCCAGACACTTTGACCTGTTTAAATGTAATTAATTGATCTTCATTTTAATCCCACTGACCCTATCTGATTTTGATTGCAAATTGCAATTCTTCGATGCATTTAGCAATGTATTTATGTAATGCTGTTTTTACATGTGTTGTACTTTTATGGCTTGTGCCGAATAAAGTTTATGACGACGATGATGATTGCAAATGCGGAAGTGTAACTGTAAACTATGCCCTGCATCACAAACCTGGCAACCATCTCTTCATCCTCACTGGCATTGCCTTTTTATGCTTTATGAAATTACACCGGTTTAAACTGCTGCACCATAGTGCCAAATTACACCTGGGAACAGCATTTATTCCTCAGTCTCCTCAGCAGCCATCTTGCTAAAGTCATCTAGACACGAGGCAGCATGGCAGATACTGTGTGACCATCTATAGTGCCATTCTGATGAGAATATTCAGTTACAAACATGCATGCCCTTGCCCGCCTGCACAGTACACATGGTAGGGTGTGCCAACTGGCAGACTGTTTGTTTTTCATCTGTGCACTCCCCATGCCCGTTTTGTGAGAGCACAGAACTATTTTATTGAACAGTTTCTATTCACAGTAGACCAGTGTTTAAGGTAGGTGGGTGGTGGTCTCGTCAGTCCTGTGAAATCTTTCCTTGCGCGAGGAGAGCGAGGGTATTTTCTGATGATGTCATTGCTGAGGAGTTCACTGTCTTATGTGGGGTCGCACAGGGCTCATGTGTGGCACCCACCCTTTTTAACATCTTTATGATCCCATTATTTGAGAAACTAGATAAACTTGGTGTGGTGTACGTGAACTATGGGGATTATACCCAGTGCCTTGTTCCCATGACTGGTGATTACACCCGTGATTCCGTCTCGCTAAACTCCACTTACAAAATTTTCCCATCATAGATGCAAGTAAATAACCTTCCCCTAAATAGTTCAAAGACTGAACTCATGATGCTGGGAACTGCAACGCAATTGAAGAAACTTAATGCGCAACATGCATCCTTTAAAATTGCAGACTGTCACATCAATACTCAGAATAAGGTCAAGATACTTGGTGTGATCTTTGACGAAGAATTGACTATGAAAAACCAGGTTAACTGTCTCGTCTCCAGCACGTGTTATCATTTGAAGCTCATAGCTCAGTTACGGCCCTTCCTGTCATCAGCCAATTGTGCCAAAGTGGCCTGTGCCATCATCGGAGCTAAAATGTATTACTGCTCCAGTCTACTGCTAGGAATTTCCAAACAAGATATGACCCGGATGCAGGTGATCCAGAATAACGCAGTGTGTATTGTTGCAGGTCTGCAAAGGAGAGACCACTTCACAACGGCAATGAGAGCATTACATTGGCTCCGCATTCGTAGCCGTATTACCTACTGCATGTTGTGCATTAGGCACAATTGCATCTCAGGGCAAGCCCTCAAGTATTTGGTCAGTTGCATTTTGCGCCTATCAGCGCGCAGAGTGCTGAGATCAAATAACACTGGTCTTCTAGAAACTCCCAGAACGCATCTGTCCTATGTGGAGCATAGATCCTTACATGCTGTTCCATGGATATGGAACTCCCTTCCTCCAGATCTTAGATCATGCACGAATTTGCAGTGCTTTAAGAGCAGGTTGAAAACCGCACACATTGTTGAATGACACTTATATTGTGTGGAAGGTTACAAAACCCAACCGTCCTAAGCGAACAGCTTTAATTGAAAAAATCTCCCTTATGTTTTTGAAAGGTCACAAAACCTGACCTCTCTGACCAAGAAGGCATACACTGGCAAACCACAATTATGTTTCATGGAAGGCTGAAAAGCGTCATCGGCTTGAGGAAACAGGCCTGTGATGACAAGCTATACTCAGTTAACATGGAAGATCACGGAAATCGAAACCACCTTGTCAAAAAATTGTCTAACTGGATACATTATACTTGGGTGTTGTGGATGGTTGCTAAACCGACCACCCCAAGGGAATAGATCCATACTGAAAATACTTTCAGATGTTGCTGAAGGTTACAAAGCTTGACCACCAAAAGAGAAAAGCCCCCCTTGAGAAGTTACACCTTGGAGCTGGAAAAGATGACCGGTTTAAGCAACCTTAAGCGAACTGGCATCAGATGGAAATCCAGCTAGGGCACCTAGTAATCACGTTTGCACAATTTTTGGCATCCAAGTTCTAGGCAAATGCTGTATGTTGTGCTTGCAAATGACACATGACATAGCACAACTTGGGACCGGCCCACAATTTGAAATAAAGTTGGCCTACCAGTAATCAGAGTTGTCCCATCATCACTTTTTACTTTTTTGTATCATGGAGGGACAAGACAACATGGCCATCAGACAAAATGGCCCCTTTGATAGACCGTTGTAGAAAATTGACAGTTATGTTTAAGATCTGTGGAGTGTCCGTGATGGTTTGCTATTTGGCAAGGCTGTAGGAACCCTGGCTTTTGATTCATTTAATAAAATGATGCAGTTAGTTCCATCTCTGAAAGGGTAATCTGCTGATCAGATTCCATTTTCATAAGCTCAATGTCAAAAGCAATGCGTGCACTTGTGCTCTGCTGCATCAGTTACCTAATCTGCAGCACTTGCTCTACCACTGGCACAGAGCAGGTTCAGGGGTCACAGGTGCCCATTTCACAGCTGCAGTGACACCCAAATATCTTCAGCACAGGGGCTTCATTTAAGATATGCAGCTCTGTTCCAAAACCCTATAATTATGAACCTACCTCCTGGTGGCACAATCATCTTTAAATATAGGCCATACCTGAGTTATGTTATGGTGGATGGTATTCTCATAATTATTACAGCTACGGCAATTTGATATCACACATGTCAGCCCTGTGAGTTCATGCTCATCTGTGGAAGGATTCTCTGTATTCTCTCCAGACAGGTTGGTCCTTGCCACTTCTGGCAGGACAGTATCATTGGGGGATTGCCTCTCTTTGTTCCTGTATAATGGTAGGTAACACCCCTCCCAGAAGACAGCCACTCCACAGGAATCCTGCCTGGGACCAAAGGGCACACCCATTCACAAAAGGCCTGGCATCACACCAGGGTGCTATATTTCAAAGGGCTTTTGATCCTATTGAGAAGGGAAGGGGATGGGTTAGTGCAGACAGGGGGAGCTCTATGCAGACGAAGGAAGATGCTGCCATCTTGTTTCTCTCTACCTCTATCTCTCCTTCCTGTCATGTCCACTTCCTTTAGCACACACCACTTTGGGTGTGATGTCAAAGGGACAAAGTGTACTCAATCATAAGAGCAGGGATTGATATGATATGGCATTTATAACGCACCTGTACACAAGTAATTCTTGGCGTGACAAGACAAGGAGGGGGGAAACAGAGGGAGGACAATAACGATCTTACTAGGCCCTGATTGCGCAAGTGCAGGCAAGTTGAAGGGGAGAAGTGCCAGGGGGAGGGGGAAGAAGTGCAGATACTTCTAGTGCTGGACCCCTAAAGCAAGCTAGCTTTAGTCCAATCACCTGTGGACGTTTACCTTTAAAAGATGGGGTCTCACACCACTTCTTTGATTCACTCTTGAACATAAACCTGAAGAAGAATTCATTGTACCTCTGTTGGGAGAGTTGATCTCGCCAAAGTCCTCCGACAGTGAGGTGAAGATTGTTTGTCCAAGGCAGAGGCAAGCTCTGTCCAATAATCATCCCCAGGGACCATTGGGGTTGACCTGCTGCTGGGACAAGGTCTGCCTCTCTTCGAGCCACAACAGTACCCATGACCTCACTGTATTGAAGACCAGCCTCCCTAGTGCTTGGGAGAAAAAGAGCAAGGACCAAAACATATCTTCGAGCCCCTGGATTGGGACTCAGAACAACCAGAGGATCAAGATAGCCAGGAATCCTGTGTTCCTACTGCTGGGCCAATTTAAGCTGTGATTCGAGCCCATTCGACACCAGGACACTCCGAAGCTGCCATTGGCACTCTACCTCCTCGAACCTCAGTCCAGCGTGTTCGAACCTGCTCGACGTCTGACCACGCAAACCAAGCACATCGTTGCCTCGTCTCCAACACCACTCTCATCATTTGCACATGTTGACTTAGAACCTCTGCTCGAACCACAAGCATCTTTGCTGCTGTTTACCATTGCCATTTGAACCAACCCTGGTGGTCCATCAAGCCCCTACCATCGAACGTTGCATCGATCGCTCAAACTGAACTGCGTTTCCAGTTTCAAGCATCTTCGCCATCCTACCAACTGTCGAACTGACCATGGTGGTACTTGAGATCCGCAGCTCCTCAAGCGCTCGATCAAAGGGATCCAATGGAATAGTACATCCAGTCTCCAGCATCTTCACAGTTGAACCAACTGTCAAACCAATTCTGGTGGCACTTATGAATCACCCTTCTCAAACATTGCTTTTGAAATACAGCAAACCCCTGTTCGAATCCCAGCTGGACACCACTCCCCATCTAGAACAATGTGACTTCTGCTCCCAAACTGCTGAACTGCACCTTCAAATCAGTTTGCCATTGCACAGCCCCAGCTGAGCCTGTCATTGCCCCAGCTCGAACCTGCATCTCATTGTTGAACCCGCCGTCTTCGAGCGACCTCTTCAAAATCGCTAGCATCTTCTCTGCGGATCCCCATCAGCCGTCGACAACACCCCGGAGGGGCCTTTGAACAGCGATGTTCTAACAGTTCGGCTCGAACCACGCAGCCAGTCTTTAGCCGCTTCACTGATGAACTGACACTGGTGGCCCTCCCGATCCGCACCTCTTCGAGCACAACAAACTTTAGCTTGACCCTGGCTCGATGCCTGCTCCCAGTCTGGAACAAACTGTCGACACAGTTGAGCCCAATTCAAACTGCTGAAACAGCACCAACAAGCTTGGTTCGATGCTGTTGAACTGCCAATAACCCTTAGAAGGGACTATTGGCCCTTAACTGCCCCCTTGGTCCCGTTTTAGGCCCTTAAGACTGGTTAGGTAATTAATCCCTTTTTACATGCAAGAAACATATACTCCCCAGATTCATTACTCAGAGAGCTGCATTGTGTTATCTTTGCTTATTCTCTGTTTGTTCTTGGAGTCGGTTATGTGTAGTGTTTTTCTGTTTAGTTATTTTGCAGAGGGTGCGTTTTTTAACCTTGATTGGACATTCCCTTTAATTTGGACTATTATGCTTTGCTGTTTGGGTCACTTCTGAATCACATTCACACCCATCTTAAGAGCATAGCCTTCCCTCAGCCCACCTTACCACAAAAGACAAAGTAGTTCTATCTCTTAATTGTAGCTGTTTTACTTTTATGATTGTGTGGTTCTGGGTTTGTAGCAGTGTGAGGGCCAAGTGGGCACTTTAGTGCCTACTCATCCCTGTACTTTTGCAGGGCAGAATCCAATTTGTCACAGTATTCCTACAAAAGTCTGTGTCCCACAGCATTCATGATCTGTAGCTGGTTCTTATTTCTGTTGAGTTTGAATGCTTGATGAGGAGGTCAACTGTGCAGATAGGTAGGTGTTAGGCCAAACAGCGTTTTTCTCTTGGACATGGATCCAAGGCTTTGCAGGAAGATGTAGCAAATCACAGGGATTCGATATAATGCACTGAACCAACATATTCAGCACTAGCACACGCCACTCATGAAACTCAAGCCCATAGTGTTTGGAGTGGCCTCAATTATGTGAGGCTCTGCCATTCCCTGTTAATTAAGGGTAGCTGTTGTTTCAAGGCACCTTTTAATATATCTTGTCAGTGGAGTGAACGTACGGGATAATCAATGCTGCTAAGTGTTTAGTTAGTGCTACCCTATTACGGTTACATAAATCAGTCCCGTAGGTACGATGCAACGAGAATCATTAATTCCCTTTTCCAAGTGTATCCCCAGAGCATATACCAAACAAGGAATCATAAATTATTACAGCAGTTTGCACAGTGAATGAGAATTTGCAAACCCAGATGATTTGCCAGTCCTCATTAATATTCATCAGTTTACAAGCTAGCAATCCCCTCAGTGAGTCAACATATCAAGAAAGGGATTATGTCAGGACAGCTCTTGAACAAAGGTTTATTGTATTAAATGACAGGAAACAAGGATGGCTACTGACTTCTTCAGCTCCTGTTGTATAAAGTTTTGATGTCTTTCCCTCTACGTGATTTAAAATGTGAACATCACCAATGCAAACACCAGTGCAAAAAGTGTGGGGGTTAAGAGATGTGTTGGGATATGTATTGGAAAAAGAATCAGAAATTCTGATGGATTGTGCACATGTAAGAATCAGATGAAACATATAAATGATAATTGTATAAGTGCAGTACCTACAAGACACAAACTTTTCACTGGAGTCTGACACTGGTCAAAAGAGAACGACAGTGCCAAAAACACCGGAACATCTAATGTCGATAGTGTAAGGAACTCATGCTGGCAACAGTAAAGACAGACACATGTGATTACAGTTGAAGAGTGTTTATTGAACAATGAATGCAGGGTGGAAAAACACCTAACCTAAACCTAAATCAGATGGGAGCAAGCGTCGACCATCAAATGAAAATAAGGTAGTCCTAGTGGCGTTGTGTCAAATAAAAGGGCCTATACTAAAGAAAAACCTATTGCCAAATCCTTACAACTAATTATAGAAAGAGTGTGGGATAGGATTTCAATAAAGAAAGAAGTGTTCACAAATAATAAGTCAGGATGTGATTGACAGGGAGTCTCCCTTCCCCACGTTATGAGCACCGGACAAAGTCGATCTCATGAGCACAGCACACGCTCGAGCTTTCCCAGCACGAGCCGACAGTTCCTCATCAGTTGTCGGGTTCTTTGAGGGCCAGATCTCTTTTCAATAAAAAGTTTCTTGCCTTCGAGGCCTGATGTATCCACCATACAAACAAACACAAAGTTCTGCTTCACGTATACCTTGGGTGATGGTTGTCCCACTAGTTCCCCTTCTTCTGGGCGTGGCCCCTTCACAAAATCGTATTTCACAATCTATCAAACAGTTCCTTTTCAATGCACTTTGGGTGACAACTTTCCTCCCCGGTTCTCCCTCTTTCGGGCTTGGACCCCTTTCAGGCGTTCACCTCCCTCCTTTGGGTTCACTGTGGCTTTTCTTACTTTCACAAATCTTAATGTCTTTTTAAACAATTCCTCGGGCTTCGCCCCTTTTGTCGGCTTCCCTCTGCCGAGTTCACTCTCACCAACTTTTGTAACACACTATACATAGGGACTTCTGACCGCGTCAATTTTCGCTAGCATCCCTCTGCTGGGTTCACTCTTGCCAACTTTTACCACACAGTTCATGTACTAGTTTTTCACAATGGGACTTCAGACTTTGTCCCTTCTCGTTAGCATCCCTCCGCCGGGTTCACTCTTGCCAACTTGCAACAAACAGTTCATGTACTAGTTTTCACCATGCAGGATTAATTTCCCTTTCTTTCACACTTATCGGTCGGTCAAAGACTTTCGACAGTACAGAGGATTTTACAAAACCGCTGTATGACCACTTTGACCTCTCTTCGCCTCTTCCCAAGGCCTTCTGGTTACGGTACTCTCTTATCATCGGTTAGTCTCCCAGAGATCCCTGCGTGAGCACCCACGTGGTGCAGGTCACCTCTGTTACGGGTTTTCCCCTCCTCTCAATAGTTTCTTTATATGATTCACAGAGTTCAAATTAGCAGTTGGCTACTTTTCGTTCAACCCAGCTCGGTTTCTTATTGATTTTCCCCTCGACTCACCGGCTGTGATGAACCACTTGCCTTTCTTCGAGTCGCGGTTGGTACTACGGAGACCCGCGTCTCTCCCCGGCTTGGTTATCAGCAGAGGAGGGTCTTGTGTACCGTAGACATCTGCTGCAACACACGCTGGCTATTGTTCACAGACTTATATTTCCGTCTGCGGAGGTTTCACAGGCCTTGATCGGAAAGGGAAAGGTAATTTCTCTCCTTGTCACCCTCTCAGTATTCAACATCTTTCACCTCCTCTTGAACTGCCATGCTGAGTTAACTCTCAAGTTGTGCGGTCTGCCTTGCTCGTCCTGTGCTCTTGTGCTCCACCTTTTATGCCTGTGGGGAAGGGGAAGGGCCATCAGATGTGTGTAATTCTGCTCAATTGCCCGACTTTGCCTGACCCTTGTATAGGGACATGTCAGATAAACAGCTCTGGTGTTAGTCTGTTGTCTTTCGTGCTGTGCGAAAGTGTTAATGTCGGAAAAGGGCACGGGCAGTGTTTTGGAATATCCTACGTGTTAAGATGAGGAAAAGGTGTTGAAAGAAGGGGCAAACTGCGTCTCACCCGTCGGTGCCTCACTCCCGCTCCCCACCGACTCCCCATCCAGGTGATCCTCCCTCACTGGTCCACCCCCAGGAACTGTATCCAAAAGCGATGGCCATGTCCTGGTCACCTGGGTGACCGATCCCCGGGGACTAGCTAGGGTGACACCGTCAGGTTTCTCACAGTAGTTATCTCTTTGTTACTGGCACATGAGAAGGCTGATGCTCAGGCAGACATCAACTATGCAAACCAATAGAATGCCGGCTAAATACAGTGTAATAGTTAAGGTGTTCAGTGGGTATGTGAGTTTGTGTTCCTGCAGAAGACCTCACTTTTGGAGAGAAAACAATGCATACATTTAGGCAGAAAGGGTACTCAGCTCCCCCATCCATGAAAGCGGACGGAATTAGCAAGTAAGAATTTCTGCCATGGGTTTTTACCGTGGCTGGGATTCATGCCTTAAATGTGTCAAACTCATGAAGAAACCTGCTTGTGGATCTGAGCTTTCCACTAGATTTCTTGCAGCTCAGGATTGGTGGTGATCTTGACTTTGAAATCTGGTGACCGCTATGCTGTGCCGCAGGAGTGAAAAGGACTGAATGATCACGCTCAAGTTGAAACACCTTACCCCCCAAAACGCTACGCAATGCTGTGACATGACAACTGTCAGCACCTGGGTCCTAGAATTCATTTCTTATATACGTGCATTGGCCCCCTCTTCACTTATTGTAGATGTTTCCGTCAATGCAAAGGATGAAATGTATTAACATCCACTATCGGCATTTGTTGCAGACTCCTCCCTTTTCCATCTGCAATCGATGAAAGACTTATCACATTTCTTGGGGCCTCAACTAAATATCTCTTCCACCCACTTGAAAAAAGGAAATCCCACGTTTTGATGCTTTCATTGGCTTTGTCGTGTCTTCAAGCAAACGGGGAATATCTTTCCCATTGTAATGCTGGAGACTAAGACATTATTGCACAGCAGAGAGCCTTTGCGTTGTCACCATCTCTTTTATGGTTCCAGTTAAATATAAAGGACTGCATTTCCAGGCAAGTTTGGGCAGTCTGCCACCCTAGTGCTGTAAGATCTTACACTGGCAACCTGCAACCTTACGGAATGTACCAAAGAAGGCTTAGCCGTGACGTCGATTCCGAATCCGATATGCGTCCAAAGCTGATTTCCCTTGGACTGGATTTGGAGTCTTATCCATTCATCCCTCTCCTGGTTTTTATCCAGGATGAAGGCATGAGAGTGTGTCCAGATCTTGCTCTGGGCTCCTGTATTAAGTCTTTTTAGCTCATCTGTTGTCTCTCACTTTCTGCACTGCCATCTACTATGGCCCTGATTTACACCACGTGTTTCAATGGGATTGCGTTTTTGTTAATCAGGCCCTATGTCTTTATTCTTATACACTGTATTCGCCACTGCTTCCCTTCCCTTTCAGTGTTCTGTTTATAGAAACAGGCTTCATTTTGCTTATCAAACTCCAGGCATCAGAATTGTATTTTTCACTAGGGTTGCTCGCATAGGATCATTTGAGGTGACTACATAGATTGCCCCACCACAATAATTGAAAGTAGTGTATGCTATTAAAAGATATACGAGTTGGGCGGTATCCCGGCTGCAATACCGCCCAACTGTTATTGCGTTAGCGCCAACCGGTCCAGCACTATTAGTGCCGAATCACAAGTTGGGCGTTAACAGTAAATCCCCATTCTGTCATGATCTCTGCTTCCAAAAGGTCAGGGTTTTCCCAACTCCCTTGGAAGCAGATCCATAACCCAGGTTCCGAGTGCCAACCAGTCCCAATTGGGACCTTTTGGACCCAGTCCTGGCGCCAGTGGCACCAGGCTCATAAATATGCCCAGTCCCAGCGCTGGAAGCGCCGGGCTCATAATGCTTGGGTGGACTTACCTGCAGCAGACCATGCTGCTTACTTGCCTGCCAGTTGAGCCTCTGATCCTCTTCTGTTTGGAACTACTTTTCCTGTTGGGTGGGGCAGGAGCCACTCCCTAGATTCAGAACACTGGAACTCTTCTGGAAAGCAGGAACTCTTTTCTTACCTAGGCGTGGCTGTGGAAGGAGACACCTAAGCACTACAGGAGGCTATTTAAACCACACCCGATGGATGAATCTTGCTTTGCGTTATTCTGCATCCTCTGCAGCAGAACGCTCATCGTGTCTTCTGCATCTGATCCTGGGCCTAAGGAAAAAGGCTTACCATCCTGAATCCAGTCTTCAGCAACACCTATAAAGACAAGAAAGAACAGGTTAGCATTACGGTCTTCAGTGACAGCTCTTCACTTACCTGGTCCATCGGCTGTCACCAACGCCTCGCGCTGCATTCCGGCATCTGAAAGACAAAGGCTTACCTACTCTTCGTGCGCTCCGGAGGTCTTCACACTGCATTCCGGCATCTGAAAGACAAAAGCTTACCAACTCTTCGCACGCTCCGGAGGCCTTCGGCGCTGCATCCCGCATCTGAAAGACAAAACAAGGTGCGTTTAAAGACATTGGGGAACTTTAATTTCCACATCTAACCCAGTGGGTATTCCGGCACCCTGCAGCCGCTCCGAACTTGTACCTGCAAAATAAAAAGACAGTTAGAGCGCATCGTGAAGCAGGCAACAAGCGCTTACTTACGTGCTTCCAGGCGCTTCTATTCATCACACGGGCTCCATCTTCAACTCACTTCAGCCCGTCATCCGCCATCGCCGGAACCCTGCAAAACAAGAGACATCATTACTAAAGACTTTAAAGACATTAGAATTACTCGAAACTTACCGTTCGTGCAGTAAACGACGGACAGCAGTCCTCTGAAGTCAAGAGGCCTGCTCCCCTTATCCAGTGAAGAAACTGGTTACAGCACCCTGCCCCGAGGCAGATGGAGAGCACAGCGTTCACTTACCTAAGGTGAGAGCGTTAACCTTTGGGGTTCTACAGGAGAAGAGAAAGGGAAGAAGAGAGAGACATTCAATAACCCAGTTCCTTAATCCCATATTTTCTATCTGCAGACATCTTACCCTTTGAGTCAGACATACAGTGCACAGAGGTCCAGCCCAAAGAGCCAGCCGTGTGTTACACATCACCTTTGAAGATACGGTATACGCCCAGTCAAGACCGGCGCCTCTACGGGAATCAGGTGAGCGTTACAGAACGCAAAGCCTACCATAAAACTCCCGTCCAGGCGCTATGGAAACCTCGGATACCGACCAGCTAGCCCAGTTACTTGGGGAACTAAGGGCAGAAGTGCATGCAGCCGTCAGGAAACGAACGCTCTAAGAAGGGAACTGATTATTTCCAAGGAGCGAACAGATGATCTCGCTAGACAATTGCTACAGTCACAAGCCGGACAGACCCCGTTACCCGCATCTGGGGGATATCTTCCTTCTACATCCTCTATGAATCCAGTGCAGATCAACCTACCTGGGGATGTACCTCTGGCTTCGCCCGAACGATTTTCTGGTGACCCAAAGAGGTTTGCAGTATTTATCAATCAGTGCCGGTTGCATTTCTTATGCCGGCCAGCAGCCTTTCCAACTGATCAAGCTAAAGTAGCTTTCGTGCTTTCGTACCTTAGTGGCAATGCGGCAGACTGGTCGATCCCTCTAGTAAATCAAGATGTTCCGGTCCTCCATGATTTTCAAGCTTTTCAGCTCAGTATGGAAAAACTGTTCGCAAGACATTCACAGGGGCAGGCCTTGGACAATGAGCTTCTTTCGTTGCGACAAGGTAATCAAGACCTTTTGGCTTATATTGCGTCTTTCAACAGACTGATAGTGGAAACTCAATGGCCTGAGGACAAAAGGATTACGCTGTTTTACAGAGGTCTACGTGGAGAGCTCAAAGATGTGTTAGCCCAAGTAGTGAATCCCCCACAAGATTGTTCGGACTATATAGACTTAGTCGTTCAAATAGATCACAGACTGCAGAACAGGAAGGCCGATCGTTCCAAGTTTGATGCTCGAGTATTTTCCAAACCGCCAACTCCTTCCAAAGGAGTAGACTCCGGGGAACCCATGCAAATAGGGGGTCTGAAAGGTCCTCTAACACAAAGGGAGCGGGAAAGGAGAAAACAGTTGCAATTATGCCTCTATTGCGGAAACTCAGGGCACTTTCTTCGAGACTGTCCGGTGAAACCTGCCAAGAAGGCAGTAGGAGCTGCAGTTACCAAAGTTACAAACTGTGAGCAGGGAAACGACCTCGCCCGACAAGAATAGAGGTCCTCTTGCCGAGAGTGAAAACCAGTTCCGTGACCTCGCATTTCGTGATACCTATGGTCCTCATTAGCCCTGATAATCCGGATCGATTACATGCAATTGAAGCTTACGTCGACAGCGGTGCCATCGGCAATTATGTGGATCATGAAATGGTTTTGAGGATGAATCTAACTCTTTGTCCCAAGGCTGTAAAGGACGTCATTACTACGGTGGATGGTACGGAGATAGCCTCCGGGCCAGTAACGCATACCACTCAAGAGGTGACGCTAGTAAGTCAAGATGGACACCATGAGAAGATGGTGTTCGATGTGATCAAGGCCCCTCAGTTTCAGATTATTCTAGGAATACCTTGGTTAGAGAAACACAATCCTCTGATCGATTGGCGAGCAAGAACGGTCCAGTTTCCAGAATGTGTCTCTACTTGTCACCCTCCACCTGGTGTTGCACTGGCAGCAATTTCTTCAGAGACTCCCCAGTTACCTCCCGAATACCTAGAATACCAAGATGTTTTCCGGAAGGATCAGGCTAACTCTCTATCTCCTCATAGGTCTTATGACTGCCAGATAGACCTGATACCTGGATCTACTCCTCCTTGTAGTAGAATTTATGCCCTCACCGAGCCTGAGAACCTTCACCTTCGACAATACCTGGATCAATACCTGGCAAATGGGTTTATTCGTCCTTCCAAGTCCCCTGCTTCTTCAGCTTTGTTCTTCGTTCCAAAAAAGGAAGGAGACCTTAGAACTTGTATAGATTATCGCTCCCTGAACCAGATCATCGTTAAGAATAGATATCCGTTACCTTTGATCCCTGAACTCCTGGACCAAGTCAGAAAAGCATGCATATATACAAAGCTGGATCTTAGAGGAGCTTATCACTTGGTACGAGTAAAAGAGGGCGATGAATGGAAGACGGCCTTCCGCACCAAGTATGGGCTATTTGAATATCAGGTCATGCCCTTCGGACTTTGCAATGCCCCGGCCGCCTTTCAATATTTTATGAACGATGTCCTCAGAGAGCTCATAGATGTGTGTGTTGTTGTTTACATTGACGACATCCTCGTTTATTCTTCATCGGAATCTGAACATCGGAAACACGTGAAAATGGTCCTCGAAAGATTGCGTCAACACAAACTTTTCGCTAAGTTAGAAAAATGTGTTTTCAACGTGACTGAAGTTGAATTCTTGGGATTCATATTATCACCTGGCGGAGTGTGTATGGATTCAAAGAAGGTCGATGCAGTTCTCAAATGGCCATCACCATCCTCCGTAAAAGGTGTGCAAAGCATGTTAGGCTTCGCTAACTTTTACCGCAGGTTTATCCCCGAATTCTCTCGAATAGTCCAGCCCATCACTGCCTTGTTAAAGAAAAACAAACGTTTTGAATGGTCTACCGAGGCGGAACAAGCTTTCCAGGATTTGAAGACTAAATTTATCTCTGCACCAATCTTAAAACACCCTCGCCCCGAACTCCCCTACATCGTGGAAACTGATGCTTCAAGCCTTGCCATGGGGGCAGTTCTATCACAAAAGGACCCGGTAACCAATCAGTTGCATCCCGTGGCATTTTGGTCCCGCAAATTCTCGCCTCCTGAAATCAATTACACGATTACTGACAAGGAACTTCTGGCTATCAAGTCTGCCTTTAAGGCTTGGCGGCATTATCTGCTGGGGGCCCGACACACCGTTACTGTGATTACGGATCACCGAAACCTGCAATATTTGAAAACCGCAAAAGCCCAATCCTCTAGACAACTCCGTTGGGCATTATTCTTTGCCGAGTTTGACTTCATAATTACCTATCGACCTGGTACAAAGAACGGTAAAGCTGATGCCCTTTCTCGGATGGGAGTGGAAGAACACTTGATCAACCCTAAACCTGTACCAATCATTCCCGAACAAAGAATTCTGGGTGTAATCGCCACAGAATCCATAGAGGAAGTTAAGGATAAAGCCAGGCAACTTGTAACTCCAGCAGACATACAGAATTGGCATCTGCAGGGAAAGGACTTTGCAGTAAAGGACAACTTATTGTATTTCCAAGAACGATTATACCTACCCAGCACAGATTTACAGAAAAAAGTAATCTCTTGTTATCACGATTCTTTAATGGAAGGACATCCCGGTATGGCCAAGACCTCAGAAAAGATCAAGCGCTACTTCTGGTGGCCGTCTTGGAAAAAAGATATCAGAGACTTTATAATGTCCTGTGGAGTATGCGCCCAAAACAAGAGTCAAAAGGAAAGACCAGCAGGCCTCTTACGCCCTATTGACATCTCACCTCGCCCTTGGCATACGCTTTCTATGGACTTCATCACCGATCTACCTCCATGCTCCGGATACAATACGATTCTAGTAATCGTGGACTTATTCTCCAAGATGGCGCATTTCATTCCGCTCAAAGGCTTGCCAACAGCAGCAACTCTGGCCCGAGAATTTCTCGAAAACATCGTCCGACTGCACGGTTTTCCTTCGGTTCTAATTTCGGATCGAGGTAGTCAATTTATTTCTCATTTTTGGCGAAGTTGCTGTCGGTCGGCTCAAATTGATGTGAGACTATCGACCAGTCACCACCCTCAGACCGACGGACAAACCGAGAGGACCAATCAAACTCTGGAACAGTATTTACGCTGCATGCTGCAACAAACTGAAAAAACTTGGAAAGACATCCTTTGGATAGCCGAATATGCCTACAATAACTCTGTCCATTCGGGAACTGGGAAAACCCCGTTTTTTCTTTTGTACGGCAGTCACCCTCGAACCTCGGAGTTGGATCCCCTCCAAGATCTTGAAACACCAGCAGTAGACTACCTGCATTCTACAATCACCCAAGCCTTTAAGGAAGCTGTTTCTCACCTTCAAAGGGCTAAAGAACAATACAAGAAAGGAGCAGATCAACATCGGAAGGAAGCCCCTCAATATCAAGTAGGGGATCAAGTCTGGTTATCCACCAAATATCTTCCTCTAAAAGGGCCACGCACATTCAACCCAAGATA
Source organism: Ambystoma mexicanum (assembly GCF_040938575.1). Classification (NCBI taxonomy): domain Eukaryota; kingdom Metazoa; phylum Chordata; class Amphibia; order Caudata; family Ambystomatidae; genus Ambystoma; species Ambystoma mexicanum. Next base: position 674,934,270 of record NC_090929.1, on the reverse strand, counting down.
CCTTGGTCCCTATTCCATCGCTACCATAGTAAACCCAGTAGCGGTCAAGTTGGACTTGCCCCCGCACATGAAGATACATCCGGTCTTCCACGTCTCTCTATTAAAACCCGTGCAACCTCAAACCCGACTAACTAAATCTCCAAAACCTATCCTAGTTGATGGAGAACTCGAGTTTGAAGTCAAAAGCATTCTGGACTCCAAGATCTCCAAATCTAAACTATTTTACCTAATTGACTGGAAAGGCTACGGCCCCCAAGAGAGATCCTGGGAACCTGCTGAATATGTCCACGCTCCTCGCCTAATCAAAAGATTTCACCGAACATTTCCTGACAAGCCAAAACCCCCGGAGAAGCCCGGTTTGGGAGGGGCCTTGAGGGGGGGTACTGTCATGATCTCTGCTTCCAAAAGGTCAGGGTTTTCCCAACTCCCTTGGAAGCAGATCCATAACCCAGGTTCCGAGTGCCAACCAGTCCCAATTGGGACCTTTTGGACCCAGTCCTGGCGCCAGTGGCACCAGGCTCATAAATATGCCCAGTCCCAGCGCTGGAAGCGCCGGGCTCATAATGCTTGGGTGGACTTACCTGCAGCAGACCATGCTGCTTACTTGCCTGCCAATTGAGCCTCTGATCCTCTTCTGTTTGGAACTACTTTTCCTGTTGGGTGGGGCAGGAGCCACTCCCTAGATTCAGAACACTGGAACTCTTCTGGAAAGCAGGAACTCTTTTCTTACCTAGGCGTGGCTGTGGAAGGAGACACCTAAGCACTACAGGAGGCTATTTAAACCACACCCGATGGATGAATCTTGCTTTGCGTTATTCTGCATCCTCTGCAGCAGAACGCTCATCGTGTCTTCTGCATCTGATCCTGGGCCTAAGGAAAAAGGCTTACCATCCTGAATCCAGTCTTCAGCAACACCTATAAAGACAAGAAAGAACAGGTTAGCATTACGGTCTTCAGTGACAGCTCTTCACTTACCTGGTCCATCGGCTGACACCAACGCCTCGCGCTGCATTCCGGCATCTGAAAGACAAAGGCTTACCTACTCTTCGTGCGCTCCGGAGGTCTTCACACTGCATTCCGGCATCTGAAAGACAAAAGCTTACCAACTCTTCGCACACTCCGGAGGCCTTCGGCGCTGCATCCCGCATCTGAAAGACAAAACAAGGTGCGTTTAAAGACATTGGGGAACTTTAATACTCACGTGCCATTACTCCTTTCCACATCTAACCCAGTGGGTATTCCGGCACCCTGCAGCCGCTCCGAACTTGTACCTGCAAAATAAAAAGACAGTTAGAGCGCATCGTGAAGCAGGCAACAAGCGCTTACTTACGTGCTTCCAGGCGCTTCTATTCATCACACGGGCTCCATCTTCAACTCACTTCAGCCCGTCATCCGCCATCGCCGGAACCCTGCAAAACAAGAGACATCATTACTAAAGACTTTAAAGACATTAGAATTACTCGAAACTTACCGTTCGTGCAGTAAACGACGGACAGCAGTCCTCTGAAGTCAAGAGGCCTGCTCCCCTTATCCAGTGAAGAAACTGGTTACAGCACCCTGCCCCGAGGCAGATGGAGAGCACAGCGTTCACTTACCTAAGGTGAGAGCGTTAACCTTTGGGGTTCTACAGGAGAAGAGAAAGGGAAGAAGAGAGAGACATTCAATAACCCAGTTCCTTAATCCCATATTTTCTATCTGCAGACATCTTACCCTTCGAGTCAGACATACAGTGCACAGAGGTCCAGCCCAAAGAGCCAGCCGTGTGTTACACATCACCTTTGAAGATACGGTATACGCCCAGTCAAGACCGGCGCCTCTACGGGAATCAGGTGAGCGTTACACATTCCCCATTGGTGCCACTGGGGCATTTTCTGCGCAAATAACGCATGCTAATACAGCCGGCGGCAATTGCGCCGAGAATACCCAACTCCGGATAGGGCCAGCCCTTAAATGCAGCAGTAATAACGTTACTGCCACATTTAAGGGCTACCGCCCAACTCGTGATTAGGTCCTGAAATACTACATAAAAATAACTTTCCCCATTTAAATAACTTCTAATACATTCTGTACAACCGAACATTTGCGCTTCATCATTTTGGTCGCCCCTCTCTAACTGTTGTCATCATACCCCAACAAGAAATGGCTCATGCAAACGTGCTTCCGACTCATGGGATTATATTGATTATTTCTATCTAAAGCATTATACCTAAGCACATGGCAACTATTTCTGCAACCCTGATGACTCAAGGACTTGAAGTAATTCTCCCAATAAGTGATCCTTTAACAAGTACCACAGCTACATCTAGCAACACGTATGTAAATAAACCAACTATCGCAAATATTGCGTATTTCAAATATTGTAGTGATTGGTGCTGATTCTGGGTAGGTTTAGGAAGTAGGCAGGCTCTGTTTCAGAATCAGAAGGGCTCTGTGATTTCCTCGAAGCAATTTGCTCGAAGCCCATTTGCTCGAATAGTTTTTTTACCACATTTGACTGCAGAAAATGTGTGGGGAAATCCCCCCGAACACCTCTGCCAAATGCCCCCAACTTTCTAAACCTAAACCCAACCCCCATCTATATTTTGCATTAAAGACCTTATGGGCAAATGGACTGCGAGCAAAGTGGCCTGCCAGGAAACGGTGTAGTTCCCTCAGAAGATTGCAGATAGAAGATATCAGAGAGGTTCATCTGTACTGGGTGTGTAAGATAGCACTAGGAACAATTATAGATACGTTACCTGCCAGTTTTGGTCAATGTGGGAGATCCATTGGTACTTGATCCTTCACCACGTCTAAGAATGAGGCAAGGGAGACATATAACATGGGTGCCTGAATATAGAAAGACAAGAGTTCCTGCGGCCTTTGGTAAGAATTACAGACATGCCAGGGGTTGGTTGATAATGCTTCTATTCCTGCCGCTCAATCTTAGCACTAAGGATGATTATCTAGAGCAAGAAAGTCTATGCCGTCATATAAGTGCCTCAGAGGCCAGGAATATGAAGGTGTTCCTGGATTACCAAATTGTTTTAAACACACAGGGCCTGAATCACTGAGCCTTTTCCAATGGGATTGCACCATTATAAAATGCTTCTGTGAATCAGGCCCACATACTCTTCATTGATGCTTTTCGGTATATTAAGGCCTGCAGATCTGTTTTTATTCCAGTGATGCTTACTGAAAACTATCCTGCTCAACAGATATTGACCTGCTCTTATACCAGCGTACAAGGGCAATGTTCAGGACCATGAAAAGTGCATGTTTTAGTGTATTTATTGCTGAAGTCTTGCATAATGGTTAAAGATAATAGGTTCCAAAGCATGAACATATTTTGCAACTCGTACTCTCTGCAGTCCTCTTGATTGTTAATCTGCGTGTGGTGTTTATGAGTGAGGGGCATACTTATTGTCTGTTCTCTTTTTTAATTACATTAGCCAGAAGAGAAGTGTCTGATACTCAACCACTGATATGTTATATTAGGCAGCTTTTGTCAAATGCAAAGTCTGCCCTTTTCCTGGCCTCTTGAGGCAGGTGGCTGTCTTGGTGGGCTGCACTCAATGAAGTTCCATAATGGGGAGCAGCAATGTTGCTTTTCCAAATCCATACATTGGCTGGTGATTGTGGCTTGTCAGCACTGGGCATTCAGGTTTTGAAGCCCGCTGTGCTGGCTGGCTGGCTGTCAGTGTTCATGTGTCATCGTTCTTCAGTGTGGTTTGTGAGAGTGGTCTCTTGGCTTAGGGTAGTTAGGACATGAGGCCTTTTGCGACACTTCAGTGTCAGTATTCTGCCTAGTGGTTAACACTACAAGCATAACAATGCCTCAGATATGGCAGGGCCAGAACATTAACAAGATCAACAGAGGGGCATAGTTATCTTTAGGGTAAATATAACATATACACAGAAAGGATCTTAAACCTTCCCAAGGAAACACCAGGACTTGGTTCTTCTGCTCTTCACTCATGTTTTGCTGCTGCTTAGTCTCGGCCCGCTGCTCTCATTACTTTCCATCCCACTCGTCTCCCTCCCACTGGCCTCTTCAGACAGCTCCCATTTTCACTCTCACATTCACACTGCTAGTCTTTCTCTCTCTTGATTGATTGATTGATTGATTATTTATTATGCGCCTATACACAAGTGTTTCAAAGCGCAACAAGGCAAGGAAGGGGAACAAAGGGAAGCCAAGACAAATGATCTTACTAGGCCTCGTGATATTCAGATTGTGTAAGTGCGCAACGTGAAGTGCAGGGGAGATGGTGCATGGGGGGAAGTTCAACCAGGGCAGTGGGCTCTGAGTAAAGTGGGAGGGAGGCTGGGACAACAGGGTGCAATCCCAGTCAGGAAGCGCAAGTTAAGACAGGTGGCAGTGCAAGTGCAGGAGAACTGTTCCGAGGCGGGGGGGCATGGTGCCCTGTAAGACTCAGGGGGCACCAAGCAGCCAGTCAGCAGAGTAGGAGGAGCGAGAAAGAAGAGAAGAAAAGGAGGGTCTTGTGGAGCTTCCAGAACTTAAGGAGATCTGGCTCAGACCGAGAGAAGCAGGAAGGCCGTTCCAGAGGGAGGCTCCTGCAGAGTAGAGAGATCTTCCCCACACTCTGCTTGGAGAAGCGACTGACCTGCAGAGAGTAAGAGGTAGATGGATGCAGGTCTCTAGCAGGAAGGTATTTAGGAGAGAGAGTTGAAGATAGTGAGGGCCACGGGCCAAAAAGCCTTGTGGACGATGCAGAGGGTCTTGAACAGGGTCGGACTGGCCTATAGGGCCCATGGACGAGCCAAAAACACAACATGCTGGTGTGGGGCAGTTTTTTCGGTCAAAGTGGGCCACTTTTTTGGCCAATGTGGGCCATTTTAATGAGTTACTTCACTGTGCGGCTAGTAGTTTTGACCAGTGTTAGTGAAAAAATATTCTTTAAAATGCACAATTTGCATCACATTTTATCAAAAACCTCCCTTTTGGGGACTACTCAAACAGTCAGTCACAAAAGGAATGAATTGTCATTTGCAACTGTGGGCCACTTTTTCATTGGTGCCTGGGCCACTTTTTCATTGGTGCCTGAGACAATTTGATGGCCCAGTCCAACCTTGGTCTTGAACTTGATCCTTGCAGCCACCGGGAGCCAGTGGAGGGATTTCAGGGCCGGAGAAATGCAGTCCGTGGGCTTGAGGCCAAGGACATGTCTCGCGGCCGTGTTCTGGATTAGGTGCAGAGGGCGAAGAGTAGAGTTAGCCAGATTGAGAAAGAGGCTGTTGCAGTAGTCCAGCCTAGGGAGAACCAAGGATCGGGAGACAGTGAGCTCATGATGGGGGAAGGTGAGGAAAGGGAGAATACCTCTGAGGTGGTGCAGCCTGAAGTGGGCCTTCTTGGCAAAGTCCGTGATTTGGGGGAGAAGGAGAGAGTGGAGTCGAAGATGACCCCGAGGTTTTTTGCCTCACAGGAGGGTAAGGGGAGTGGGCCCAAGGAGGGCACCCAGAGTGAGAGAGAAAAAGCAGGAGCAGGGGTGCCAATGAGGGGGATCGCTGTCTTACTTGCATTAAGGCAGAGGTTGTTGGAAGCGCATCATGCCTGAACATCGGATAGACAGTCAAGAATGAGCGAGGCGGGGGAGGAGGCCGAGGGTAGCCTGAAAGAGAGCTGTGTGCCATCTGCATAACACTGAAAGTTAGAGGAGAAGGTAGAGATCAGGAGGCCCAAAGGGGCCAGATAGACATTGAAGAGCCAGGGTGGGAGGATAAAGCCCTGGGAAACCACATGTGGAGAGAGAGGTGGTGGAGAGAAAGGACCAAAGTTGGACCTGGGAGGATCGGTCCGACAGGAAGGAAGTCAGCCATGCCAGGGCCTGATCACTGATGGCCAGGTTCCCACCGAGTCGGTTGGGGTGGTTGACTGTGTCAATAGCAGAGGAAAGGTGAGGAGGATGAGGACAGAAAGAGTACTGGAGTCGAGGTTAGAGAGAAAATCTTAATGGGTATTCAGGAGAGCAGTTTCTGTGCCTTTGGCTGCTCTGAAGCCAGACTGATGGTCATGGAGACAACCAACAGATTCAGTGTGGAGGGTTAGCTGGGAGATAACCAACCTCTCTTGGAGTTTGCCCAAGAACGAAGTGATAGAGATCAGGTGATAGGTAGCCAGACAGGAGGGGTCGCAGAAGGTTTTTATTTAGTAGCGGATACACAAGGGAGTGCTTAAGAAGAGAGGGGAAAGATCCAGTGGCGAAGGAGTGAGAGAAACAATATTGTCCCTAATGGTTCTGGAGGAGCAAGAGATCACCTGTTTGGGTGACAATTTCATAAACCGGTCTTGTCTAGAAACATCCTCAGGTGTTACTGGAGAGAGGGAGGAGAGAAGGAGAGAAGGGGATGCCCAAGGGGGGCCTGAGAGAGAAGAGAAGCAGAGGAGAGTGCAGACAGGATGTCCTGGGTTTTAGTGGTGAAGTGACAAGCCAGAGCCGTGCAGAGGGCCTGGGATGGGAGTAGAAAAGGTGGAGACTGCAGTAGAATTGGCCAGCTGCAGATTTTAAAACGTTTGGCCGTGTTATTAGAGGCCGCAGAGAGATGCAGGCTTGAATATGGACCCACTTTTTAGAGAAGATGGAGAGTCTGTATTTCCTTTGGAGCAGGCAACAGGCCAGTTTGTGTCTCTCTCTCTCTCTCTCTCTCTCTCTCTCTCTCTCTCTCTCTCTCTCTCTCTCTCTCTCTCTCTATCACTATGTCAATCTCTCACTCACTTGCTATCTGTCTCTCTCACAATTCTCCCTCTTTCCATCCCTCCGAAATGTGCACACTATGCAGCAAGGATCAGGGAATGGCAGGTAAGCAGGAGTACAACATGGTAACATCCCTCATTTGAATAAGTTCTTGGAGTTCTGTGAAAGGTGACCATTTACATTGGAGTGATAGCGCTCCCATAGATACGAAAACACAGACCCCAATTTCCCCTTTTTTGGAATGCAGTGGGCATGCTAACAGTAGTCTCAGCACTCACCTTGACTTGTCGAGTTGCACTGCTCAGTTAGACCTCATAGGCGATTTGTCTGTTAATGGCAACACCTATCTGGCAAAGAATGACGTTTTTCTCAGGCAGTCCGCGTGTTGGTCATTTCCCAGAGTCAGCTGCCCCAGTGCCGCCAAACAAATACAAATCTGCATGTTCCTGGGCTGCAGAACACCCCTCACACAACACACAGACATACATAGCCACAGACCAGAAGGGCACTCCCCTCTTTACATGTATGCATTTATGTGTAGGTTTCCTGAAAATTTAGCCTGGCTCGGAAGCAGCACAGCTGTGTCCACGATGACACAACTCACGAGGTGTTAAAGTATCATATTGGTGATCAAACCTCATAGAAAACTGAGATTCGGGTTTTGCAAGATGGGAGCAGAATTATGGACACAGACAGAGAGGAAAGATCTGATTATTGAAGGGACAGGATGCCTCAGACATGGATTTTCTCTTGCAGTGGCTCTCCTCCAACCCATTCTTTGCTGATCCGTGCCGCGGTGTTCCAAATGGTGTCCCGGTCTCTGCAGCAGGGGAGATAAGGGTAAAAGAGGATTTTAAAGTGGCATACATCAGTGACCGGCCTGCTGGGGGTACAGTGAGCCTTACTCTATGATTTGAATCGGGATTCAGCATTATTCACAGTGTGTGGCGACCAGGGGTAAGGTGCGTGGCACCCGTGGAACAGTAGGGAGATTATTGGAGATGGAGGGCTGCTGAAGTTTGTAGGTGGCGGGCCCCCAGACGTCATGGAGTGGCAGCAGACATTAAAAAGTTCCCTTTTAAAAATAAACTTTGTTTCTCTGTTGCCATAACAGCATATACAATAAAAAGAAATGCATACAATTTCACATTTGTCATAGAGTACATAATTAAAACAGGAAAGAGGATAACATTTCTATTTCAAATATATGTACTCAATATTCAGTAAAACATTATTTTTGCCTCAATCGCCAAGCCCTTGAAATATAGCTGGATAGTGCAAATACGACCCCCTTAACACATGTCAAATTACATAAGGTGAAAGCATCTATCTTATTAGGAACCTGGTCATTAAATTAAAAAAAGAGAGGGGCAAGGTATAAAGGAGAACATTTACTACATTCTCAATTTCCTTCATACAAAAAATACATACATTTGAAGTATTTCTGGACCATTTGCTCGCATGTTCTGGCACAGGGAAAATGTTAAAGGCTTAATCTGAGATTTGAATCTGACACTTTTCATTCCACTTGCCATCAATAGTGAAAATGTAGGGGTGCATAGTTTGTTTCATGAATTGGGACTCTATGAATTGAAGGTTGTTTGTCCCTTCTGTACCCCAACGTTCACTTGAATAAGTTGATGCCACGATTGCTTGGGCATTGTATACTGCAAGGCTCATCAAAGGTAATCTTTTACCACATTTTGCATTTCGACCAGTAGGGGGCGGTGGTTCTGTGTTTTAGGCTGAGCACACTCTTGCTGATTTGTACACTCCAAGTCAAAGTTGTTTGGAATCTGACTCCCAAAAAAAATGCCACCTTGAAACTTGAGGAGAACCATCTCCGGTTCTGAAAGCACCTCAGAACGTCCTCTTCGGCTCTGCCTTTTCCCCTCTTCTCCCCTGCTGATCTGTTCTCTCTGTCGGCACCGTGCACCTGGCCACCCTCTGTCCTACAGGCCCAGGTACCTGCTCACCCTGCCACCCTCCTGCATTGCCTCTGGGCCACCACTTGCACTGGGGTCTGTATCTGTACCCATACAGTCCCCCATCCACTTTTCTTCTGCACTATCAGATATACCCTATCTGACTAACATAGCACTTGCCACTTGCTGGCTGCACTACCACTGCTTATCGCTATTATTTATTTATTTTTGCTTATTAATATTTATTCTGTTCTCTCCTCTGTTCCGCACTTTCCACATCTCCCCTCTTCCATGCACCTTTTCCCTTTCCCATGCACTTGCGCGCAATAATATCACTGGGCCTAGCAAGATTGTTGTTTTTGTTCTCCCCTGTTCCCCTCCCTTTGCCTGGTCGCGCTCTGAAACACTTGTGTATGAGTGCAATATAAATAAAATATTTCATTTCATTTCAAGCTTCCTTGTTGGTTGGCAGACCATCGCTTTTTTTTTTTTAGAAATATTAATAGTGAGTTTTGTTTCTCTGCAAAGGTGTTTGGCAATTACTAGTTTCTGCAAGCCCATTCTAGTTTTTGACGTTAAAACGGTATCATCTGCATAGAGCAGGATACTCAAAGTATGGCACGCAATTCTAGTGGAATCTTTATCCGCAGTTTTAATTATCAAGATAAGGTCGTTAATATAGATCAAAAACAACATAGGGGTCAATATACATCCCTGACGTACACCTCTGCTGACCACAAAAGCGTCTATGTCAGCCCCGCCGCCCCGGCCATATCTTACTGTTACGGTATTATCTGCGTAAAAATGTTGAATCAGTGTATTTAAAAACTGCATGCAATGGCAAAGAGAAAAGGACAAACTAAAGTGCTTACTCAATTGCAGCAGACACCATTGAAAAAGGAGGATTATGGACATGAACACACTATCCAGAATTTACTTGGGCTTCCCGAAGGAGAACCCAGAAGTCAATCATTCAATCAATGTCGGCATTTTTTCCATAGAAGCAGTAAATGACATCTGAGGAGAAAACACATAATTTAGAACATTAATTAATTAAAAATCATAGTCAATGAATAATAAAACTAACCGCAAGGACAGTAAAATGGAGCACATATTATATACCAAATCAATGGATAGTGGGTAAACATGTTTTCCTAATGGACCACTCTTTAGCTAAAAAGGATAAAACAGGATACAATACATACTATGAATCATTATTTGTAAGTATATGCATTGCTTTCCTCGTATGGCTTATCCTAAAGGCGTTCAGCACCTGTTTCAGACACGTTTTTCTTATACTTTGGTAAAAAGGACATATTAATAAGAAATGGTACTCATCCTCATTCCAATGAGGGGAAAAAGGACATTTAGGTGAATTATTCTGCTCCAGTCAGCAGTTTTTGTAGCACAAGATAGGGTGCCAATATATAGTTTGGTCAACTGGGTTTTGGAATATTTTCCCTGCTGAAAATCTAAATATTGTTCAAAACCTAGTACCGTCTTTATCAATAAATATAGTTACAGTTGCGTTTACACACAGATAGATTTGATCTTTTAGGACACATTAATTATAAGCAGGAATCTGAACAGATTTATCACCTTTCTTTATTTACAAGGTATGTCTGACAATGTGGGTTAGCCTATTACTGTTAATTGTTTTATAACATGCTGGAACCATTGTAGTTTCATAACGCCATGCGCCTTCAAAACATCACATAATCTCTTAGATGTATACATTTAACTCTGGTGTATCTCACACTCGTAGCCAATACAGCAGCAGTTTTAGTTTAATCATGTAATTATAGCTGTAATATCAAGCTTAAGTCGAACTGAAATTGTTGGGAGTATTACATAGTAAAGCTAAAAGATGTTTTAATGTCTTATATTCTCTTGTCTATATTGAGATAGATTTAGCATAGTCACATATCTCTGTCTCATATGTAGAGGCAGGCAGAATTTGCGCTCTATACACTTCAAGTGTGGGTAAGAATGTCTTCCTCTGAGATTTTTCAAGTAGTTTATGACCACTTCACCACACCTCGGTAGAGTAACCTAATTCTTCTCAATTTGAGATAGCAAGTTATGAAATTTTTAAAAGCGTAAACCTAACAAATCAAGTGTATGTACGATCTGTGAAAAGACACTGTAATACGTCACAACACATAGTCGAGTAATCTAGGTAAGGAGCAGAACATTATTTTTGTCTACAGGATGTTAATAGCTAGATCTTTTTCATTAGATTTGACAACAAACATGTCTAGTTGATGCTGCAGGTCACTAGGCGTTTTAAAAATGACAACAGCGTCATCTGCAAATAGAAGAAACCACCCTGAACAGACCCCACAAAAAAAAAATATTGTAGAGGCTAGGAAGGCTTTCACAGAGAGAAAATTAAAGTCTCTTTCAAGCAGAGCGGTGTTGCGATCTTCACTATACCTCAGGGGTTTGGGAGCACTTTTTGAATTTATTTTCAAAATGTTGCTGTTACAACAGCATTGCAACAAGGAGGGCAGAATTGAATATTTTAAGAATAGGGCAACACACGTAGGGCCTGAGGATCTTAAGAGGACCTCCTGACATTCTGGACAATGATTTGCAAACCTGTCTCTGGAATGGCCTATGCTCAGTTCTGGGCTTGGGTGATCTGTATTGTGTTCCTCAGGGGGAGTTAACAAAAGCGTAGCGACTGGTGACCAAAGGCCCTGATAAGGTCTTTAAGGGTGGTTAGACAGTTATGGCTTGCCCTCTAGACTCAGAACAAAGGAATTTGGGCCAAGACGATGGAGAATCTCAATAAGGTACAGAGAGCAGGCGAGGTAGGAACGAGTGAGTGACACTTTGCTAGTGAAGGGGAGACTATGAGTGATAGACTGAGGTTGAAGGAGGACAACCATTGATTGCCATACTGCAGATGATTGAGGCGATTCATGACTGACAGACAGGAGGTTAGTGAGGCAACCCATGAGTTAGAGTTTGCAGGTACTGGGGCTGGAAATCTAATGAGTGGCAGCCTGCCGGTCAGGCAGCAAATGCACAAAGGAAAGACTGCAGGTGAAGGAGGCAAAAAATGAGTGACAGACTTCAGGTAGTGGTGGAACCAGTGAGTGGGTAACTGCATGTGCGGCGGAGAGCAATTGAGTCACACACTGCATATAAATATGGTACACCAAGGAGTATCAGGCTGAAATTAAGCAGAAAGTACCAGTTGGTCACACATTGCAGGTGAGGAAGAGAACCCGTGAGTGGCAGTCTCCAGGAGAAGCATAGCGGAGGTGCTCAGTTGGTAATGAACTGTACACTATTTGTACAATGCATAGCATTGGTGCTTAGTCTATACTGTTATGCTATGCTATTTTAGGGTGCATTTGTAAAGTACAACTATTTGCCATTTTCATGGCGACTCGGCTCGCTCTGATTGCTGTCTCGGTTGAGGAGAAGCTGTTCTGCCCAGTTAAGCTTATCCTCAAGGAAGATTAAAAAGAAGGGAGCAGCGATAGAGTTCAATCGTGCTAGAGTGGATGTTGATTAGAGCTAATGCCAGACTTTGATGGGATTCAAGATTTTTAAAAGAACTTGGCCAAGTATACAATTTGAATCTACACCTTACTACATTTTCTGACCACAGTGATAGCCTTTAGCAGCTCCAGCCAACTTCAAAGAGGCAGTATATAAGCTATTACTACATTTACTAATTCGCTCTTTCTCTTTATCACGCTAATATCTCCATCCCAAAAAGTACATAGGGAAAATTCCCCCTAGGTTATTTCATGAAGGGGCCCAACATCAATATACAATCATCCCACAGTATCCCTTTTGCTAATTGTGATCTACGATAGAATAACATACATTTCTCAAAACATTTATTTATTTTATATAGCGCATAACACGAGGCCCGTAGGCACAATAGCATTTGACAAAAACAGACAACAGAAAACAAATAGCTACAGTTCAACAATTGGCAAGATCAAAAGTGCAGAATATAAAAATGAAACAGTCAGTAATCAAACAGAGGTAGCCAAAATGTTCAAATACTTCCAAAACCAAGCGAACATTCCGGTCTTAAAAATGAGGCTCCCTCCAGGCCATGATTGACACAGACTCAAAAAGCAGGGCCGATTACTAGATCTGCATCCCACAAGGATACAATCCCTGTTCTTCTGGGAACCCCAATTGTCTAGCTCCACCCTAAGTAGGACCCTCATATCTGAACTTCTGATAGTCCCTGGTCCCGTTTTCCTTCAAAACCATGCCAATACTTTATTATGAAGGGCCTCTCTAGGTTCTTTCCTACTGGTTTCTCTACGTTGGTAATGATGACATTTCTTAGATCCATGAAGAATTCGCTTAAGGCCTTGGGCCTCATTACGACCCAGGCGTTAACCATGGCGCTATTAGCGCCATGGTTGACGCCGGTACCTTACCGATTCCGCCATGGTGAATGGCGGAATTACCGCCCCATTCCAAGGTTGGCGGGGCGGTAATTCCCCATTCACCATTGGCCCTTCCCCGTTCCCATTTTTGCCCCCATAGGGCTCAATGGAAATGGGGAAGGCGGTAATTACGGTACCGCAAATTGCGGTACCGTAATTACCTCCAAGGTCCCTTTGTGGGGCCCGTCCTTAACGGCTGGTAAAACCAGCCGTTAAGGGAGGACCCGCAAAGGGACCTCGGAATTGGGCGGTAAGGGATTACCGGCACCAGTGCCCTTACCGGTACCGGTAATCCCTTACCGCCCGGGTCGTAATGAGGCCCCTTGTCATGTCTGCAATGTTTGCAATTAATGGTCCACTCACTGGCCCTCATCACAACCCCGGCGCTAAACCATGGCGCTATTAGCACCATGGTTGGTGCCGGTGTTGTAACGAGTCCGCCATGGTGGAATGGGGAAATACCGCCCCATTCCAAGGTTGACGGGGCGGTATTTCCCCATTTCACCATGGCCCTTACCCATTCCCATTTTCGCCCCATAGGGCTCAATGGGACTGGGGACGGCGCTAAGTACGGTACCGCAAATTGCGGTACCGTAATTAGCACCGAGGTCCCTTTGCGGCACCCTACTTTAACGGATGGTAAAATGAGCCGTTAAGGTCGGGTCCCGCAAAGGGACCCCGTAATCAGGCGTTAAGGGTTTAACGGCGCCGACACCTTTTACGGCGCCGTTAAACCCTTAACGCCAGGGTTGTAATGACCCCCACTCTGGTTTTTGGTCCATTTGACAAAAAGCATTCTTTTTCTCCAGATGGAATTGCGATGTACACTTATCGAGCGAATCAACCCATATACAAAAATCAGAGAAGTTAGTGCACAAGTTAAGTTTGTGGGTTATATTAGCCTTATATTTGTCTCGGGAGGATAGCTCAGGGGCAACATGCTCGCCTTGGAAGCAAGATGACGCAGAGCAACACAGGTCCGGTCCCCGGGTTTGCGCTTTGAAACCTATGGCTATTAAGCGCGTTATAAATAACCAGTATATATAATTAATTAACGCTCAGCCCTTGCTCAGGGGTAATGTATTCCTTCTGCGATATAGACTCATCAGGAGTTTTCTCAGGGGCAAGGGAACAGGATGTGTTGCAGACTCTTGGACACCCTTTTCCATCCTTTGCTCAGGGGGTTGTACAACTATGGGAGGGGAAAGCATTGTGCCATTGGTACTTCCTGGCAGAAATTTAATGGTATTGGCCCCTAACACTTCATCAGTATTTACCTGACAAACAGAGACTATTTTTTTTGTTTCAGAGCTTGCTTTATGGTACAGACCATGGTACAGATGCCTTCAGCATCATCTGAAGATAAATCTATTCTTCTATCCTGTAACCTCGTTTTCCTACGAACACTAAGTCCCTGGACCACTGCCAGACGATTCTTATTCTGTGTTTGAGAGATGGTTATACTGCCCATTCCTATACATACAGGAGCAGATGTCTCATATAGTGGGCCATCTCTGATAGGTTCCTTTGTTCCCCTCAAACCCGGAACTAGCGGGGCAAGAGCATAGAAGACTTTTTATATATGCCAATGCTCTAGTAACGGCCATTATGCACTGTAAAAATCAGAATATCCTGGAAGTCAACGCTTTCCGTAGGATAAGGTGTCACTCTAGTTTCACATCAGCATACATCCACCCTACACAATGTAAAAGCATACACTATTCTGATGATGCCCAGAGAATCCAAACCCCTAACAATTTGCCAGGGCCTCTAGGCCGTAGTTCAAAAGATAGTGGACTTACACGCAGGCCAGACACGCCACAGTTACTATCATAAACAATGGCGCTCTGCCTGCCAATAAGATGGGACACGAGAAGAAGGGAGTGCTAACAGCCAACAATACTGAAAGGTAAGTAGCCAGACAACAGGCTACAGCAACCCCCGGCACAACTCACTGAATCAAGGTGCGCATTGCTTCACATCTGAAAAGAAGATCCCATAACCAGAGGAGGAATTCTGTTTTAGTGATTACATTTCATTGACACTATGGCTCCAGGAGACCTGTGTTTTATGAGTGCTTATAAATATGCACAAATCTAGAATTAACTCCTCTATCTAAATAACTGGACATTAACATTCAAAAAGAGATGAAAATGTTGAAAAGGAGAAATGCTCGGATGGATTAATTAATGTATACTCTTTCTCATGCCTCGACAGTCAGTTTACTTTTTTAACCTTCATTCTCTTCCATTACTGTAACGTCATCTATCAGTTCATGCCAGCCCAACACACGGGTGGAATGGAAGAATGCTGTTAGGCGCTGAGAGCTCGACCTGCCTCTAGTGAGTTTTAGGCTTCCATTCTGAATCTGGTCTTGAACTATGCAAGTTGTTATATCTGCAGCTACACATACTTCCAACATTGTTCCAAATTTCAGAGATTTACTCACAATTTGAAAGCGTCATTTGGAAATATCCAGGTCAGTTTTACAGCTCTGTGAATGATGAATGTCAAAAGCCGACAGGACATTAAGCATGCATTCAAGGAGTGGAGCCAGTGGAACCATCTTCCCAACTATCGTCTGATTCCCCATCATTTCTGCTTCTTTATCTTTCATTTAGTTCCTCTTCGAAATATTCAGGCTTGTACTGGTAGGGCTATATTGTTGCCATAGTTCCTGAAAATTGAATAAGTACAAAATCCACAGTCAGAAAAATAAAAACGTTGTATGTAGGAACTACTGGTAAGGAAGTAGAAGAAAATACTTTGGAATGTTAAAAATACCCATAGAGGAAATAAATGCACAATTGGCACAAACTATGACATTTCGAAATTATCTAAGGTTTGGTGAAGACATTGATACATTATATGACAAATATTTAAATAAAACGCAAGTACCGAGTTAAATCAGTTCTGCTTGTGTAAGTACCTGTTTGCGGGTGGGCCGTACTAGGAAGATAGCTCAACAGAGCAGAAACGAGTCACGGGCAATCGAAACTAAATAGAGTGAGATGATTGAAAAAGCAACTGCAATGTTGTCTGCTCAGAAAGTGTCTATTTATACTTGTTGAGGAAACAGACGTCTTGGCATTTCCATGGAGAAACATCAATAGTTTACGCACAGAGAACGTTGACACGAGGCGTGCATTGGCGTTGTGAAAAGGGGTGTAAACATCTAGTGATGTCAGTTTGTGGGGTGGCCGATCTGTATTCTTGCCTGCGAGGGCACTTGAACTTAAGGTGATGGATCAACAGATAGGATTTACACACAAAAGAAGAACAATGCCTTTAGCCATGCATACCAAATTGTCAAAAAGGAATCTTTAATTGGATATGAAACAAAATGTCTTTATTCTCATTTGTATTGTTGTTCAAAAGATTTGAAAAAAACATAACATAAATCACCTAAAACAGTATTTGCAGGGTTGATTTGCAATGCAAATTTAACAAAACTAGCCCACCATTTAACAGACACACCTGCTACTCTCACAGCACTCATACATGCCACAAACTTAAATAACATCAACAATTGTAATCAAAATGACAAATTAAAATCATATAGAATCATACATAACAAAACAGCCTGGATACATTGAACCAAGGGGTTATCTACAAGTGTCCACATTTTACACAATTTTGGTATTACTGTGTAATTGTTGTATAACCGTCACTTATGTTATTACAAAGTTATTACAAAGTCTCAATTTCTTAGAGATACATATATCCAGTGTTTTCGTCGACCCGAGTTTCGGCTTTAACCAAGGGTCCTCAAGATGATTTGCGGACCAGCCTCATCAGGACGAAGTGGATGGAAAGTGGTGGGACTGGCTAATTTATGCTGAAACAGCTGCTGTAAAGAAAAGGGTCGCTGCTGGCAATCCTTAACGTATGGCACTGTATGTGGGCTGTTTGTTGAGCAGACTGTGGCGGACACTGTGGAGTCCAACTGTGCAACAGAGCGCCGAGTGCACTGTGTCTGTGTTGGTTGAGCGCTGTGTCAAATGCGCTATCAATGAGTTAAAGTCTGTCGTGTTGCTGTTGTCATTACCGCTGCGCATCTGTTTACAATATTGCTGTGCTTGTCCGGATCTCCCGTCGGGCTGTTCAGAGGTTACTCTCTACAGCTGTCAAGTTGAAGTCTGCCGTGTTGCTGTTGTCATTACCGCTGCACGTCTGTTTACAATATTGCTGTGCTTGTGGAGATCTCTCGTCGGGCTGTTCAGAGGTTGCTCTCTACAGCACCGTGCTCACAGTCGACGAATAGGATTAGCACAAGATGGCGGCGCCCAACCTGATGTTTTCACATGTGTAAAAGTGAGGAAAACTAAAGTAAGATGCATAGGAAATGTTTTTCAGATCGATTACAGTATGCTTAAAAATACATGCCAGAACGATCGGGACAATAACATTTTTGACTGAACTTCCCCTTTAATTTGTGGGGCTGTTTGCAAGGACTGAGCCCCAGCACTTATTTCTGAGCACCAGCACTTATTGTCTCAGACTCAGCTGTATTATGTTGTGAATCTTTGGCAACTTTATTTTTTTAGCTGCCATTCAGTCTTAGTCACACAACATGCAACAACAGCATGAGCCACCGGTGATGCTGTGCTAGTTATTGAGTTTCATGAATAATACTTGTGTTTAGGGTGCCAGTGCTAGACGATGTTGTTGGTCATCTTGGCACATTGCCACAGTCAGCCTTGCTGACTAGCAGCACTGATGCATAAGGGTGCATGGCTTTGATGTGTGGTGTGCACCACCATGGTACGAGGTGCAGCTCGGCATGCAAATGTATATGTGCCAGTTTCAGTATGTTTCTGGCCTTGCTGCACCTCTGCAGTTGGGGCTACTCAGTGTGCATGTTCACGGCCTGGAAAATATTTGGCGCCTGACACTTATTTATTTACAAATGAAGCACTGAGTGGAACTAAGCAGTGTCCGAAAGATGGCCACATTTTGGATCGCTCCTCAGGGGGCTTCACCAGAGCTTGGGGTTTTTGGATTGTCTCATGCTGGAGAGGCTGCCCTATTGGGGTGCCTGGTGAAGCATAGGAAACCAAGCGTCGGCTAGTCGGATTCACAAACAGTATTTGTAAGGAGTAGGAGCACATCTGCTGTGACAGATACATAGGCTCTGCAAAGGAGGTTTTTACATGTCCACTTCCTTTTTAGTAGTAGAAATGTAAACAGTAACTAGAAAGACTCAAGCCAGGAATGAACATTTCACATTTGGGGCAGCTAAATGCTGGTAGGGGGAAAAGACTGCTGGCAGCATTGTGATTATTTCTACACGTGGCACATGACAGGTGAGACCAGGTGCAGAGTAACGAGCATTAGGAATGCTACACACTATAGCAGATTAAATCAGGGTTTAATCAGGGGCTCATTTTTGAGTTCCCCTGGTATTCGGTGGCAGGGACCCATTACGCGTAGACATACATACACGTAGGTGGGTCGTCGCTGCAAACATTTCGCCATTTGCATTGCGGAGTGCAAAAGTGCAGGGCAAAAGGCAGCATAAAGGTGTATTCCCTGAAATTCTGCTGTGCAAATTGAGTAAATGCAGCCTGCCATGCACACATGGCAGGGAGCATTTACAATGGATCTCTATGGGGTCCGCCTGCTCGAACGCCTTCCCTCCCGACCTAACAGCAGAAACCTCCTACTGGCCCTCCCAAAAGGCCCTAAAAACCTGGCTTTTTGCTTAGGTGGCCCCCAGGCAACAACACCAAACCGGAAGCAATAATGGCCCTGCTGCTCTACAACTGATATGATGATATGATATGGCATTTGTAACGCGCCTATACACAAGTGTTTCAAGGCGCGACGAGGCAGGGGGGAACAAGGGGAGACAGACAACAATCCTACTAGGCCAGGTGTCATTCAGATCGCGCAAGTGCAAAGGGTAGAGGGAAAGGGAAAAGTGCAAGGGGGAAAGGGAGAGGGGAAAGTGCAGTACAGGGTTAATAGCATACAGCAAACAGGTTAAATAACAAGGGCCAGCTGGTGGCAAGTGCGAAGTAAGTGCAGACAAGTGCTGGGAAGGGGGGCTGTAGGGATACAGACACAGTCCCGTAGTGCAGGGGTTGCCATGGAGGCAGTGCAGGGGAGAGTGGCTCAGCCAAGGACTGAGAACAGTGAGAGGCCCAGTTGCAGATTCAGTGCAGTTTCAGTAGTATTAGCAGGGGAGAGGGGGAGAGAAAGCGGAGGCAAAGAGGAAGGTTTTGAGGTGCTTCCAGAACCGGAGATGGTTCTCCTCAAGTTTCAGGGAGGCAGGAAGGCTGTTCCAGAGGGAGGCCCCTGCAGCGGAGAGAGATCTGCCCCCAACTCGTTGTTTGGAGAAGCGGCTGACCCTGAGGGAGTTGGAGGCGGATGAGCGAAGAGCTCGAGAAGGAAGATATTTAGGAAGGGAGAGTTGAAGGTATTTTGGCCCAAGGCCCCAGACGGCCTTGTGGACAATGCAGAGGGGTTTGAACTTGATCCTCGCAGTCACTGGGAGCCAGTGCAGTGATTTCAGTCCTGGAGAGATATGGTCCCTGGGCTTGAGGCCAAGGACAAGTCTCGCAGTCCTGTTCTAGATGAGTTGCAAAGGGCGGAGTGTAGAGGCGGGCAGATTTAGATAGAGGCTGTTACAGTAGTCCAGATTCGAGAGAACCAGGGCTCTAGAGACAGTGAGCTTCTGGGGGCAGGAGAGGAAAGGAAGGATACCTCTGAGGAGGTGTAGCTGGTAGTGTGACTTCTTAGAGGTGTCGGATATGTGAGGAGAGAAAGAGAGTGTGGAGTCGAAGATGACCCTGAGGTTTTTTGCCTTGCAGGTAGGAGCAGGAAGAGGGCCAAGAGAGGCCGGCCAGAGAGCTGCAGGGAAGGAGGGAGTGGGTGTGCCGATGAGTAGAATCTCAGTCTTACTGGCATTAAGGCAGAGGTCGTTGGCGGCACACCATTCCTGGAAAGCAGAAAGACAGTCAGAGATGAGGGAAGTAGAAGAGGAGGTTGAGGGTAGCCTGAAAATGAGCTCGGTATTATCCGCATAGCACTGAAAGTTGGGGCAGAGAGCAGCGATGCGGTGGGCGAGAAGTGCCAGATACTGGTTGAACAGCCAGGGAGAGAGGTTAGATCCCTGGGGGACACCACAGGTAGAGAAAAAGATGTCAGAGAGGAAAGACCCCAGTTGGACCTGGGAGGGTCGATTGGAGAGGAAAGAGGTCAGCCACGCCAGAGCCTGGCCAGTGATACCCAGGTTATCACGGAGACGGTTGAGCAGGATGGTATGGTTGACAGTATCAAAGGCAGAAGAGAGATCAAGCAAAATGACAACACACGGAATGTTAGAGTCAAGGTTCGAGAGCAGGTCCTCACGGATGTTCAGGAGAGCAGTTTCCGTGCTTCTGGCAGCTCTGAAGCCAGACTGATGGTCATGAAGACTACCAACAGATTCAGCATGGAGATTGAGCTGGGAGATGGCCAGTTTCTCCAGGAGCTTGCCCAGGAAGGGGGTGATAGAGATTGGGCGATAGTTAGCCGGGCAGGAAGGGTCGGAAGAGGGTTTCTTAAGAAGGAGGTGCACAAGGGAGTGCTTGAGAGGGGATGGGAAGACTCCAGAGGCAGAGGAGTGATTGCAGAAGTCAGCAAGGGCAGGAGCCAGGGAGTCTATGTGGTCCTTGATAGTCTTGGAGGAACAGGGGTGGACCTGTTTTGACAAGACTTTCATAGATCGGACTTGTCTTGAAACCTCGTCAGCAGAAAAAAGGGGAAAGACAGAGAAGGAGAGAGGAGGAGTGGCTGGAGAAGGGCCAGAGGAAGGGCAGAGAATGACTTTGACCATTGGTATGTAGGCGTTTGCAGCCTCTTTGTTGTTCTTCTGTTTCTCCCTTGCCTATGTATGCCAAATAGTGTAACAGGATTGCGACAGCGCCCAGATGCCCTCGGGTGTGGGCGCTTTACAAATGTAAAAAATAAATAAAATAAATAAAGCCAACGGACCCCATAGGAATCCATTTGCACCGGTATGAAAATCTATGTTGCCGGAATCCTCACGCTAGGCTTTTACACATTTTTCTTACGTTACGGCTCATTGAAAAGGAGCCCCTCTGTGCAGCTACCCCTGCGGCACGACCTAAGCCCACATTTCGTGTGAGAATATTAGTGAATTAGCACACCCGCACAAGATGTGTGTTTTATCCACTTCTGCATGTGCAGGACAATTGCAAGTAGAAAAACATTTTCGTGAATTTGAGCCCATTTGCCTATCTTCTAAAAATCCCTGGATGGAGATAGGGTGGGATTCTTGGAGCCAAACACTCAACTCATTTTTATGTGTCTGCTGAAAAGCACTATAGAGCAAGGTATAGAAGGTGTAGTGACTGAAAGCAAACATATTCCCATTTGGCATGGGCAGGCACATAGCTCACTTTTAACTGGGAATAAAGTATCAATTTTAAATAGTGCACATCTATTAAACCCCCACATTATCATCTAATGATTTCATTAGGTATGTTGCATAACTAATGAAACGTCTCTTTCAACACATCACCAAACTCAGATAGAAATGTAGAATAGGATACATACATCCTGGAAAACAACCTGTCTTTGGTGCAAATATGATAAGAAACGAACTGAGGAGAGTAGTTAAATAGAAAAAGATTGATGCTAATCGAGTGGGGAAGAAGGCGGGACTCTGTTACTATATGGTGTCCATTCATGGAGGCCAGCATACTTCACAAACTTCTCTATCAATTTAGCTAACATGTACTGTAAGAGGATTGGCTACCATTTTTCGTAGATTGGCCACCACTGTGATTTCAAGAGGTACTATCAGATACAGAATTGCTGTCATGTATTGGGAGCACTTGATATGCAATATAGCTGCCACACTACAGTTTTGTCTTTTATTCATTTTTTGCAAATATTATTCTTGTGTTTCCCTTATATTTTTTGTTGTTCTTTTCTATATTGTCACATGAGGTTGATTTGCGAAGATATGTCTGTTGAAGGAAAACGTCATCTATGAAGGAACGCTTTGAAACAGGCCAAACGCAAAACATAGTATCACTTTTTGCATCTCTCTAAAGATGCTATTTTGGTAAAACCAAGGCAGTTTGTGATACCTAACATGTTACTGTCAATCTTTCCGCTCATCACATGTGAGCAAATGATCAAGGACTGTTCTATCCCAGCCAGAGCACCACCTAGCATATTAGACATGAATTCTGCAACTCACAAACATCTGAAGACAACATACATAGCACATCCACCCATGACCTACTCGAGATCCATGCAAGGGACTTCATCCACAACACTCAACATGACCCCTCTCTCACAGCTGGTTATGTGTCATCCACACATCAACTGTATCCATAGTCGTTTGATACTTACAGTTGCAACTCCATGTATATTTTAAACGGCTTCGAAGATGTTACATCGGACCAAAGTAAATGTTTCTTGTACTGTTACATTTTGAATACATTCTCTGTTCAGTACTTATAAATGTTGTGGAAGGCACACACTTGTAGTTGGGACAGGTTGCATGACACAACCCTGCTATGTCAAACCTACTAAATTCCCCTCCCCTTACACACCCCCTTGGCGCAACCTACAATCATCGGACGAACACCTACTAAGACCTCTGGTGTGGGACAAAGTCATAAAACCCAAACATCTATAGGGCTGGCCGCCGAGAAAAACCCTCAAACACCATTGATGCTGCCATTTGCATGTCCTAAAAGGGTGCATTTCAGAAATGCTTCATAAAATAACAGAAGATCCATCCAACTCCTCCTTAAATGGGAAGCTGGATAAAATAAAATGAGCTTAACATTCATATGTGTCCAATACATACATGTTTGCAGATTCCAAGTACAACATGACCTAATCAAAACCCCTGAATTCCACAATGACTTGACTAGTCTGTTCCAAAATTATGATGGAGATCAAAGTAAATAATCTTGGCTCTATATTAGATAAAGGTTTGACATCGTATCAAGTGCTGAAAAAAATAACTACTTCCAATAACTAAGTTAGCCACCTATTCATTGCATTTAAGTAAACCGTTATAGATGAAACTCATTAGATGTGTATTGTTCAAGGCATTATGGGAGCCATGATTGAATATTGTAATCTCTGGTTCACAGTTCTTCTCAAGGATGATGTCAGGATGACATCACATAATCAAACCATAAGCCTTAAAATATTTCTACCCATAGTTCTAGAGCAGGGATCCATATTGTTTATTGAGCCAGGGGTGCAGTGTTATTTGCACAACACTTCAGAGTGCCTCTGGTAGTGGCTGGCATGGGCATTGTGGATCACAGCGTCCTTATTTGTTGCAGGGGCATTTCGAGGGGATTGGTTCCTCCGACGTATTCCACATCTATGACAGGTAATCACGACAGCTGTGCTGCTTTGGCAAATTTTCGGCGTCTGCGTCCTGCGTCGATGACGTCGATACACTGTCCTCGAGGACCTCCGTCGAGCCAACGTCACCGGATGTTACAAGTCGGAGGCACGACGCCCGTACCCTCAGGTCCGTTTTTTCCATGAACGTGTTCGCTTCGGAGATCTCGGCGCGCCTCGGTTCTTCTGATTCTCTCGGTTCTTCGAACTTGGTGTTTTGTGAAGATATCATGTCTTCGTCTTCTACCCCGCGGTCGGGATTCAAGAAGTGTCGGGACTGCGATTCCAAGATGTCACTTACGGACCCGCACGACGTCTGCCTCTGGTGCCTCGGCGAGGACCACGTCACCAATGACTGTGACAATTGCCAGTCGTTAACGTCGAAGGCCTTGCGGGAGTGGAAGAAGAAGCTATCTGTAGGTAGGGTTTCCAAACCCCGAAAGTCGAAATCTGCTGGGCTTTCGACTGACGATTCGAGGGGCGACTCTCCGAGACGTCGGCGTAAGTCCAGGGGGTCTCGGTCCCGGAGTGGTTCCCACCATTCCTCCGCCTCTTCGAGGCACTCGCGGAAGCGCCGTCACCAGTCGCCTTCCCCGTCCTTGCCCCTTGTCCCAACAAGCATTCCTCTCCTGCGGAATGGGATGCATTTCGTAAGGAGATGATGGTGATTTTTGAATCACAGGGCTCCGTTCCGTCCGCGCCTTCGAAAGAAGCCAGCAGGGAACGTGCTAGGGCGGCCGCTCGCACACCTTCGGGCTTGGGCAGTCGGCACGATCATCGGGAGCCTTCGAGGTCCAGATCGGACAAGGTGGATCGCTCTAGCCATGCCCGCTACAGGTCCCGGTCCTCAATGCCCTTGAGGCCGTCGGAACCTGTGAGGTCTTCTAAGAAGACGTCGGCGCCATCAGTGCCATATCCGTCGAGGTACTCTCTCGAGGCTCCATCTCCGAGGAACCCATCGACACCATCGGCGCTGAGGCCGTCCAAGGATGCGCTCGGGGCACCGCCCATGAGGCCTCTGTCGAAGCCATCGGCGCCACGCTCGATGTTGATGCCGATTCCATCAGCGCCCTCAACGCCTTTTGGGTAGGCTTTATCGGAGGTGCCCCGGAGACTGATGGAAACCCAGAGGAAGCCCCTGGCCAAATCGAAAAATGTGTTTGTGCCTTTTTCTGTGCCCTCATCCAGGGATTTATTCCAGCCTCTGGACTACATCTCTGAGGTGGATGAAGGGTCTGATGAAGGTTTGGTTCATGATGAGGTTCCTGACAAACTATTGTCTGGTCACAGCCAGATGGAAGACCTGCGTCAGTCTTTGCATGATGCCAGTGGTCTGGACACCTCTCCAGAGGTGGAGTTCGGTAGGCCGGAGCCTGGCATGCACGCCGAGTCTTCGTACCGGCATCTTATGTCGAGGGTGACGCAGTACTTGGGGTGGTCTGCGCCACCAGTGGATTTTCTGCAGGATGACCTGACAGATATCTTGGACCAAGGTCTACCAACTGACCCGGTACTGCCATTTCATATGGCCTTGCAAAGAAGGGTGGCAGCGGCTTGGACTGCTCCGGAGAGTCTCCCGGCAGTGGGTAAATCCAGTGGCAACCCCGGCTACTTGTCCATGCAACCTACTCCGGAGAGTGGTGGTGCAGGCGGCTACGGCCGCAGCAAAACAGGCGTCTTACCCTACCATCTCTCCTGATAGGGACGACAAGCGTTTTGACGGTTGGGCGAAGAAAGTATTTTCTTCAGGGGGTATGGATTTGAAAGCAGCCAATTCCGTGTGTGCCTTAGCCCGTTTCACTCACACTCTGTGGAATTGTGTTTCTTTGGCGGCTGAACATATTCCCGAAGGGGAGTAATGTGATGGCTTTCTTGCCCTTGTACAGGATGGCAAGGATGCCTTGTGTGAATCCGTTCAGTCGGGTCTGGACGTGGCAGACTGTGTCAGCCCGTCCATGGCGGCGAGCACCGTGGTTGTCGGGGTTTGCTCTTGATGAGCAAGCCTGGCTTCTCAACATGCCCTTTGATGAGAACATCTTTTTGGCAGCAAGGCTGACGAGAGCCTTGAGAGGTTGCAGACCTCAAAGGCTGCAGCGAAGTCGTTGAGTGCTGCAGTCCGCCAACCTCTGCCTTTTCGTCCTAGGGGACAGCAATGGAGGGGAGGTTCCTTTCGATACTGTTCTACCCTACAACTACTCCATTCTTAGAGCGGACAGACCTAATGCTCGCAGAGGAGGCGTTGCAATCATCTTCAAATCCTCACTTGACTTCAGACCGATCACTTCCCCTCCACTAAACTCGTGTGAGCACCTTACCATTAAAGTACAAACTACCCCTAAGAGTACTATTACTCTGCAACTAATATACAGGCCCCAAGGCCCCACAGGCCTCTTCGAGGAAGACATCACCCCTCTAATAGCAGAGAATTTCAAGCCCCACTCCCAAAACATTATTCTAGGTGACTTTAATCTAGGGTACAATGACCCGAACGACATTCCAGCCGCTTCTCTGGTTAACGCCCTATCTGAGCACAACTTCACTCAAGTCGTTACACTACCTACCCACCAAAAAGGTAGAACCATCGTCTGGGTCACAGCCCTTAATTGCAATATCACCTGTAAAGCCCCACAACCTCTCGCATGGACTGACCACTCCCTCATAACATTTCACATCAACCTAAACAATCCTAACCCTAAGCAGAGCCCCCTCGCACCAGCCTGCCTTACGAGAAATAAGCGCAACATCACTGCGGAGACCATCACTCCTCTGATCCTCCCCCTCCTCAACACACTCCCAGCCACAGCAGACCCTAACTCTTTAGTCACCACCTACAATGACGCCCTAACTAACGCCATTGATGCCGCTGCCCCATTAAAACTACGCAAAGGTAAACCTAGAGCCCATTTGAAGCCTTGGTACACACAGGAACTCAAAACTCTTAGAAAAGAGAAAGCCAAGATGGAAGCCCTATGGAAAACTAACCCATCAGTAGAAAACAAATCCAATCTCATGACCATCTCCTCCCATTACAACAAAGAGATAATCCGCACCAAAAAAGAAGCCTACAATGTCAGAATTAATAACGCCCAATCCTCTGCTAAAGAGCTATTCACCATCCTGAAGGAATTAGAAAACCCTAACCCCCAGACCGATACCTGTGTCAAGGACAAACCATGGTGCACCAGCATCCAAAACGCCCTGGCTAACAAAATCACTGGTCTTCAAAATAAAATCGAGTCAAAAAGAATACAACTCTCAAATAGTAATGCCTTCATACCTAGCACAGCCATCCCGACCAGGGACTACCCCGGCTTCACTTTCAAAATGGTCACTATTCCCAAAATCCCAAAAATCATAGCCTCCCTCAAACCCTCTAATTGTAAAGGGGATAGCTACCCTGCCCAGATCATCAAAGATGCTGCGCGAGACCTAGCCCCCTTCATCTCCAAACTAGTAAACCTCTCCTTTTCGACCAACTCTGTA
The DNA here is from genome assembly GCF_040938575.1 of Ambystoma mexicanum. NCBI lineage: Eukaryota > Metazoa > Chordata > Amphibia > Caudata > Ambystomatidae > Ambystoma > Ambystoma mexicanum. The sequence goes on along the minus strand of NC_090929.1, from coordinate 674,907,348 downwards.
CATAACAACCTGAAACAATCATGGTTTCTCCCGCTTCTAAAAAAACAATCTCTCGACCCTGCCATTCCCACCAACTGCTGGCCTATCACCACGATCCCCTTCCTGCTAAAAATACTCGACAGAGTTGCCTACCTGCAAATTCAAGATTACTTAGAGTCCAACCAACTGCTAGGCCTGCTTCAATCTGGCTTTCGGCCTCAACACGGAACGGAAACTGCCCTTGTTGACCTCAAAAGTTAGATTGATGACATCAAAGACAAAAATAAAGCAGCTATCCTATTCCTCCTAGACCTCTCAGCAGCCTTCGACCTGGTTGACCATAAAATACTCTGTAACCACCTTTCATCTGCCGCCCACTTCTCCCCTTCTGCTGTCATGTGGCTACAATCATTCCTAGCCAACAGAACCATGAGGGTCTTTTCATCTGTGGCTGCAGCAGACCCCATCCCCATTACTTGCGGTGTCCCACAAGGGTCATGCGTCTCCCCTACCCTCTACAACATCTTTACAAAACCCCTCTTTGATAAGCTGGACCATCTGGGTGTCACTTACACCAACTACGCGGATGACACCCAGATACTCCTCACCATCACTGGTAACTACAACACAGACGCCACTAGGATTAACAAAATCTTCGCCATCATTCAGGCATGGATGGCCACACACGGCTTCTGTCTAAATGATGAGAAGACCGAACTTCTCCTAGTCGGATCCCCCAATAACTTACAGAAACTTAGCCCAGATTACTCTAACTTCATCATTGATGGCAACATCATCCCTGTCATGAAAAGCGTGAAAACCCTAGGTTTCTACCTTGACGCCAATACCAACCTCTCCAAACAAGTTAACATGACCGCCTCAGCCACCGCCTACACTGGGAAACTAATTAGGGCCTGCAGACCGTTTCTATCCACGAACAGCTGCCTCATTCTGGCTAAGGCCCTCATACAATTGAAGCTTGACTACTGCAATAGCCTCTACCTTGGTGCCAGCCAAGCTATAATCAAGAAACTTCAGATCCTTCAGAATAATGCGCTGAGAGCAGCTCTAAATATTCCTAGGAGACATCACATCTACCACACAAGAATATCCTGCAAATGGCTATCCATCCAACAAGAAATTGACTTAAAAACCCTCTGCCTTACTTACAAAGCTCTAAACCACCTAGCCCCCCGTACCTTACCAACAAACTTACCTTAAAACCAAACACTAGAATTACTAGATCCCCCAACACTCTTTGTCTCACGGTGCCCAGATTCACCGCCAAAAGAGCAGGGGGCTCGAGTTTCACTGTCCTTGCCCCTCAACTTTGGAAGACCTTGCCGATGAACATTAAACTAGCCAAAACCTTCCAACTGTTCAGAAAACTAGTCATCAGCTGGCTTCTGGAGAAGCCAACCCTCAGATAGACTAACATATTGCTAACTGTATATATTGCACATATCCTAAAATCTAACTGCCTGCTTGTACATTCATATATGGCATTTTACCGCCACAATTGTATAATTGTAAGTACTGTCTTGATATTCTAAGCGTCCATATACCCCTGGGTCTGGAGCGCTATACTAAATAAAATAAACAAACAAACAAACCTTTGGTAGATCGAGGGGAGCTGCAAGTCAAAGGGGCCAATGTAGGAGTACCAGAGGTGGAAAACAGGGTACTCGAGGTACCAAGGCAGCTCGAGCAGTTGTCTCTTTGCCCTCAGGCATGGCTGCAGCTGCTTCAGCTCAGTCATGAGGCCATGTCCCATGGTTCGCCGGTTGGGGGACGGCTGCCGCAGCATCTTGTAGAATGGCGTGCCATTACTTCAGATGTGTGGGTTCTGGAGATCATAGCCCACGGCTACTGTCTTCCTTTCCGGCAGAGGCCTCACGACAATCCACCTGTGAATCTCTCTTTGAAGAGTCCGGATCCGCTCCTTGTGCAGGAAATCAAATCCCTGCTGGAGAAAGGCGCCATAGAACTGGTGCCTGTAGCGGAGAGGAACAAGGGATGGTATTCCCCATATTTTTTGATTTCGAAAAAAGACAGGGGCCCTCATTACGACCCTGGCGGAAATCGAAAAACGATGGCGGAAATGTAATACCGCCATCGAATACCGCTCGGTGCGATTATGACCCGTCACCGTAAAGTACGATGCCATTAGCGACACCGTAGTGAACGCCAACGCTAACTGCACCAAGTACGCGCACGCGCGCCATGCAAAACCGTAATTACCACCATGGCGCAACGGTACGCGAATTCTGACCCTAGCGGACATTTACTTAACGCCATCAAGCATGGCGGAAAGTACCATTCCGCCATGGTGAGAATTACGGCATCGTGAACCAACCGTAAATGGCCCTACTGAGTGCCTGTACACCACTCCCTGCCCACATTGCACAACTCCTCGTAGGTGCAATGAAGTTACACAATGCAACCAGTGAAATGTACAAGTCACCCATGCATGCCAACGAACAAACGAATGTAGGGGCTCCAAGTGCCTTGTGAGTGGCCATCCATATTTGGCATGGCACCATTGCCGGACTGATGCAGCACAGGCATGTGAAGGTTCAAGTACAGCAATATGAACTGAAACATGAGACAAAACAACAACAGGCCCCCATCGCTTGACACCAGTGTAAGGCAACATTCAAAGCAGTATCCTGAGGGAGACTGCACCAGCCCTGTACCCTTGCCAGTAAACAAACCAACCATCAGCATAAGCATGTACCACACAAGTTGGCAGAGTGACTGAGCAGCCAGGCCTATCTCAAGAGGGGCCAATGGGAGCTGCAGCGCACAGATGGCACGAATACAGAAGCTATTCCAATGGACATGACTTCAGTCTCCCTCCAAGAAACGCACGCAAACACAGGCACCTGTGACCAGCCATTTTCTGATAATCACATCATTCCACCAATCCACCTGGCTGACCGGCATCTGTTACACAAAAGCTAATCCCCCGCCCCTGAGCATGACATCATTAAAACAGTCATAATGGCAGCCCCCATCCCTGACCTTACTGGGCTTCGTAGGCAAACGCGGCCAGTACAGTACCACGCAACTATACTCAGAAGCCGGAACCCAATGCAGATCTTCTCACAATACATCGCTCCACAAATAGGAATATGCTACATTACTTGCAAAGAATAACGCTACACGGTTGATATCAGAATAAAATTTTAATGCACATCAAATTCACCAAGCCCATACAGCTATTAGGTCATAAACTCCAAAATATTTTTCATTACTGTGGGCTGCATCCGCAATAAATGACCAGCTTCTTCTTGTGTGACGCCCTGTTCCTTCATGGTACACAGGGGCTACATTCACGTTCAAAAAGGCAACATGGAAGCGCCTAGAACCGCAGGGCCGTCCCATTAGGTAGGCACTAGTCCAGCTGAAAGGTTGATATGTAGCTCCTAGCCACTAGTACTGCGTAAGGGCATGTGGCCCATTGGCGATCGTCCCATAAGATCGTAATGGTGCTCCACTGATTAACTCGAAGCAGCAGGTGTCGGGAGTAAAAGCCATCTGCAGGAGTGGCATACAGATGGCAGCGGCAAAAGGGGAGGAGATACCTGTCACCCAAATGAAATGAAAAAGAATAGTATGGGCATCAGAACTTCATTTGTATTACTCACTTCAATGATCACACTAAATCTACAGCCATATGCATGCTAGCCAACTCAAAAGGATTATTTCCACCCAAAAATCACTTGCGAATCATAACTATATAAATCGAGGTGAAAACACTATTACAAACAAGTGTTTGTGTGCATGCGTCTGTTAAGACAGAATCCATTAGATGGGATTAGTAACGTGCATAGACACAAGTGTTTGAAGGCGAGTCGAGACAGGGAGGGTTCAACAAGGGCAGATAGACGATGGTCCCACTATGGCAGCTCTGCATCACATAGCGCAGGGGAAGGGGATAGATTCCAAAAAGCCATGTACATGGCAAACTCTCAATTAAATCATCTGTCCATGCATCCATACATCATTCCCTCATCCCGGTATAAAAACGCCTGATTATTTACTCACATCACATTTGAAATTTCCATTGAGTCTGTGCGTAATGCAGTCTGCAAAATCCACTGTGCTCCAGCCCGGAATTCTAGTGTTGTGAAGTAACATGTATTTGGGAACGTCCTGCCTTATCGTCCACTACGCTATTGCGCATCCCATACTATTCATATCAATCATTGCATTCTCGCCATGGCCCCTGTCCCAAGGACATTAAACAATAGAACGTTATATTTGCAGTCAGACCTGTGGGCGTCTCCTCGCCGCTAGCTGAAAACCGAAAGCGCTGTCCTTCGAATTCCTCATTTGCAACATCACGTCGAAAAGGCATCTGTGACCGCTTGAAATCACAAATTCATCCATGTAGTGCGGCAGTGTGTGAAAATGGCAACTGGCTTCACTCACAAATGGGACGCCCCGCCCGTCGGTGAACCTCGGCACAGTGCTGCATGAGGGTCCACCGTTAATCGAGTACTACATTCCACTGACCCTTCACAAGTTTGTTCGCGACTGCAAAGATAGTATGTGAAACAATGGGACCATAGCAGAATGAACATATAAACCAATATTTCACTGCCATCGGGATTAAATACATGATTGTAATAGCAAGATGCCATGCGTCACATTGCAGCGTTGTGTGCGGGACGTGCTCGCCCAAAGGGGATTGCAGCTGGCACAGGTGGAATGAATCACCACAGGTGGAGGCTATACAGCCTGAAAACACATAAATTGCACACCCAACCCCCTCCCACAACCACACCCACTCCAAAATGCTACCGGCAGGACTAGCGATGTTGGCCCTGGGGGACCTGATAGCACTGCAAGTACTACAACTTCAAGAAGAAGACGAACACCAACTACAACAACAACCGGCCGCACAGAGGAGACGCAGGAGGAGGGCAAGGCAGGGCCAGCAAGGCCCACCAGCACAGCCACTACCACCACGCAGGCAGCCCGCAATCCCACGCCTCCGAGCTCATCCGTTCAACCTCACTGCTGAGCAGATCCACACCCTCTACCGTTTGGACGGGGACACCATAACCGCCATTGTGAACATGACACACGCTGACCTTGTCAGCATGATAGATAGCCCAACCGCCATCCCACCCCTACTGAAGGTGGTGTCTGTACTCCACTTCCTGGCCACAGGCACCTACCAGCACACAGTCGGACAGTTGCATGGCATTTCACAGCCACTGTTGTCACGGACACTATCGCAAGTGCTCGATGCCCTCCTGAAGCACGCAGACGACTACATCTCTTTACCACGCTCGGAGCAGGAGATTACAAACACAAAAGTGGGATTCCATGCACTGGCCGGCATACCGGGTTGCATTGGTGCCATCGACTGCACCCATGTGGAATTGGTTGCCCCACATGCCATGGAGGCCCAGTACCGCAACCGGAAACAATATCATTCTCTTAATGTACAGATGGTGTGTGACTCCAACAGGATCTTTACACATTGTTGTGCCCGATTTCCTGGATCAACCCATGATTCTATGGTCTTGAGGCACTCTACAATACCACGCTACATGGAGCGACACGCAGGGAACAGATCCTGGCTACTCGGTGAGTCTCATTTCATGCATGATAATGTGGGGTATGTGATGCGGCAATGACCTGGCAGGAAGGGGGGGGGGATGCGTACGTAGCAATGTCATTCCACAAACATCCTTTATTGTCCACATACAGGTGATGCTGGGTATCCACTGAAGAGATGGCTCCTTACACCACTCCGGAACCCACAGAACCAGCATGAGGAGGACTACAACCATGCCCACTCACGAACCCGTGTAGTCATTGAACAGGCATTCGGCCTACTGAAGGCTCGTTTCCGCTGCCTCAGCAGGTCTGGCGGGGCACTCCTGTACCGCCATGAGAAGGTTGCAAAGATGGTCATGGCATGTGTCATGCTACACAACATGTGCGTACGTAGAAATGTGCCCATGCCCCCTGACGCAGAACTGCAAGCACCTAAAGATGGTCATGATGAGGGTGGGGATGTGGCAGCACCTCAAGGCGTCCGCGAGGCACAGGAGGCCAGTGAAATTCGTCAGAATATCATAGATTCATGCTTCTAGCACTCACGCCTGGTGGCTGATACATGGACACGGGACTTGTGGCACTGTGTGTGTCTGGAACATGCACAATGTGGACTGGACGCCAATAAAGGCCTCGGACACAAAGATCAATGTCCACACATCTCATTGGATGATTATGTAATGTTTATAGCATATGTGAAATTATATTACACACCCCATCGACCCGCCACCCAAGAAAGCCCAACAGCCCCCCTCCACCCTCCTACCTCCCCCCTGAACACCAGTGTCCAAAGATGCTCATTGTCAGTGGGCAGACGCTATTGCAAGCCCCCTCTCCGGGTATCAGGGGCACCCCTGCCTGTGGAGCGCAGGTTCCTCCCAGATCTACGTTGGGGGCTGCCCTGGACGGAACTTGCAACGGATGATGTCTCTGCCTGCTCACGTCCATGCATGTCCCTAAGGGTTTGTGAGAGCTCAGTGAGCACACGGTGCACAGCGGCAAGTTCACCACATACGTCTTTGGACGTCGCATGCAGTTCCCCCCTCAGGCTCTCGGTGCTTCTCTCCATTTGTACCCTTAGTGTCTCTGTACTTCTCTCCATTTGTACCCTTAGTGTCTCTGTACTTCTCTCCATTTGTGCCCTAAGTGTCTCAGTAGATGTTTCTATGACTGCCTTAGAACCCCCACATTCATCAGCATGCTCCTTGAGGAGCGTGGCCAGTTGCTGCTGTTGCACGATCACCTGGTCGAGGGACTGTTGCCTCTGCTGGGCCATGCCCATTTGCGGTGGTGTCACAGAGGGGCTGATCACCTCATGTTGCCTTGCCACAGGGCTTGTGGGGGATGGCCAGTCGTCATCTTGTGGGTGCCCCTGCGTGGTATCCTCATGGTGTACGGGATGAAACAAACAGGGGGATTGAGACAGGTCATGGATGGGTCCTACATCGACAGCACCGTTTTCTGTGTCGGAGCATGCTGCCATTATTGCAGTGTCACCTATGGTGCTGCTGCCACCAGAAGCAGTGCCTTCTGTGGCATCCATTGGGGGGACCTGTGGTGCTGCTGTTGTGGGCATGCTGGCTGCTGGGGTGCCTGTTGAAGTCCCCTCCTGTGTGCTGCCACTTGATTTGTGCTGCTGCCGTGTCTTGATCCGTGCAGCTAGGTGGAGGGTCTTTGGCCGTTGGTCTTGGCCCTCTTTGCAGGTGTGCTGGTAGGGGTGTCCTGGAGCTCGTCGTTTGAATCGGACCCTGTGGTGGAGTAAAGGAGGGCGAGCGTTATTTATGGGTCTGTGGAAATTGGAATGGCAATGTATCACATGCATTGGGGTGCTACCTGAGGGTGATTTGGGTCAGGGCCTTGGAGGTGGTTTCATTTTTGTGTGGATTGAGGATGCAGTTGTTTTGCAGCCTGCAGTTAGGGTGTGCATGCTGCACGTGTAGAGGGTGTTTTTAGGATTTTTGATTATTTATGTATTTAATGTGACTTTTAAAGTGCGCTATCAGGCCAATGTATGTGGACGTTCTCCTGGACATGTGTTTCTGTTGCACTATGTGGACACATGGTACTTCACATGATTGGACATTGTGGATTTAGCATTGTTTTATTTGGCCCACCTACCTGATTCTTCGGATGTCTGCACTCCTTTCTCCATCCCTCCGACTCCCTCTATACTCTCCATTCCAATGGTGGAGGCACAGATTTCTTCCCAGGGGGTCAACTTGATGGGTGATTCCGATCCTCCCCCGGTAGCTGTGGCAATGTTACGGTTGGCTGATAGTATGCTCCGTACGCGTATCCGCAAGTCGTCCCATCGCTTTCTGCATTGCTGTGGTTGCGGGGTGCGGTCCCCACCGCACTTACCCGCTGTGCCACCAGGGCCCATATGGCCTTCTTGTTCGCAAGTGCCGTCCTGGTCATTTGCGTCGAGAAGACGACGGCAGCATTCTCCTGGAGGGTCTCTGTGAGCACGGTGAGTTCCTCATGGGAGAAGTGGACCTGCCGCTTGCGGTCGCACGCTTTTTTAGCAACTTTTCCCATTTTGATTGTTTTAACTAGGGTGGCTAACAGGTTGGGATGTGTCTCAGGGTCGGATTTGTAATGGTTGTGTTGGGATTCTGATTTTGTAGGTGTACGGCGTGCTGTTTCCCGTTCCGGCCCCATGTTTTTACTTCCGTTTCCGTATATTTACGGTCACCGTATTTTGCGATTACCGCTCATTACGGTGACCGCTATGATGGGTGGCGGAATTGCACCTAGGGCGCCGTACGACGGCGGTGAGGGGCGTTTTGGGGACATTTCCGCCATCGCGGACTTTGCACTTCCGCCATGGCGTAATGCTCGTGCCCGATGGGTCAGAATTAGCCGCACTTTACTCCATCGTGCAATGGCGGAAACGCTATTTACGCTATGGCGGTCAGGTCAGTTACTTTCCGCCAGGGTCGTAATGAGGGCCAGGGTATTGAGACCCATCATGGACTTGCGTGGTTTGAACAAGCTCCTCAGGAAGGACAAGTTCAAGATGGTTACTCTCTCTCTCAAGTCCTCCAGGCCCTTCAACTTCAGGACTGGTTGGTGTCTCTCGACCTCAAGGACGCTTACTTTCATGTGCCGATTCATCCCAAGCACAAGAAGTACCTGAGGTTCGCGGTTGGCGACTCGCACTTTCAGTTTCGGGTCCTGCCGTTCGGATTGACCTCCGCCCCAAGGGTCTTCACCGAGCTCATGGTGGTGGTGGCAGCATATCTCAGGAAAGGGGGGATTCACGTCTACCCCTACCTGGACGATTGGTTGATCAGGGCGCGCTCTCCTGAGCAAGTCCTGGGTCATCTGTCGGTCACCTGCCACTCCCTTCACAGGTTGGGCTTCTCCCTCAACTTAAAGAAGTCCCACTTGACACCTACCCAGCGGATCCAGTACATCAAAGCAGTGCTCGACACATCCTTGGGGCTGTGTTTCCCTCCCCACGTGAGGGCTTCTCACATTCTGCAGATGGTGAACAAGTTTCAACATGCCCAGTGTCTCCCGGCGTTCGAGTTCTTGAGGTTGCTCGACCTCATGGCATCCTGCATTCTCCTGGTGCCAGAGGCCAGGCTGTGGATGAGATCTCTGCAGTGGGCTCTCAAGTTGCAGTGGTCACAGTCCTCCGGCAGGATGTCGGATCCTGTTCAGGTGCCGCCCTCGGTCGCCCAGGATCTTCTGTGGTGGGTTGTCGAAGGCAATCTGATGAAGGGGGCTCCATTTTGGCTACCCTGGCCGGAGGTGACGATCATGACGGATGCATCCCTCACGGGATGGTGAGCTCATGCCAACGAGTTGACAGTCAAAGGTCGTTGGTCTCAGTCAGACTCCATATCAATCTGTTGGAGCTGAGGGCTTTTCTGCCATCTGTGCGGGGGAAGAATGTCCTGATTCTGACGGACAATACAGGGGCCATGCACTACCTCAACAAAAAGGGGGGGCAGGGTCTCTCCCTCTGATGCAGCTCTGGTTTTGGGCCATCCAGCAGGAAATTTAGATCTCAGCAGTTCATCTGGCCGGAGACGAAAACAAGTCGGCGGATGCTCTGAGCAGGCAGACCACGGTCTCTCACGAGTGGGAGCTGGCTCAGGAGATTCTCTTGGAGATATTTGCCCTTTGGGGGACCCCACAAGTGGATCTCTTCGCCACAAGTGTCAACCGGAAGTGCGTAAGATTCTGCTCGCGGGAATTTCCTCCAAGAGGAGCCTTAGGGGAAGCGTTCGTAGTGGAGTGGTCCTTCCCACTGCTGTACGCTTTTGCTCCAGTCCCCGTCATTCCGCAAGTGCTGCGGAGGTTACAGAGGTTCGGTTCCCGAATGATCCTCATTGCTCCGGCATGGGGCAGGAGAACGTGGTACCCGGACCTTCTCGACAGGTCCATCTGCCCTCCACGCAATCTTCCCTACCGAGACGATCTGCTCTCATGGGAGGGGGGTCAGGTTCTCCATCCAGAGGTCAAGTCTCTCAACCTTCATGCTTGGCTTCTGAAAGGTTGAGGTATAAGGATTGGGACCTCCCTGAAGACGTGATGGAGGTGTTGCTTTCGGCCAGAAGGCCTGCAACAAAGTCCCTGTACCGTTGCCGTTGGAGAAAGTTCTGCGACTGGTGCAGGGTTAAGAATGTGGATCATTTTTCATGTACCATTCCTGTGGTTCTGTCTTTTTTGCTTTCGTTAGCCCACAAGGGCCTGCAAGTGGGTATCATTAAAGGTTACCTGGCGGCGCTGAACATATTTAAGCGCTCGTCTGAGGAGTGTTCTTATTTTAAGATTCCTTTGATTTCTCAGTTTCTGAAAGGGCTCACTAATGTGTTCCCACTGTCACCTTTCCAGGTGCCCGGTTGGGTTTTGAACCTGGTTCTAAAATTCCTAATGGGAGCTCCGTTTGAGCCTTTGCATTCTTGTCCTTTGAGACTGTTGACCTTTAAAAACTGTATTTTTAGTTGCGGAAACTTCCACCCGCAGAGTGAGTGAGTTGCAGGCACTATCCGCTAAGAGACCTTTCACGGTGTTCCATAAGGACAGGGTTGTCCTTAGGGTTCGTCCTTCTTTTCTTCCGAAAGTTGTGTCGGAATTTCATTTAAGCCAGAAGGTTATTCTTCCGGCGTTCTATCATCCTCTGCATCTTTGTAAGGAAGAGGAGAGGCTCCATAGATTGGATCCTAGGATAGCTTTAAGTTTCTAAATCTCATGCATGTCCCGGGTCCCGGGTCAGAGTGGACGATCAGGTCTGGGAGGCGTTTGGGACAAGCTGTTACTAAGTAGATTTTGTCTAGATGGATTATCTTGACAATTTCTGAATGTTACCGCTTGGCGGTTAAGGACCCTCTGGTAGGCTTAGGGGCCCATTCTACCAGGGGTGTGGCTGCCTCTACTGCTCTGCAGAAGGGTGTTCCCATTCGTAACATTTGTGAAGCAGCCACATGGATCTCTGTCCATACTTTGGTAAAACACTACTCACTGGATTCTATCCATGGGCAAGATTTGGCCTTTGTCAAGACGGTCCTCTATTCTGCAATTTAATTGGGCATTCTAAAATTCTGAATTCTTTTCCCACCTCCATACGTTGGTACTGCTTCGGGAGTCTGTCATAGATGTGGAATACGTCGGAGGAACCAATCCCCTCGAAGAACAAGTTACTTTCTTACCTGGTAACGTTCTTTCGATGGGATGTTCCGACAACGTATTCCACATCGAACCCTCCCAGCCTGCCCCTCTACAGAATTTCTTATGCGATTGCAGCTTTCGTTTCCGCAAGGCTTTCTGTAGTCATACTGGCAGAAGATTGGTGCCACACGTTCTGGGGAAAAAACCACAACTGAGGCTTCGGGTGTCGTGCGTCCTACTATAACATCCGGTGACGTCGGCTCGACGGAGGTCCTAGAGGACAGCGTATCGACGTCATCGACGCAGGACGCAGACGCCGACAATTTTCCGAAGCAGCACAGCTGTGGTGATTACCTGTCATAGATGTGGAATACGCCGTCGGAACATCCCATCGAAAGAACGTTACCAGGTAAGAAAGTAACTTGTTCTTCTCTGCGGAAGAAAAGAAAAGAGGATCCAAAATGGGAACCCTCCCGTCACCTGCACACTGTTACTATCCCGTCCTAAGACGGTTAACCATTCTCTTGTTAAAGATAACAATATCTTTCATAAATTGTCAATGCAAGAAACACACTGGTTATTCATTTGTTTTAAATAAGAAACACAGAAATGTAATGTGTGAACAATTTCATCAAACAAGATACATATACAAAGTCCAAAGTAAAAGGCTGACGCATTTCGAGATCACAATCTCTTCTTCTTGAGCCAAAGTTGAACTGTAAAACGACAATGTAAATGAAAAATCTATAAGAATGCTACCTTACCAGCAAGCACATAGAGAATAACAAAAGCACAATCTGATATTGAAATCACTAAATTGGTCACAATTGATCAAAAATATGTTACACAATGAAAGTAACCACATCATCTCCCCACTGAGCACGTGGGGAACAGATGCCTACTAGATAGCATATATAGTATGGGAAAGAGCACAAACTGGTATTAAAGATCTACAAGTCGAATGCCTTTTGTAGCCTCAAGGAACGTCATATGTAGGGAGTTAGCACCTCTAGCCTTAAACACTTCCAGTCCCTCCAGACCTTATTCCTACGTATAATGGAAGAAGGTAAGCTTATCATGTATTGAACCCTGATTATATTCCTATATCATAGTCATAGGTACATAGCCTTGCTTCTAACCCTGTATTGCTAAAATAAGCGTCACTGCGTCTATACAGATGGAGGAATTGCTTCGCAAAAGTATGAGCGTACCTTCAATACGTGGAGATTCTTCTCATCGAAGTGTGTAAATTCTGTGTTCACAAAAAGGGTAACTATCCAGTCTTGGGACGCAAGACCCTACTAAAAATAGAGCATGTGAATGCATGTTAGTAAAAGACTAATTGGATATGGGGAGAATATATATTATCTCAAATAAAGATACTAAGTCTCACCAGCTAAGAGCGGAATAATCTTCTATTCCAGAAGTACGCTTATCAGACCTACTTCCGGCTGTATTCACAATTTCTCTGCGGAAGGAGATGTGATGGTACAGGGACTCTTGGAACTTCAAGCTTGGAATGGAGAAGAATGTAAACGCTGCCATGTGTGCCGAAGGAAGTACTACAAACTCGACCTAAAGCTCAAACATCAGGGAACAAGGACTATGTTCAAGTGCATCAGACAACGGGGTGCTACAAACTATACACTTGTACATGCCTTTGCATCAGTGGACATATGCAATTGCTATTGTTCTATAGAAACTGCCCTGTGCCCTTGCAATGCTGCTTCTTACCTGCTATTTCTGTGGCTCACGTACCAGCATTTTTGGTTGGACGGAGCCTGATTTGCATGTGGCCTTTCATCTTCAGTATGGGCATGGCAGGCTGAAAAATTATGCTATGCGGGATTGTCCACTGCAATACCAGTGGTTATTATTCTTCCAAAACCTTACAGCCATCACCTTTATGTTTTCCTCAAGCACCAGCTCAGCTTCCAGACCTGTTTCCAGCAAGCATTGTTTGGCTGCAGCCAGCCTCTATTATTGTCCAACCTCTGCTTGCTTGCTGCACGTTTTTCATCTTTGTTTAATATGCTGAAGAGACTGCATTCTTCAAATATGTGCCTTTATTGGCTTATCTGGCTTGCTTGCCCAGTTTATTTGATCTAAGCCTGGATCACAACACAGCTTCAAGCATTCATGTATTTACTTTCTGGTTTCCTGCCTGCTCTTCTCCTACAGGTCATTTTGACCCCTTTATACATTGAATCAAGTTGCTATAGGTCATGGCTTCGGGAATGTTTTTAAACTGTGCTAGCCATTTGGTTTAAAGGACCAGTGGTCTAAGAACTTTGGTCTTTGACCTCAGACTATTCTCATATTTTATTTGGAGTTCTTGGTGTTAGACTCCCTCTTCCAAGCATGAACAACCATGAGTTTTTCCTGAATATGATGTGACCTTATTCAGAACATTACATCCTGCAAGACAATCTGCAAAGGTAAAGACCTTGTTTTAAGATAATAATGTGTTTAGTCTAAAATTCTACTTGCCCATCTCTAATTCTGATTTTATCTTTCTCGACAGGCTAAGAGCTCCGGGCCAGATCCCACAACTACAAAGAAACACCACTGACTCACCTGTGTTGTCTCTGTTCTGGTTGTCCAAGGAGTAGCAACAGGGGAGAGGAGGCTGGTGAGAGTACAGTTCTGGCCCTGTAGTGCCGTTCAGTTCTGACAGTTCCAGCTCTAAGAAAACTCTGTCAGAATCTTTGTACAATGAGGAGGAATCACCCAGTCCACTTCAAAAATGGAAATGCTGCTTTGGTTTCCATTGGCCTCTAGAACTAGACGCAAGCTCCTTGCCTTCACATCTACAGGGATCTAAGGTACAGTTTCCTTTTATTTAAATAAAATAACTCGCCTTTATCAACACTCAAGGCAACTCATTTCATCAGATGCATTTTTCCTAGCCACACAAAGTCTGGAAGCAGGCTAATTAATTAAACATGCACTTCTTTCAAGAGTGCTTCAGAGAGGAATAGTGGGGGATCTTGCTACAAATGTAGTGATGTTTCCTTCAGCTTGTGATGTTTCAGAAGATTGCAACAAGACAGAGCCACCAAAAAGATTGATCCGATTTCCATTATAGAGATGGCTAAGCTGTTAGGCTTGAGGATTGCACCATTTGAGGGTATGTTTTAAACAGACAGGGATTACATGGAATTTTACACCTGTTGATAAAATCACTCCGAAGAACAGGAGGAGGACCAGTTTTATGAGCGAACGTCACTTCTCCACTGGCAAATTGGAACAGATGTAGTATATCCCAAAACATTAAAAAAATAAACAAAAACATCAGATAGACTATAACTGCCTAAAACTTCCAAAAACCTACTTCAAGAAAATGTAAGATATTTTTACAACCATGTCTGCTGTACTGTAGCCATAGTCTCAGATATACGTTTATTAAAAGCATTCAGGACAGCGGTATTCTTAGATTTGTGAGTGGTGTACGAGGGCTCACGAGATACCATTAATGGTAACAGGCCTTCTTTTTCTAGGTACAAGTCTACTGGAACACCATCCCAGTCCCAATCAGGACTGGTTCAAAAAGGCATGCAAGACCCTTCTCTGCAGGGAACACCTAGGGCTCATTTTGGACCTGGTCACACTTATGTACAACCCCTATAGTAAGTGGCATCCACCCTACTATGACCTTTTACAGCCCTTTCTGCTGACCTTTGTAAACCTCAACTTATTTGTACAGCACTCCATTGCATTCCAGATAGGTTTGCACCAAATAAATTCAAATACAAAACAGATAGCGAAGTGGTCCAGTATGACTACATTTAGGCTTGAAATCAAAGGTTGAGTTTTAAACTCAACACTGCAACCATATCAAATGATGTGCCAATAGGCAAATCACTCTCTCTCTATATGTGCCTTAAATTCTCTTATCTGCCAACATTTGGAGCACCTAAAAATGAGATGACCAGAAAATTAACCACTAAATAAAAGACTTCCCATTTAATTACATCTCTCTTTGAATCTCCAAATTCTTTACTGTCTACGTGTACCTACATTAATTAGGAAACACGCTTTCAAAGAACACTAGCATTTTGCTGTGCTTTGCTTTTGTTCATAGTTACATTGGGTGTTAAGGCACTTTTTCTAGTACTCCTAACCCAAACTGGATTCCCAATTGGCAAGCCTCTAATCGGCTTTGTCAATAAAGCACTTGCACACACGCCTCTCATGTAGATCACATCACCACATACAATATCAGGTCATCATGATTCCAATCAGATTTCAAGCATGGCAGTAATGTGATTTTTAGAGGTGAGATTGGTTATGTTATGTGATGTTATGTCAAGAGAATTCTAGGCTGCAAAAATCACCACCATAGTACGAGCCTTGTCCGAATTGAGGTTTTTTGAGACCTTGCCCAGGGTAATAACCAGATTGTGGTTTGTGGGGTGAAACGGAAACAGTGAAAAAGATGAGTGGGAAGGCCAAGAGGGTGGAGGGTGAAGGCAAGACACAAAACAGATGGGACATTCAGGTCTACAGGAAAATACAGCAGAGGGTAGTATAATATTATTGCGAGAAGCATGGAAAGATATGGGTGTTTTGTTCAATGAAAATTTGATCTGAAGAGGAAAGATGGAAGGCCATTATTGGTAAGAAAACATTAATGGAGGCAGAAGTTCCTGATGGCCTTCCTACATGCTCTGTAATGCCTATGAGTTGTGGAGGCTTCTAAATTAGCTACTCATTCTGAATTCCCTGCTACTGAAAACAAAGCAGGGATCTTGTAGTACTGAGCCTATGGACAGAGTCTAGAGTAGACGCACAGAATGAATTCTGGAGGACACATTGAGCCACGGATGAGGTGTAGAGGTTCTCACCCACCTGAGCCTAAGCTAGGTTAAACACTGGAGGAGGGGTGAGAAGGATTGTCCTGCCTACATGTGCATTGTAAGAGGTTGGGACTGAGAGATCTTTGCAGCGAACTAATGTTCTTTTATGTAGCAAATAATGCTTCTAGTATTATGCAGGAGTCAGTGCTCAATCTGCCCGAAAGTGCTAAAAGGGAGCATGATACACTGAACGATAAGTCACAACCTAAGATGGTGGTAAACTATCCATTGATCAGATATTGTCAGACAGTGTAAGGTATTGGACACGTACCCAAATAAACAACAGTGGCATAAATGGATAAACTGAGGTAGCAAAAAAAAATCCATGAATGTGCTCTTTGCTGCCACTGGAAATTATTAACACAGTAAGGCATTAGCCAACCCTAAGAGTGATATAATCCAGCCATGTCTGTCCACTTTATAGAGAGGCCTCTTCCCCATGAAGAGGCCCATCGGCCACAGATACATTGGCAATACAAAACAGTGGGATGGAAGTAAGTTTAAACAGTGTGCAGTAAATAACAATAAGATGCAAAGAAGTAAATATTAGGCTATCAAGATAAACAAAACTGTTAAAAAAGCAGTTAGCAATACTAAATCAGTCAATCGCCAAAATGTTGGTTTCGGACTTACAAGAAAAATCCATAAAACATTTCCATCATTAAATAATCACATTAGCAATAGTAAATCAAATAAGCTAATCCCTGAATAATAATATGCCTTAAACGTGTGATACCATGCATTAGTACATAAGGTTAATACAATTAAATCTTAGTCAAAAGAAGACTAGAGTAAGGTCAGAATCAGAGTCCTATAGTATGGGCCTACCGGCCTACCGTCTCCCTTGTTAAGATTTTCTTTTGTGTCAATCGGGGCATCTTGCCAAAGCTGCCCAGCTAGCTGCCAAACCGTCGTCCCCTTTGACCTCTGCCCTGTGGTTAGGGCTCGGCGGCCCTGGGGCAATTGGTGCTAAAGAAGGCAAGACCATGTGCTCTTGATGGTGGCCGAAGGAGGGGAGGCAATATTGGGTCCCCGCTCCCCAATGTCTCTCACCATCCTCCCGCCGCTCATAACCAACACCCCACACCAAGTCCACATGTTTCCTTTCCTCTACATCAGAAAGGTCTCGAAGGCTCAAGCTTTGCAAAAAAGCAACCAGTTTCCTGATTGCTGCCAACCAGCCCCCACCAGCGGCCAACTCCCCCACCACGCTGACCCCGTGCTTCAAAACCCATACTCAGTGTGAATAAATGCACCCCACCCCCACTTATCTTTTTGCACTGAAGATCTCCCCACAGTTCACTAACTCTCTGAGTCAATCTTAGGAGCCTCAACAGTGAACCATTAAAAGACTATAGAACATCTGCCACTGCTAAAAAACATTATAACACCCTCAACCATGCCGAAGGGCCCCACCTGCAGACCAGGAGGGGAGGTCTTGCATGTCAGTGTAAGCTAGATCCTTATCTCAAGCGTGAAGCATGAACGCACCAAGGCTGCCCTAACCTGCTGGGCGCAATTATGAAGACCACCAACATGTAAAATAAAGTGGTCTCCAAACTCACTGTAAGGGGCGTTGAATGTGCCCAAAGGTCATATCTGTCAACGAAAGGTGTCCTCTTTGCAAAAATCAGAGTCTTTTGTTAATGATAGCATGGGAAAACATGGGTATTAAAAGGGAATCCTTACCTTATGCCTGGGACCTACCTTGCCGTCATCGTGTACCAGTAGTACTGCAAGAGCCCCAAACACATTACCTAAACATCCTGTCTCAGACCTAGATTTGTTGCAACTGAAAGAAAAAAGAAAGCATTTGGCCAAAGGATTAGATAAGCATGTTTCCTAGGCCTATCTTCTAAACTCCATGGCCATTATGTGTAGAAATACCATACTCCATTCTCTCCCTCCAACTCCTCTGCCATCGCTGGACAAGGCTGGTAATTCTCAGCTTTGAACAGGAGCCCCCTTAACACTGAGACTGTTTACCTAAGACCTCCTCACACCTAATTAGTCTACGCATGCCCCCATCCCACCCTGGCCATCTACCCAATCCCTCACCCAAGAAAGGATGACGGTAAGCTGTAACTAAAATTCCTCTTGGAGGTGAATTTGAACAGGTAGACGGTTGTAGGAAGCATAGAGGTCAATGCAGATTTAATAAAGTTGGTCCGTGGGGCTTCATATATAACTCAGTTATGTTTTTCAGATGGCAACTACAGCCATCCGTTTCTAGATTTTGCAAGTATTTTTATCTATAACCTTTCGGGGAGCATTATCCTTTGGATGAGTTGCTGGCACCCTTGACCAATAACAAATACTCTCTCCACTTTACTGCCCCCCCCCCTTACTTACCGGAATTGTGTGCACAATCTTGAAATGTTCCCCTGCCACACACTTCTGATAGTTTAACTCTCTGTTGCTCCCTATCTTGACCTAAACTATATACATACCAACACATATATATTTTCATAAGGCCCTTGTCAACTAAGTCTTATAAATCACCAAAATAAATAAAACTGAAAAACCTTTACATTCTTGTATATGCGCCGCTGTGTTTTTAGGTGAGACTTCCGATATAACATCTCTTTAGTTCTAGAAATCTATCTTATATAATAAATCTCCAACTTTGTCTATAATGCTCACCACTCCAAACTCACTTCGATACTCATTCTTTTGGATCTTGGTGCCACTTCCGACACTGTGGACCACTCACCTCTTCTCCTTTCCAAGATATTGCGTTTCACATATCTGTACCAGTCTGGATTGCCTGCTACTTGGAAGATCACTCCTTTAACATTTTCTGAAACCAACCCTCTGACTCCAACCCTCTGCCTGTCGGTGTCCGCCAAGCATCAGTCCTTGGACCTCTTCTCTTTATCCTTTATAGCTCTGCCCTAGGTAGACTTTGTCTCGTTCTTTGGCTTTCACTACCACTTCGTTGCTAACAACACCAACATCTTTTTTCCATTCCCTCCTTCAACCCCAGGCATCTCGGATCATATTACCTTCCATCTCACTGCAACCCATAGTTGTCTCTCCACTTCCTCCAGGCTTCCAGTGCCACCCCTACCCTCCGTTCACCTATCTCCTACTCTCCTGACCCAACCTATTTGATAATAACCTCCAACTACAACAATTCATCATTAACACTGCCTCTGCTGCTCGTATAAACCATAACATTCTGCAAATTTGCCAATTTATTACCATTCTACAAAACCTTTAATCTCCACCCTTGTGTTCAGAAAACACAACTACTGCTTGTGCCTACTCATTGGCCTTCCTCCCTACTTCTTCCTCCCGCTAGACAAAGTCCTCAGCTTAGCTACCCACCTTCTCTAGAACCTCCACAGATCCTCCTCCACTTCTACCTACCAACACGATGCCTGTTGGCTCTCCATGCACAATCGCTCCCTTTTCAAACTCCTTCTAGCCTCCAAAGCTATCAGTGGTCTTTCTCCTCAGTACCTGCCTGACTGTACCTCTGGCTTCTTACAATCTCTTTCCCTCCGCTTATCCTCTACACTCAACTTCAACATTCCGTGTCCCTGTGCCTCCTCTCGCTTCCACTTTTTCTCTCTACTCGCCCTGCTACATTGTCACCTGGTGCCCATCGCAACGAAAGCCAGTCTGACTGTGGATTTCTTCAGAGCTCAGCTTAAAGCTCGCCTTCTGTCGAAAGAGGAACCCCCCACTCCACCTTCCTTTCTTCCTGACCCCACCACTCCCTCCAGTGCCACATAATAATGTAATTGTGTATATTTGTTCATTACTCCTCTTTCGTTTGCAGCATTTGCCCCATAGGTTAATGTTTTTTAGTTTAATTTGGTCCTTGGTTTAAATCCCACTTTGTTGACACCCTTCTAAGCTTGCTCACCACTAGTTCTTATATTTGTGCTTTTGTACAGACACCCTTCCAGGGAATGCCACTACCATCTGTGAATGTAGTATTTGAAGTCATTTCAAATAAATACAAAACACAAATGTATCATGAGAGAGCTGGGTCTAGGTACAGTGAAGCTGCTTATTAATTGTGCAGACTAATCACCTTGTGGGAAAAATTATTACAATTGAATGCAATGTGGCAAAAACATAGATCACTTTAATATAAATTCATTAAAACATCTTTAAAACATGTCATTCACTTCTACGCAAAACAGTCATACCTTTCATTTCACTCATACGTTTTACAAACACGGGGTACTGCAATTTAGATTTTCTTCTGGCATATTAGTTATTTGTGATATGCATGACATAGGAAAAAACATTTAGTTTCCCTTTACGGTCGACATATGTTTCGGCCCTTAATAAAGTGCCACCGTTGTCTGCGGTGGCCAATAAAACAGATGTTGGGCCATCTTTAGGACATTCATTTTTTCTTAGAAGATTAGTTTTGTTCCCCATTCACATAAAAGGCCAGATCTACAACATAAATGATACATATATTATAATATGAAAAAAGCTTTCCCAGTTTGATTGTCTAAACGTGATCGCTAGTTTATTGGATTCTCTGACAAACGCACTGCACCCACCTGTGATACGCACCTTTAATAGGGACCACTGAGTTGTGACTACTGGGTATGTGATTTTTATTCAGTGTCCGGAACCCTGCATTAGAGGGAACGCAAAAAATGAAGGCCTAATCAGTTGCTTGTTTATTACTTTTTTGGAGGACCACTAGAGAGGGGTAGTCAGTGTGTAACGCATTTTTTTTTCTCTTTGTAGATTCTCCCTTCCACCAGACTTGACCCCCCGATAACAAAAATAAGGGAGTACCCACTCATATAGCTTATCATGAGAGAGCTGACTCATCATCCCAACTGAGGCCAGATACCTAGTAAGGTGCACAAGAACAAGGTGCAAAAGAAATCTTTCCTAAAAAGTGGCATCACTCGTATATTGTCAGCAACATTTCTCTATGGAAGGTATAAAATGGCTTCCAATCTCTAGTGCAGCATCAGAACTATGTATTTGATAACATTTTGTAAATTGTGGACAGTATACTTTTTTATTTGCCCTACATGTTACTAATAATGTGAAGAACATTAGCTTTCTCATGAACACAACGTATGGATCAACAGAAACAGCCATATACAAGAAGCCCAACAACTGCAACCAATCTGTGTCGGATAAGCATTCACTGTAACCACACAAAGCACCTTTGATCTACGGCCAAGCAAACCATAAGTACCGATTATGTGTAGCCAAACTGACAGAGCACCAGTGGCTCACCACATTTCATATGGCATTTCGTTACAAAATGATCTCCTTATAGACTAATTGACAGAGACTTCGGAGATGCACTTCGAACATCCAGATACATTTTTTAAATATAATGAAACAGAAGCAATTACTCGACATATTATATAGCACACAGCCCTTTCCTAAAAACCAGACACATTTTTTTAAGAATGACAGCTAGAACTCAAAGGTATTACTAACTTTAAGGAGAGATACAATGACGTGGCATTGTTTTCTAACAACAGTCAAATGTGGCGTGAGTGCTTATTTGAAGCAAGCTCCCCACCCTGCTGGAGAGTGGCCATTTCACAATATTTGTTTTTTATACATATATGCCTATAAATCCTCCTCGCACATGCACTTCCAGGCTTTCTGAGACCCCCTCTAGCCCACCACCACAAGAATAACTATATCATATGCAGTTGCTTTTCAGGCTCTACAGCAAACCGTCTCCTTGCTTAACGTGTTATAGGGTATTGACCGGATTACTTAGTGCTTTAAAAGAAAGACTAATGCACACAGGGACATTGCAGTCCTTGTCTACATAAAGTAGCTACCTTAAAATGTTATGATGAATTGTACCTAGCTCACGGCTTACAAACTTAATACTATTAGACTTGATAGTTGTTTCTCCTCTTCCCCTTCCTTTCTGCTTACCTCATAATTTCCCCATGCGTTCATCTATGCATGTTCAACTCTTGGTGCCAACATATCTGTCAGCTAAATTGGCACAACCAGTTCTCCATCGGCATGGGCAGTATTTCTGACAAACTATTCCGGTGAAAGTCTGCATGCTGCAAAGGCCAGCTTCAGCAGATCTACAGTCCGTCATGCAAACACACACCAACCACATCTAGTGCCTTGCATCGTCTGGTCTAGATGCTGCCATCTAAAGCCTTTGCTTTAAACCGAGCTTTACATTCCTGACATTTTCTCTCATGCTTACCAATAACTCATCACAGGTAAGAAAGACTTTACCCTACCACCACAACCATATTACTTCCTCCAAATCCCACACATCATTGCCCTTCTCTGTTTGTTCGTCTGCATGCTAAGCTCCCGTTCATATCTCCATCTCACCCCCCAACTCTCCTCTTTATTTACAGACTGGCGACACACTGGTAAGGTCACAATATGCTACTTCTTGGACAACTTTCACTAGCCATATGACCACTACGGTGGTGATGGGTGCAGTATGAATATTCAATAACAACATAACATGTAGACAAGATGCGCCATGCAACCCCTAATTAAATCTAATAATACACAAGGGTCATACAAATGCATGTTAGCCAGTTTTGAATACCTTAGTGTTAAGTTTACAAGTGCTGGAGACCATAGCATTTATTAAAAAAAAGAATTTTATTACGAGAGCCCCCAGGAAGGTGCACTCTATTCACAAAGGTATCACTGCAACTGACTCCGGCGTCGTTCTCGAACTCCCGAGTTCGAACTCCCGAGTTCGAGAACGATGCCGGAGCGTACATCAGAACACTTAGGCGTATGCACCGCAAGAAACGCCTGAATGGACAGTATTTTGCAGAGCCCCAAGAGGCATTGAATAACGAGAGACATCAGCACAGCACACCTTTTGGGATTCCAGCACATGTGTAACAGTTACACAAAAGGGACATTCAATGGAAGAGCTTTCTATTTTAGTTCCAAAAGGTAACATTAAAAAGGGCACCACAAAATTAACATTTATGCCAACAAAATGTTTAAGCTAAAAATCTGGGGACTAAATTGGGACAGGATTTTTGAGTCGCTGTTCATTCCATGCACATGTTCCACCATTGACGTCCCTGCCTAATGCACAACAAATGAATGTGTGACTCTGTTAACATCTAAACAGTTAAGGTCACTTCATTCTCAGGACAATGTGAGATAAGTTGTAAAATGTGGGCTTGAAATGAATTTCAGGGGACATTTTGAATTATACCTAGGAAATATTATGTTTTTATCAGTGCTCTTTGTCGTTTTACTGGGATGCCACATATCCCCCACTTGATACTCCTGGTACAGTCCTGTATCATTTAAACAATTGTTGAGTGTCTTTGGGTAACTCATTGTTGTACACCATTGGAATCTGTGTGCACAGGTATTTATTGTTGTATTTTATTAAAGTATTTTACAAGTGATATATTGGTAGTCAAACTCACCATGGCTACCAGCACTCTGGAGGTCACACTTTTGTCTGGAACAGAAGTTCCTGCCACCTTAAATATTTTTTTGTAAGAGTACATTTTTTTAATGTACCTTTTGTTTTTGAAAAGAGACCAGGTGCCCGAAGACGTTTTTGTTTGGCTCCTACTGCTGCGGCTGAATCCACTGGGGGAGTACCGCACCTTTTTAGTGCCTCTAACCCTTGATTTTGGGGAACACTGGGTTCTATAATTTCATTGCTGTGGACTGACCGCTGCAACTCTTTCCTCCAAAATGTAAATCACATTTTGAATGGATTGTGTCCTCTCACGTATTCCTTATCTTTGATAAATCCACTTCCAGCTTGCTGGCCTTGGAAAAAAAATCACAGTGGAGGGCAATGCGCGACGACGTCCCTCGAGTCGGTATCCCTCGAAGGCCTCCGTATTGGCGCCGACATCACCATAGGTATAAATAGTCTCGCGCAGCGTCTGTTGCTCAGTTCCCTTTTTCCGCACTTCTTGAGCCTCGGAGACGCACCGCTCGGTTCTACACTATTCTTCGAAAAATCTTCGAAATTACTGGAAAATCTAAAATATCTCGATAGCATCTTCGTCCGAACCATCAACACCACGATCCGGCTTCAAAAAATTTCGAGATTGTGGAAAGATGATGTCACTAACGGATCCTCAGAGGATCTGTTTGTGGTGCCTGGGATCAGAGCACAAGTGTCCAGAATGTGAGGACTGCATGACTATGACAGCGAAAGCCTTGAAGCAGCGTAAGGGGAAGTTAGAAAGAGGTAAGGCTATTAAATCTTCTACCCCTTCAAAATTGTCCTCGGCTGAGTCGAGACATTCGTCTCCTCACCGTCAAAAGAAACATTCCTGATTGAGATCTCGAAGCGGTTCCCATCACTCTTCGAGATCGAGACACTCTAAGAAGAGGCGTCATAGATCTCCCTCTTCCTCCTCTTCAAATTCCCCAGAAAGGGTGAGCTGCCCCACTAAACACAGCTCTCCGACTAAGTGGGAAGAATTTCATAAAAAGATGCCTAGGGTCTATGAGAAAGCGGCCTTGGCCCCCTCGGAGATGCCTAGAGGTGATACCCTGGGTGAAAGACACAAAAAACAAAAACGCCGCGAGTTGTTGAACCCGGCAACCAAAAATCCTCAAGAGCGTCATGAACCCTCGAGTAAAGGTAAAACATAATCAGATAAGGCTGCGTCATCGACGTCATCTTCGAAGGTACCTTTGATGCACAAATCTTTGTCATCGATGCCGTCTCCGGCGCTGTCGTCGACCCCAATGAAGGATACGTCCTCGAGGCCTCAAACCTCAACTACGCCACGGGCAAAAGAGGTGTCGAAGGTTCCAACCAAGGCGTCGAGAGTGGCGTCGACAACTTCAATGACACTGAGTAGGATTCCAGTCCTCTCGAGTACATGAAGGCCCTTTTCGACGTTTTCAACACCTTTTACGGTTTTGTTGAGATCCACAACATCTTCGTCGACAATCACAATGTTTTCACAAGCAGTAACTACCAATATGGCTCCTTCTTCTCTGGAAATGGGCTTTACCCCTTATCCAAGATCTGATCATTTCAGAGCTTTATCCTCTATATATGAGGAAGCGGACGACTCTGACAATAAGAGACCTCTTGGGTTACAAAGAACAACAGTACCCATTCCAGAGGAACTAATTTCAGAAGAAAATAGATTGAAAGATCTACAAGAGTCTTTACAAGATGCCAGTGGCATAGATACCTCTCCAGCGGCAGAATTTGCTAGACCAGAACCTGGAGAACATGCAGAAATACCTTACAGAGCCCTTATGGCTAGAATTATGCAATTTATGGGGTGGACTACACCTCCACCCTCTTTCCAGCAAGATGATCTTACTGATATCTTGGATAAAGGGCCCCAAGAGGACCCTATCGTCCCTTTTCATGCTGCATTGCAGAGGAAAATATCTGCAAATTCTCCAAATCTAAGCAAGCACCCAACTCCAGAGAGTTTAGTAGTGCAGGCAGCGACGTCATCAAGTAGTAAGTCGGCATACCCCACTATACCACAAGACAGAAATGACAAAAGATGTGATGCCATGTCAAAAAAGTATTTTCAGCATGCAGTATGGCGCTTAAGTCTATCAACGCCACTTGCACGCAGCGAGATTCAGCCACACCCTTTAGGAGTGTGCTTCATCAGTGACTGACTGTCTCCCGGAAGGGGAGGAACGAGAAGCATTCTTGAACATCATCAAGGATGGCAAGGATGCGATGTGTGAGTCTCTCCAAACAGGCATCGACTCTGCTGACAGCATCAGCAGAGCCATGGCGGCGAGTACCACAATCCGCAGATTTGCGTGGTTGCGGAAGTCTGGTTTTGCTCCTGATGTGCAAGCCAGACTTCTGAATATGCCTTTTGACAGCACTTCTCTATTTGGCAAAAAGGCTGATGAGAGCCTGGAGAAATTGCAGACATCTAAAGCAGGAGCGAAATCACTTGGGGCTGCGATCCGGCAAACTCTAAATCGCCCCACAGGTACATCCTGGAGGGGGAAGTCCTTTTGTTTTTACTCTGCATTCGGAAAAGGCTGAGGACAGCCAGCTCAAAGGAGCCAGAGACGATTCACCCGTGGTGGACGGGTCAAAGGTCCCAAACCCGCATCAGCAGGTGCTACTTTACCCTCAGCATCTGCGGCAGCCGCTTCTAAACCCCTCTGGGCTCTCCCCTCACAAAGCACCAGTAGGAGGCAGGTTAACTCAACATCCGACAGAATGGCAGGCTATTACGTCACATGCTTGGGCATTGGAGACAGTTGCCCAAGGTTACTGCCTGCCTTTCCTACAAACTCCTCAGAGCCATCCACCAGGGAACAACTCATTGAAGTTTCCAGACCCGCTCTTTATGCAGGAGATTTCAGACCTGCTAGAGAAAGGTGTCATAGGACCGGTACCTGTAGCGGAGAGGAACAAGGGTTGGTATTCCCCCTATTTTCTAATACTGAAGAAGGACAGAGGATTGAGACCCATCTTGGAGTTGCGAGAATTGAACAAATTCCTCAGGAAAGACAAGTTCAAGATGGTCACCCTTTCTCAGATCCTTGAGGCCCTCCAGCTTCAGGACCGGTTGGTATCTCTAGACCTTCAGGATGCTTACTTCCATGTGCCAATCCATCTCAAGCACAGGAAGTACCTGAGGTTCGCAATTGGCATCTCTCATTACCTTTTCGAGTTCTGCCATTTGGGCTGACCTGCGCCCCGAGGGTCTTTACCAAGCTAATGACGGTTGTGGCTGCAAGTTTTAGGAGAGAAGGGATTCACGTCTACCCCTACCTAGACGAATGGTTGATCAGAGCAGTGTCCCCGGAACAAGCTCAGATTCATCTAGATTATGTTTGCCATTTCCTCCACAAACTGGGCTTCTCCCTCAACTTAAAGAAGTCAAAGATGATACCATCGCAGAGACTCCAGTTCATTGGAGAGGTCCTGGACACATCCCTGGGAAAAGCCTCGCCACCAGAGGTGAGGGCTCAAGATATTCTACAGATGGTCACCAGGTTTCAAAATGCCCAACGTCTACCAGCCTTCGACTTTTTGAGGTTGCTCGGTCTCATGGCATCCTGGATTTTCCTAGTGCCAGAGGCCCGCCTGAGGATGAGATCTCTCCAGTGGTCATTAAGGACCCAGTCGTCACAATTCTCAGGAAAGATGTCAGATCTCCTACTAATCCCAGACAGAGTAACTTGAGACCTTCAGTGGTGGGCCTGTCGGGAGAACATCTTAAGACGAGAACAGTTTTGGCAACCATGGCCGGAGATAACAGTAGTCACGGATGCCTCACTCACGGGGTGGGGAGCCCATGCAAACGACTTGACCATAAGCAGTCGTTGGTCTCCATCGGAGTCCAGACTACACATCAACCTATTAGAGCTGAGAGCGATCAGACTACCGCTGAAGGCTTTCCTGCCATAAGTACAGGGAAGGAATGTCCTGATAATGACAGACAACACAGTGGCCATGCACTGCCTCAACAAAAGAGGGAGCGTAGGGTCACTGCCACTGTGCAAAGAGGCCATGCAGCTCTGGTTTTGGGCAATTGAAGAAGGAATCTCTCTATCGGCAGTTCACCTAGTCGGAGAGAAGATCTTGACGGCGGATGCTCTGAGCAGGCAGAACACAGTATCCCACGAGTGGGAATTAGCTCAGGAAGTCCTTCAAGAGATCTTCGCCCTTTGGGGAACCCCTCAAGTGGATCTGTTCGCCACCAGTATCAACCGGAAGTGCGATCAGTATTGCTCAAGGGAATTTCCCCCAAGAGGAGCTCTAGGGGATGCGTTCGTAGTGGATTGGGAGTTTCCACTTCTGTATGCGTTTCCTCCAGTCCCCGTCATTCCTCAAATGATCAGGAGTTTGAGAAGATTCCGGAAACCCATGATCTTAATTGCCCCAGATTGGGCCAGGAGAACGTGGTAGCCGGATCTTCTAGACATGTCCATCTGTCCTCCGATTAGTCTTCCGCAAAGAGAGGATCTTCTCTCGCAGAAGGTAGGTCGGGTTCTCCATCTGGATACCAGGACCCTCAACCTTCACGCCTTGTTTCTGAAAGGCTTAGATACAAGGATTGGGATCTTCCGGATGACATAATGGAGGTGTTGCTTTCAGCCAGAAGGCCAGCAACAAAATCTTTATACCGCTGCCGTTGGAACAAATTTTGCAGCTGGTGTAGAGAAAAGAATATTGAACCCTTTTCATGTAGTACACCAATGGTGTTATCATTTTTGCTATATTTGGCAAATTCAGGTCTTCAAGTTGGCACAATCAAGGGCTACCTCCCAGTGCTGTCAATCTTCAAGCGCACTGCGGAGGTGCCTTCATACTTCAAATTGCCCAGAGTGATTCAATTTCTGAAAGGGTTAACTAATGTTTTTCCCCCCAACTCCTTTTCAAGTTCCAATGTGGGACCTAAACCTAGTCTTGAAATTTCTAATGGGTACTCCATTCGAACCCCTTCATACTTGTTCATTAAAGTTTCTCACTCTTAAAACAGTCTTTCTAGTGGCTTTAACTTCGGCCAGAAGAGTGAGCGAATTACAAGCTTTATCTTGCAAACCTCCACATACAATCTTTCATAAAGATAAGGTTGTGCTCCAAGTGAAGCTGAATTTTCTCCTAAAGGTGGTCTCAGAATTCCACATCACACAAAAGATAACCTTACCCTCGTTTTATCCTCCTTCCCATCCAGGGAAAGAGGAAGAGAGGCTACACAGGCTGGATCCAAGGCGTGCCTTGAGTTTTTACATTAACAGACTTGCGAGGATTAGGCAAGCAGACCAATTGTTTGTGGGGTATGCAGGGCACAAATTAGGTTTACCTATTACAAAACAAGCCATCTCAAGATGGATTATATTAACCATTATAGAGTGCTATGAATTGGCAGGAAAAGAGCCCCCTCAACTTCTCAGGGCTCATTCAACCGGGGGGTATTGCAGCCTCTTCAGCTCTCCAAAGAGGAGATCCATTTAAGGACATATGTGCGGCTGCCACATGGTCGGCCACTCACACTTTCACTAAATTCTACAGTCTTGATTCCTCCTCTTGCCAGGAGACGAAATTTGGAAAAGCTGTGTTGCACTCTGTGCATCTTTAAAGGGAAACATTTCACTTTACTCCCTCCTCCTCTATATAGTACTGCTATGGGAGTCTATCAAAGATAAGGAATATGTGGGAGGACACAATCCATTCGAAGAACAAGTTACTTACCAACTGTAACGTTGTTTCAACTGGATGTTCCTTCCATGTATTCCTTATAGCCCCTCCCATCCTTCCCTGCAGTAAAACTTCCCTTGTAGTTGCAACCTAAGCTCCTTCAAGGTTATTAACCATTTCATGCAAAGCAAAACGGCACCTCAAAATGGAACTGTGCAATGGACGCTGTGCAAGAGTATTTATACCTATGGTGACGTCGGCGTCGATACGGAGGCCTTCGAGGGACACCAACTCGAGGGACGTCGACGCGCAGCGCCCTCTACTGTGAACATTTTTTCTGAGGCCAGCAAGCTGGAGGTGGATTTATCAAAGATAAGGAATACGTGGGAGGAACATCCAGTCGAAAGAACGTTACAGTTGGTAAGTAACTTGTTCTTCTGGTAGATTTAGCATTGGTTTATTGCAGGCTCTGACTGCCCATTTGTGAGGGCAGCGCTAAAGGCCGATGTGACAGGCCATTGAGGTCAGGTTTTGTGAGGTCATATAGACTACATTTATGACTTAGTGCATTGTGAGGCTTGTAGTTAGGATCAATGTAATTGACATAGTCTACTTTAAGCAGTGGGATCCAACATACATTTCTTTTCAAAACACTGAAGTAGTCATCCTGGCAGCTTGGATTATTGCGATTGACTACATGCAAATAAGCCCCGATAATGAGCCCTCAAATTGTCTGCTTTGAGGAACTGGGGGAAGCAATTTGAGAATGAATCGTCACCACTGTGACGTAACTGGCCCAAAGTATCAAGAATAGATTGATGACTGGAATTCTGACATTGTGCAGCTCAGGCTACAACATGTATGCTATAAGCTCCTCCTTGTATCACTGCACTACACGGTAGACGATACAACTGAAAACTAAGTATCTATATGGGTCTGTCCCCCTCTTGAAAGTTACATTGTCTGCTATCTAGTGCAATGATACAATGTGGCCCTGTATTTGCTTTCAGACAAGGTGCAGCCTCAGTTGAACAATGTCTGGTTTGCAGTCATAAATGTATAATTTTTACTTATTAACATTTGCCACAGTGTGGCAATGATTTATTCTAAGATGGCTTTACCCAGCACTCCTGCAGACAATTTGAGATCTCCTTTTGTGGGATGATTAGAATATATATAGAATATATACAGTCAATTGCAATTATCCAATGTCCCAGTAATGATTACTTCAATGTTGTGAAAAGGAAATGACGCATGATACCACTCCTGCTACAATTTTGCCCAAAATGTTTGTTGCAAAAGTCACAAATGCAATTCTTAAATGTAGGGCACTGCTTTTCTGTGGTAAGTGGCATGTGTGATATCAAAGTTTATACAGTCGTCCATCTTTGTACGTACAGTGGGTCTCCTTACGCGTTTGGTGGTATCTCAGCAATAATCTGCCAACATACCATCAAACTGTAATACTGTTACTGCCATTTGGTCCAGCGTTATTACCGCCAGGTTACAAGTGGTGGTGGTGTTTAATCCCATTGGATGTTGCCGCAATTAC
The DNA here is from genome assembly GCF_040938575.1 of Ambystoma mexicanum. Taxonomy (NCBI): domain Eukaryota; kingdom Metazoa; phylum Chordata; class Amphibia; order Caudata; family Ambystomatidae; genus Ambystoma; species Ambystoma mexicanum. The sequence goes on along the minus strand of NC_090929.1, from coordinate 674,876,669 downwards.
CGCAGCAGTAGTGCTGCCAGCGGTAATTCTGCCAAAATTTGTCAGAAAGGTGTCGGATTTACCTCCAGCTCATAGCTGGAGGTGAATCCTCCAACTTTCTGCAAAACTCATAGGTGGGTGGTTTGGTAATGTGGCAGTAATGGTATTACTGCTGTGTTTTTGCTGCACCGCCCAGCTCATAAAAAGGCCCAGTACTGTCGTCAGTCAAATAAAGGGTGCCATTGCTGATAACATACAGAAACGTTTGTCAGATTGTCATGACATCACAGAGACAAAAAAGTTAATAAAACATTTGGCTTTGAATACTCTCCTGAAGATCGTTTTGTTTAGGGCATGGCCCATTTCAGTTATTGCTGTGCGCAAAATGAGTCTGGACAAATAACCAACCATGAAGAAATAAACTCTAATATGTAAAACATAAAATCACCTATTTTCTCATTCATTTTATGAAACAGATTAACGCATTGGCAAATATTCTTCCGGCACCCATTAGGCTTACAGTAATCAGCCCTGGAATTTAAGGAAAGGGTGTTTTCCATTTTTGGAGGGTACAGGGCATGAGTGCCCATTATTCCTAGCTAGCAGCTGGTAACTTGAAAATGTTCACCCTGATCCCAGAGGAAATTGTTAAAGGGAAGACTATATCCAAAGCAAATCCTGAGTAATTTGTAGAGAGGAGAACAATGAGCCAATCAGTATCCCAATTTCCTGTTAAGCAATGTCTATAGTTCCACCCCAGGCAGCCTCTCATGGAATCCTTATTACATATTCCTCCCACCTAAGATTCGAAAAAGGTAGGTGTCCTTTTTACCTCCCACCTAAGATTAGAAAAAAGGTTGGTGTCCTTTTTACCTCCCTAGCTTAATGCTGGAGGTGGATGAGTGGCAGCCATGGGGATATCATTTACCAGCTGGTTTCCTGCTTCAACCACGCGCATTATGTGTGAGTGGGCGATTCCTCTTCAAAAATCATGCACACGGACTCTCTAGTTAGTGCAGACAATGGTCTGCAAATTGTGTTAATTGAACTGAGTGTGAAGTCGCAGATGAATTTGGGGCAGTGGTTGATGGCACTTTGGGCAGTGTTAGTGTCATGAGTTAATGTTATAGTTATTTTGAGACCAGTGTCATATATAGGATGTTGTGTTAGCGTTGTGGCCTTATGTTAGGCTTGTTAAAGGGTAACCATCCTTAGTCCTACAAATTGGGTGTATGTTGCGTAATAAGAGCTCAAGGCCTATGTGAATTTTAGTGCAAAGAAGAAAAAGTGCCTCATGTGCTGATGTTAGTAACTGTACAGTTAGATTATCTGTTCTTCATTTATGATTCTACGTGAGCAATGTTACGTCTAATTGGTATAGGTTGTCCTTGGGTTGGATGTGTGTTCCATGGTATATACCTTAGTTTGTGTACCATTCCCTGGGCATTGTAAGTGGTGACTTGAAACAATGGGGAAGGTTAGGGGAATTAGTTAAATATTGTGCAACGTGTTCTGGAATGAACAGATGGGCTTTGCATTCATCTAGTGACACGTTGATTGAGTTATGTGCCCTGTAATAGCCAGTAGGTTTCTGTATGAACTTTTGGTTGTAAGAATGGCATGGTGGGCATGATAGATTTGAAGTACACAGAGTTTGTGGCTTATTGGTTGCCACATGTAAGTGAGGCATGTTGAGTTTGCCTATTGTAATTGCTTGTGTAATTATGGGTTGCCACATTTCATTGAAGTGTATGATTGCATGTGCTACATGGTTAGGTCCATGCAATTCATTGTGTTCTTGTTTGGCGTTTATGCTTGTTGAATTGCAGTGCTATATTCAAGCAAATGTACTATTCGTTCCTTGCAGACATTTTAGCTGGGTGTTTCAGGGTTCTTGAATGGTGTAGATGGTTGTATGTGGTGGCTCTCTTGTACTAGAGTTTGTTGGTCTATATATTTAGCTCAGCTATACATGGAGATGGAGATGTGCTTTTTGGTCTTCTCAGTGGGGTGGTCCTATTGATTCTCTTCCGTCTGCCATAAGGTGGCATAGAAGTGGATTGTGTGCTAAGGCTTTCTGTGGTGGAGTTATGCTTTAGAAAATATGTAGTAATTTCTTTTCTTCTGGGTGTTTCTCTTTCTTGCTGTTTTCCTCGTTTTATGTTGTATTATAACTTCTTCTTGTAGTTTATGCATAAACAATCCCTAATATGCTGTTGCGTCTCTTAAATGTTAAAGTTAATGTTAAAGGACATTTGTACCGCGCACTATCACCACCGGAGGTGTCCCCTGGCGAATCTGAAAAGGAAAGGGGTTGGGGTGAGTTAGTGGGACCGAGCAGGAAAATGCAAGAGAGCAGTGATGTGCTGTTGGCAGCTTCAGTACGGTTAGCGCCGTACTCTGAGCTTAGGTGTGCTTTTCGGTTGGTAGCCGTTGTGTTTTGTTGTGCAAAGCTATGTGTTATTTGTTTTGCTGTTGCTGTTTAGTGAAGTTTGTTCGGTTTGCTGTGCTTTAGGGGTGTGGTTGTGTTTGGGTAGAGTTTGGGAGGTGTATGTAGAAGGGTGAGATTGTTAGTGGGTTGCTTAGTGGCCTCGCTATCTAGATGTGATACATGCTAATTTCCAAATTCTTTCTAGATGTGGAGCGTGAATATCTCCACATTTCTGTCTAGATGCAGCACTGGCTAATATTCACAATCTTGTCTAGATGTGATGCAAGCTAATATTCACAATTATATCTAAATGTGGCACTGGCTAACATTCACAATCCTGTCTAGATGTGACGCAAGCTAATATTCACAATTATATCTAAATGTGGCACTGGTTAACATTCGCAATCCTGTCTAGAAGCGATGCAAGCCAACATTTACAATACAGTCTAGATGTTACGCAAGCTAATATTCACAATTCTATCTAAATGTGGCATAGGCTAAAATTCACAATTCTGTCTAGATGCGACGAAAGCTAATATTCACTATTATATCTATATGTGGCATAGGCTACTATTCACAATGCTGTCTAGATGTGACGCAAGCTAATATTCACAATTATATCTAAATGTGGCACTGGCAAAAATTCACAATCCTGACTAGATGTGACGCAAGCTGATATTCACAATTGTATCTAAGTGTGCGACTGGCTAATATTGACAATCCTGTCTAGATGTGAAGCAAGCCAGTATTCACAATCCTGTCTAGAAGTGACGCAAGCCAACATTCACAATCCTGTCTAGATGTGATGCAAGCTAATATTCACAATTCTATCTAAATGTGGCACTGGCTAACATTCACAATCCTGTCTAGATATGACGCAGGCTAATGTTCACAGTTCTTTTTGGAGTGGCTTGTACAGTTAGGGTACAGATGTGAGAGATGGCATCTAGATGTGAGAGATGGATAGGCAATATAGTTGACAGCCTAGTGGATATACACAGGTTTACGGTTGACGGAGAGTGATACATTATGCAGGCCTACAGCGAGATAAATACGAGAGAGGTTGGTAGGGCGCAGTGCTTGCTGAACCCCATTTTCCCACCATGCCTAATTTGTCTGTCGCTGCTAGTTGACAGCTGCCTGCTTCCTACTTCTGCTACTAACACCGGCAGACACCATCTGGAGCGGCTTCTGTAGGAGCTGCCCTTTGCCTTGGGGCCCTTAGCCAACAGCTGCCCTGGAAGGGTCTTTGAAATACGTCTCTTCCAGTCATAGGTGTGGTACGGATCAATGAGTTTGAAATGGGCAAAGAGACACCTGACAGTTCAAGCCAATTGGGGGAGGATGGGGAGAGGAAGTGAGCTAGACACAAACAAAGGACTAAACCACAGGGACTGCACAGCCTAGATGCACACCAACTCAGAAAATGGGGTGGGAGTCCATGAAAAACGCAAAATAACCCCACAGAAAAGCATATATCAGGCAGAAATCAATTGCAAAACCACACAATTCCGTCCCAAAAAGCACCTGAAAAAAGGCTAAAAAAATGATCCAAATCAATGTAAAACTATTGACTGGGCATCAACTAGAACAAAAAAAGAAATGAAACAAGACTGCAAGAAAGTGTGATGTACTTGGTTCCGGGTGAGCCCCACCTTGTGACTGTAGTTTGAATGATTCATCTATGTAAGGTGTAGTCGGTTCTGTTGTGGTGGTGGTGCTTCCTGTGCAGTAGTTTGGGTGATTCTTTTCCTCAGCTGGTTGTTATTCGGGTGATCGACTGCACAGAGGTTTGTAGACCGAAGGGGATAAATGATGGGCTATCAGTGGAATATGTGTTCCCTTCTTCCTGTGTATTTCTGTTGTTGTATCTTTTGCTACTGTATGGAGGGAGAGGTGTCGAAATGTGTTTGTGTGTTTTGTATGAATGTTGCTGCATCGAATGCCTGTGGTGTCATGTAGATAGATGGCAGAGAGTAGAATGTTGGAGAGAGTGCTTTGTATGAGTGACCTTTCTGTGTCATTTAGGGTGATGATGAGATAGTTGGTTGATGGTCTGGTGGGTGTCTCTAAATGAAAGTTCTCTACCTGGTGTTGTATATGGAGCATTAGTATGAATCCTTAGTCTATTGTAGGAACAAGCGAGATAACATATATAATTTGGAACAAGCAATCCATGTTAACAAACATTAATATTGTGCGGGCCAACACTGCTCCAGGAGATGCACAGAGCTATTTTAAGTAGTAAAGATGGCCCCGTCCAAGAGCAGTTAGAGCTACCTAATAGTTTCATTTAGATTAGATCCCATCCACCTTGATGATGGGACACTAGCCAGGTGCTGCTTTTTAGATGTCTGAACAGCATTCAGTATAGTTGTACACGCCGGTATTCAAAACATCTTACAATATCAGATGGGCATTGCAGGAAATGTGATGAAATGGAGTTGTTCCTTACTCTGACATACTTGAAGATATGAAAATCAAACTACTCAGGTGAAAATTTGAGCACAGCTTTATTTTTTATTTTTCTTAACAAAAAATGTCAAGAGGGTCAGAAGTAAGATACTGGCTTTTTCAAGCTAAGCCCCCTGTCTTTACAAGTTACCAACGCTGACCAGACTACCCCTCTCATCCTAAACTTCGGCAAAGAACTGAAGACCCTCCTCTTCGAAGAACATCTCGCCCATCGCTCATCACTCCACTGAACCCTACTTATCCCTGTCTTCAGAACACCCACCTCACCTGCTCCCCATGCACTTCACAGCAACCTCTGCTATTGCTGCGCTCTGTCTGTAACGCGCTGGATACGTGCACTAAGTACAACACTGCTGATTCCTAGCAAGTTTCATGCTTTACAAATCCCATACCCCTTCATAACGGTTTCTCTGGACGTCAGGGTTTGCGCTTGTCTTTCATTCAAGTCTGCACTTTTATTGTTTCGGAAGTGTCTCATTTTTTGCCTCTGGCTTGAAACTCGCTTTCCCAAGGTGCAGTGTTTTCCCACAAATGACAGTTCAGCTCAATCTGGGATTTTATTATTTGCTTTCCGAGCATGCTGTAAAGTCATCATGTGTGGTTTTGGACGAGCCCGGGTTCATTGTACTCTGTCTTTAAGACTCTTGTTGCAGCATGCATTGTCATTAGATAAATGCCCGTTCTGGACTTTAAGACCCTCTTTCCCATTATGTAGTGATTTTCAGCAAATTACATTTGTACCTTTCAGGAGTCACATTCCCTGCATGGAGCATTCTTGAAAAATCATGCATCAGTCCATTAGAGCTTTCAAAATGTCCCAGTATGCAGCATTCTACATTCACCTTTCCAATACCTTAATGGATTCTGTGTAGTCAAGATGTTGCAAGCGTCTCTCCATTGTCCAGTCAGTCAAATGTGAGCCTTGGATCACGGCACTGTTGGCACTTTTTTTCCTTTTGCTCAAAACATGAAAACATACATTCTCCTGTACCTAAGCAGAAGGTGGTAACTTTTTGTCTGATTTTGCCCGTTTATAACGCAGTTTGCAGCGCACAGCGCATTGGATAAATACCCTAACATTACCTCTCCTTCTGCCAATAGGCTCGCAATACCCAAACTCTGTCTATGATAGTCATTTTCCCAAGACACTTGCCCCATCAAGTACGTCCCCATGGGTATTGATTTATGAATAGCTGTCTCTTGCTTCAAACTAGACCCCACTAAGATATAATATGCAGTAATAGACCGATGATACAATCATGGCAATAAACGAACTAGTTCAAAAAAGAGGAGCGCCAGCTACCTTTTTGAAATATTTGCAAGGAACTTGGGGTTGGTCACCCTGAGTTACCTGGGGGCAACCAGACGTGGACTCCCTGCTCACTGTGCTCAGAGAGGCACAGCTTCACCTCACTGATGAGGCCCAACAAGGCTGAAACACGTGTATGGGGTTGCTTTTGGTACCCTTGTTCAGAGAGGAATTGCCATAGCATTTCGGTGCTGGACTGCCCATGTGGGAGGGACAAAGACTGATATGCAAATGGATATTTCCCATCTGTGAAAGGCACAGTGAGCAAAAAGCGTGAGCTGCAAACTCTCACCTCAGAACAGGTTATCATGCCATGTTCTCTCTGGAGAGGAGCGCCTGCTACCTTTTGTGAAATATGTGTAAGGAACTTGGGGTTGGTCACCCTGAGTTACCTGGGGACAACCAGACGTGGACTCCCTGCTAACTGTGTTCAGAGAGGCACAGCTTCACCTCACTGATGAGACCCAACAAGGCTGAAACAAGTGTATGGGGTTGCTTTTGGTACCCTTGTTCAGAGAGGTATTGCCATAGCATTTCGGTGCTGGACTGCCCATGTGGGAGGGACAAAGACTGATATGCACATGGATATTTCCCATCTGTGAAAGGCACAGTGAGCAAAAAGCGTGTGCTGCAAACTCTCATCTCAGAACAGGTTATCATGCCATGTTCTTTCTGGAGAGGAGGGCTTGCTACCTTTTTTAAATAAACGAACTAGCACTATCATCAGATGTTGCTTGACAACCTCATCTAACATGAGCAAAGCCCTGAGATTCTGCTAGGTTCTGTCTTGACTATATACTCAGTATGAAAGGTGGGAAGCTTTAATCTGCACTTTCTAAATTAGCTGATCCTACAGGTTGTTGCCTTCCAGGATGTGATTTTGTAATTGTCCACATTTAATGTCTCTCGCAGCAGTGAAAAAGTGGCCCACAGTTGCAAATTGCTATTCATTCCTTTTGTGACACTGTTTGAATAGTATCCAAGGTTTTTGTGCATTTTAAAGAATATTTATTCGGCAGCACTGGTCCAAACTACTGGACACAGATTGAATTAACTCATCAAACTGACCCAAAACTTTGCCTAAGAAGTTAAAAAAAAATGGCCCACATCAACATTTTGTGTTTTCGGGTTCGGACATGGGCCTATTGCCCTATAGGCCAGTACTGTTGCAGGGTCTCGCCAAATAAGCCCTCCTCTCACTCCAAAATCCTCAAAGATATGACCTGAGTCATTTTAGAGGCATCTCCGGATTGCACTATACAATAGGCATCTTATGTAAATGTACAGCCAAAGCTGGTGCTAATTAGCGGGAAGAAGGACACCTATTAAATAAACGTGCCAAACATGTCAGACAGCAATGCCCTATTGCTTCTTATAATTCCTAAAGAGAAAAGATCTGAGACTTTACAACACACTTGCTTCAAAAGGAGCTACTTCCTCTGGAATTATCCACCAAAGTGACTCCATTCTGCGACATCCCGCCCACTCTAGCAAAACATCTTAACAACTCCAACCCTTGCTTGGCCAACACAAGAGAATATGTTACCGAAGATCTAAGTTTGTACCTGTTGTTGTCCCCGTACCTGCACACCTGATGTGATATCATTGCTTATGCTTGTCACGAACCGAGGAAGCTGGCGGTTGTGGCCCCGTTGGCGCATGAGCCGCCATTGAGATTGCCGTCACGTTCCCATCCACCGTACTGTGACGGTCTAGTTTTCTTTCGGAGAACGCCGTTGCAAGGCCATTTCTTTGCGTTCAACCCGGAAGCCGACGCGTTGCAACCCTTCGCGTTTAGGCTTTCGGGTTAACACGCTGTTTTTTCCTCTAGCTCTTGCTTCCCTTCCACCCTTCCTGCTTCCCGCCTTGCTAATGCTGCTCTAGTGCTCCCTTCTTTCCTTCTGTCTGTCCCCCCCTCCTGATCTCCGCATTTCTATGCTGAATACTTCAACGTACCTTATTTCCGCCCAGTGCACGCCCGCTGGAACGACCAAGGAACTACTCCCTCGGATTCCTACAGTTCTCCTTTACCATCCAACGAGACAGGGGTTTTTTATGCCGTAAGGCTTTTTCCCCGGACCGGCCTGCTGCGGAAGGAGGGCCCCTCCTGGACCTCCTAATAACGGGTTCAGGGTGGCTTCCTCTCGCGGCCGGCCTTATCTGCACAGCAAAGAAAAAACACTGTGGAGGAAGAGGTTCGGAGCAAAATCGGAATCCAAACCAGGTGAGGAGGAGGATTGGGAGCAGGGGGATCAGGAATTGGAACCACTACAGCCCGAGCCTGATAGTTTGCAACGCCCAAGTGTAGCAATGGCCACTTCCGAACAGATCCAAGAACTCATTAATGCGGTTCAGGCTATGAATGTTGAACTACAGAATGTTAAAGCGGACAACACTGCCTTAAGACAGATGATCGCTACACGAGAGACGCGTGAGATGGACTTATCCCCTATGATCCTGTCTTCAGGCAAATATGATGGGAACCCCAAGAAGTTAAAAGAATTTATGGAAGCATGCTCCATTTATTTTGCATTCCGCCCCCAGACCTTTTCTTCAGATCATACCAAAGTCGGATTTATGGTATCCAACATTACTGGAAATGCCCTAGCCTGGGCAACCCCGCAAGTCTTAAACAATGATCCCGTCACACATGATTACGGGGCTTTCTTGAATCGGCTTAGACAAACCTTTGAGCAGACCGAGATCACGCATGTAGCCGCAGAAGAACTCCTAGACGTTCAACAAGGCTCTAGTGATCTACTTACGTACATTTCAACTTTCAAGAGACTTGCTACTGAAGCAGGTTGGCCAGAACGGGCGCAATATACCATATTTCGTCGTGGTCTCAAGGAGGAGATCAAGGACGAACTAGCCCGCATAGTCCGACCTACCACCCTGTCGGATCTGATGTCTCTTGTGCTCCAGATCGATTACAGGCTGAATGAACGAAGGGTGGAACGAAGAAAGCATAAGCCTCCCGTGCCCTACACTCCTGGTGCCTCCTCCTTGCCTATGTTGCCATCCCGAAGTCAAAGGGAAGAACCAATGCAGATAGGGGCAGCTCGAGCGCCCTTAACTTCAAATGAGAGAAGAAGAAGAAGAGAGTCGGGCCTCTGTATGTATTGTGGTTCAAATACACACCTGCTTCGTAGCTGTCCGGATGTACCCCCCAGGAAGACGGGAAACGACCTACCTCGGAACTAATGGGGACGAGTCTCCGAGGTCTAACCCCAAGTCCCTATGTCACGGTAACCATCTCTTCACCCCCAGACACCATGGACTCGCGTCTCATGGTAGTGGCCATCCGACTGGAATCTCCCACCTCAGTACTTCATACCATGGCCCTTTTGGATAGCGGTGCTGCAGGCATGTTCATGGACACCCAGTGGGCACACCAACAAGGACTCGCCCTACAGAAACGTGAAGACATACAAAAAGTGGAAGGTGTGGACGGATCACCCTTGTCTTCAGGTCCCATAACCCACTCTACTGAACTTCTCAAGGTGCTTATACTCCAACACATGGAACAATTACAGTTCGATCTCATTCGGGCCGCCCATTTCCCCATCATCCTGGGGATCCCCTGGCTTAGGAAACACAATCCAGTCATCGATTGGACCCGAAACACCATGGCCTTTGAGTCGGAATACTGTAGACAGAGTTGTTTGTCACGTATTCCAAAAGAGACGGTGCAGATTTTGACTTCCGAACGCAAGGAAGTCTGTGACATTTGTACTATACCCACTGAGTTGGCTGAATTCCGGGAAGTATTCAGTAACAATCCGGTTTTGGAATTACCCCCACATCGTCCGGAGGATTGTGCCATAGAGTTGGTACCAGATGCATTGGTGCCCTTCGGCCGCATGTTTTCTTTATCCATCACAGAAAAGAAGGTCCTACGCACCTACCTGGATTCTCATCTTACCAATGGGCTCATCCAACCTTCGAAATCCCCAGCCGGTGCCCCTCTTTTTTTCATACCGAAGAGGGATTCAGCTGAGCTACGGCCTTGTATAGATTATAGGGGCCTCAATAGGGTCACCGTTCGTGACCGCTATCCCATGCCCTTAATTTCCGACATATTGGAGGCCGTTCAAGGAGCCACCATCTTTTCGAAATTAGATCTACGGAGTGCCTACCATCTTCTACGCATAAGAAGAGGGGATGAATGGAAGACCGCATTCAGAACACCCTTTGGTTTATTTGAGTACAAGGTCATGCCTTTTGGGTTGGTCAATGCCCCGGCAATTTTTCAACGGTTTATGGACCGCCTGTTTTCCGATCTGTTGTACGTGAACACAATAGTTTACCTCGATGACATCTTGGTATTTTCACCGTCTCCCCAAGAACATGCCCAGCATTTGAAGATGGTCCTTCTACGTCTTCAATCCCAACACCTCCTGGTCAAACCCGAGAAGTGTGTATTCAAGGCCTCCTCTGTCCCTTACTTAGGTTACATCCTCTCCCAAGAAGGCATATCAATGGATCCCAGGAAGGTGACGGCCATCTTGGAATGGCCCGCTCCATCCTCCCAGAAGGATGTACAAAGGTTTTTGGGTCTGGCAAATTTTTACAGGAAGTTTATCGATAAATTTTCCCAAGTTGTTCTACCAATCACAGCTCTGCTCAAGAAAGAGGCCAGAAACTTTACATGGACAGACCAAGCCAACCTAGCATTCCAGAGATTGAAGAAGATGTTCTGTACTGCCCCTGTCTTGCTTCAGCCAGACCAGACTCAACCTTTTATAGTAGAAGCTGATGCCTCTGCAAATGCTTTGGGAGCCGTACTGTTACAATCCAAGGATGGAGAGGAACACCCTGTAGCCTATCTCTCAAAGACCCTGTCAGCAAGCCAAAGAAATTACTCAGTAATAGAAAAGGAATTGTTGGCCCTTAAAACAGCGTGTGAAGAATGGAGACATCTGTTACAAGGAAGTGCCCATCGGGTTATACTGCGCACCGACCATAAGAACTTACAGGTGCTCAGGAACATGGAGTGTGTCAATTCCAGACAGGCACGCTGGGCCCATTTTTTTAGCCAATATGACTTCTCCATCACGTATATTCCTGGCACCCAAAACAGTCTAGCAGACGCCCTGTCCAGAAGAGACTCACCTGCCACTCAGTTGGCTCCACCGTTGGAGTACATGTTTCCCCGTAACCGGTTGGTGGGAATCATTACCTCCTTCCTCCAGGATGTCAAAGCGATTACTACCCCGGAGCTGGAAAATAGGGTGCCTCTCAACCTGCGGAGACTTGCTAGATGGTCTGAGGGTCTTTTATTCATTGACCGAAGATTATGCATCCCTTCGAAGCCTTTCCAACAAAAGATCCTGAAATGGGGTCATGACCATGCTATTTCTGGGCACAGAGGTATACGAGGTACCATTGACCTGATATCCCGTTCTTTCTTTTGGCCCTCTCTCACTCAAGACGTTAAGAAATATTGCCGTACCTGTCAGGTTTGTGCCAAGAGTAAATATTCCACTCACAAACCTTTCGGCTTGCTAGTGCAATCAGAGGCGCCTGTTCGTCCATGGTCTCAGGTTTCAACAGACTTCATAGTCGACTTACCTCCGTCCCAGGGGTTCTCTTGTTTGATGGTTACGGTGGATTCTTTCTCGAAACTGGCTCACTTCACTCCGCTTCCAGGAGTCCCATCTGCATCGGTGATGGCAGAAGTGTTTCTCAAGGAGATATTCAGGTTACACGGGCTGCCAGACAAGATAATATCTGATCGAGGGAGTCAGTTTACTTCTCGTTTCTGGGGGGCCTTATGTCAGCGATTAGGTATTGAGCGGGCCCTCTCCTCTGGTTTCCACCCTCAAACTAATGGCCAAACCGAAAGACTCAATGCCTCTCTGGAACAATATCTCAGGTGTTATACTAATAGCTTGCAGGATAACTGGGTTGCCTTATTATCAACAGCAGAATTCGCTTACAATAATGCCATACATACTGCCACAGGGCTTAGCCCTTTTTTCTGCACTTATGGATTACATCCTCGTGGCATACTTCCTGTTCATAATCCCCCTTCCACCATTCCAACTATAGAATCCATTTTGGCTGACATAACCTTAGCCCACAAGGTGGCTCAGCAGAATTTACTTCTATCTCGAAGGAGATACAAGGGACAGGCGGATCGTTCTCGTAACCCCTGTCCCACTTGGAAGGAAGGGGATAGAGTATGGCTATCTACTAAGTTCCTCCCTCGGTGGCTCCACCCATCCAAATTATCTCCTAGGTATTTGGGACCTTTCAAGATTGCCAAGAGGGTTAACCCCGTGTCATTTAAACTGCTGCTTCCCAAAAGTATGCATCGCATACACCCAGTATTTCATTCCTCCCTCCTTCGTCCGGTAGATCCGGACACCCCTTCTATTACACAGAAAGGGATACCGGATTTAGTGCCATCCTCCCCAGAAGAGTATGAGGTATCGGCCATAATAGATTCCAGATACAGAAAGGGCCGACTGGAGTATCTGGTGTCTTGGAAAGGTTATCCTCGTTCTGAGGATTCCTGGGAGCCTGTCTCCCACATTCACGCTCCTATACTCACCCGACGCTTCCATAGACTCCATCCGGGTAAACCTGGTGGTATAGGTTTGGGAGGGGGGTATACTGTCACGAACCGAGGAAGCTGGCGGTTGTGGCCCCGTTGGCGCATGAGCCGCCATTGAGATTGCCGTCACGTTCCCATCCACCGTACTGTGACGGTCTAGTTTTCTTTCGGAGAACGCCGTTGCAAGGCCATTTCTTTGCGTTCAACCCGGAAGCCGACGCGTTGCAACCCTTCGCGTTTAGGCTTTCGGGTTAACACGCTGTTTTTTCCTCTAGCTCTTGCTTCCCTTCCACCCTTCCTGCTTCCCGCCTTGCTAATGCTGCTCTAGTGCTCCCTTCTTTCCTTCTGTCTGTCCCCCCCTCCTGATCTCCGCATTTCTATGCTGAATACTTCAACGTACCTTATTTCCGCCCAGTGCACGCCCGCTGGAACGACCAAGGAACTACTCCCTCGGATTCCTACAGTTCTCCTTTACCATCCAACGAGACAGGGGTTTTTTATGCCGTAAGGCTTTTTCCCCGGACCGGCCTGCTGCGGAAGGAGGGCCCCTCCTGGACCTCCTAATAACGGGTTCAGGGTGGCTTCCTCTCGCGGCCGGCCTTATCTGCACAGCAAAGAAAAAACACTGTGGAGGAAGAGGTTCGGAGCAAAATCGGAATCCAAACCAGGTGAGGAGGAGGATTGGGAGCAGGGGGATCAGGAATTGGAACCACTACAGCCCGAGCCTGATAATGCTACAAGTCCTTTGTTACACTATTCCCTGTGTTTTCAGGCTATAACAAAATGTATGTAGGCTGACAACGTTGTCTATAAGGTTTCTGATATTCCTTTGTGTTTGGTCCATACAACAGAAACGTTTGCAGGGATTTGGTATAATCTTGCGTCATTACTTCTGGAATGGGTTTGTAAATGAATATGTGTAACTCATTCCTAAATTTCTGATGGCCTTCTGTCTTTTTTTTGAGTAACGGCAACATGAAGTATTGAAATTATACAAGCCAATTGTGCTTTTCAGAGCTGAGAGAGCTCTTGGATATATTTTACAGTTGTTGTGTAGTTATTTGAACTCTGTTTGCCTTAAGGTCCTTTGTGTCAATACATTAATTCTACTCTGCCTTCGAATGGCAATTAGTGAAGTAGCCTCAGGGCTGCTCATTTGCGTAGTGTTTGTAGTGTTTGTAGTTTATGGCTATGTCTCCCAGTGTGCAATTTGTTTGCCTTGCTCCGTCCCTGGTGGGCTTGTGAGACTCATACAAAGGGGCCTGTGAATTGTGGTGTTTCTATGTCATCGTGCCCCTCCTCAATCTGAGTGTTTTCAGAATAGGAGCGCTTTTTATTGTATCTGTTGGGGTTACAGGTATCTGCACCTGAAGGTGGGCGGGGTGTGACATGAGAGGAAAGGCCCCTTTGTCATTGCCACAAAACCCAACCTGCCATGCTTGCCACATTCCAGTTCTCTCCAGAGCTTTTACGCACAGCTGAGGATGGTGCATATTTGCTACTTTGATGAGATGACAAAAATCATCATAACGTTTTTTTGTGGCATATCAAGCCCTATGTGTGTTATGATTAACAAAAACCTCATGGCTATATGATATGATAGTTTATTTATAAGGCGCTTAATACCCAGAGGTTTCTAAGCGCGAATCTGGGGATCAAACCTGTGATGCTCCATGTCGTCTTGCTTCCAAGGCGAGCACGTTGCCCCTGAGCTATCCTACCGAGACTATGTGAAAGAGAGACTGTGTGAAAGATGGCTATAAAATATGACTGTATCACACAGGCTCTTCTGGACTTTGTCTTAGTCTTGAAAGTAGAACAACCAATTGGGCAGGATCTCATGTTGTCCCACGGCAGGTGTGAAATAACCAAGCAGTCTTGGCTTTGGAATGCAAAGTAACATGTGCTAACTATGCCACGACTTACAATCTAGTGTCTCTCCATTCACTGAAAGGCTGCTATTACCTCAGAATACCAAGGGGCATCCCTGTTTGGCCCTGCTAACTGTTTTTTTGGTCGCCTACAGCCCCATTCTTGCCGAATTTAGAACTTACATCCGCTTCTTCCCAGCCAACCTTTCCTGCATTCCCTTGCCACTCATCCACCCACTCGGTCCCTCTTGGGCTGCCCTCTTCCTGCACTGTCTTCACTTGCCTACATATTTTACCGTACATCATACACCTTGCCTTTTCTCCCTTCCACCTAGTACTCACTCTACCCCGCCCATCCCTCTTATCTTTTAGCCACAACTTGGATCACCTGCATCCCTCATTCCCGATGCTTCCATTCCATCAGGATCTCCAACATCATCTATTCCCCTCAACTAGAGCTCAACAACTGCTCCTCTTTCTGCACCTCCTATCACTCTTTCACTTTGCCTCTGGAATGCACAATGCCACTGACCACTTTATCACCCTCAACTTTCACTTCTTGCTATCTCAGAAACCTGGATCTCCCCTGTTAGTTCTGCTACACTAGCGCCTCTCCAGACCGACACTGCTACGTTTTCCTAATCTCCCTGACCAGTTGGGAAGGGTGGTGGCGTGGGGTTCTTTATCATTAAGGCCATCACAATGACCCCTGTGACAACCCCTCCTCCTCTTTAGACTATGCTACTATACAACTCCTCCCACCTATTCCTCTCACTGTTTTGGTTTTCTATCAACCCAATGGCCCTCTCAGCTCCTTCCCTGATGTGAACCTTTTCCTTGATTCACTTCCAACCAACATCCGCATTGTCATTTTGGGGTACTTTTAACCCCCCGAAGCCCTTGTAGCCACCTGCCTTGAACCTAACTCCCTTCTATCTGACCACTCACTCTACCCCCTTTACAACCAGCCTGCCCTTTCTGGTGGTTACTCTCTTAACCTTATTTCTCCAGCATGGGGTCTGGCATGGATTCACATGCTCATGAATATTCCCCGTCGTCAGGCTGGGAATCCTCGGTAAAGAAAAATCAGTATCAGTTTCGTTTCTGATCTGTCTTTCGTAGTAGTAACCAATCACTGATCTCTGCCAATGACTGCCATCTCCCTAAGCCCCGCCTCTGGCAGCCATCTTCAGATTTTTACCGCACGTTCATGTGTTGGGATCCTTGTGCTATTGCTCTCGAGCTGTAGTGCGTTTTCGCGCTTTTTCATAGGAAAATTCTCTCTTTTTTTCGGTCAAAAGAGCCTCAAGCTCCACTGTTTCTTTATCCGATCAACGGGGACCCGTGTCGGATTCCTCTACGCCCCTCAAGGGTGAAGATTTCGTCAAGCCATGCTTTTGGAGGACTCCAGAAGTTTCTCAGGCCCATCTCAATCATGGCCCAGGAGAAGGGAAGCACGACGCCCGGAAAGCTGTTCAGGGTCTGCCCTGGATGCCAGTTTCAGAATGTCTTTAAGGAGGACGAACACTCCCTTTGCCTCTACTGCCTGCATGAGGAAAAGACGCACGTGGAGAAGGACAGTGCGTTTTGCGGCAATATGTCGGAGCGGACCATGAAGGACCGCCATCTGCGTCTCGCCAACTGGCTGGAAGGTAAAAGCCCGTCAGGCGCGAAGAAGAAGAAGAAGTCCGAGCGGTCTTCTAAGACCTTTGAGGGCGCCCCGGCAACGGGGGTCCAACAGAAGGCCAAGCACCGCGAGTCCGCTGGCACCGGGAGCGCTGAACGGTCGGGCTCTACGGCTGCCAGGCAGGGCGCATCCTCCCCGGCGCCATCAACCACGAGCCAACGCTCTGGCTCGGGTAAGAGGAAGGCCAAGCACCCGGCGAAGCTCCTGGAGAGACCCCGGTCGAGCTCGAAGGCCCCATCGGAGGGGGAGCGAGGCGGTGACCCTCCCCCAAGGAGAAGGCGGTGAGCGCACCTAAGGTGGTGAAAGCCTTGATCCACCCTGCCAAGGCCTCTATCGAGACAGTTGCGGCGGCCCTGGCTCAGCCTGTGGAGGCTACACCAGTGGAGGCGACTTTGGGGCTCAGAGTTTCCCTGCCACCGCGGAGGGAGTCCTCTTTCAAGTCCATCGACAGGACCGCTGTGAAACCTCCGACGGAGAAGAAAAAGGGGGGGCAGGAGGTCGTCGTGGATTCGGCCTCAACCTCTGAAGAGGAGCTGATCGAAGTCTTAAGCCACGGCATTGGCGTGGCAGAAGACCAGCCCGTCGGGAGGGATCCCGACGTAGGAGACGACGAGAACGTCGAGGGTGCCGACGAGGCTCCTGACCGCCCGTCGGAATCCCCTCAACCAGTGCCGCAAGACAACTCGGCGGCCATTTTGTTGGCTATACAGTCCTTATGCTCGAAGATAAGGACGAGATTGCTGTTACCACCAACGGAGGAACCGCTCCCGACGGGGGACCCGGAGCCAGGCCCTTCTGGGAGCCCTCCTCCTAAGAGAAGAAGGATTCATCCTCCACCTCCTTTTCAACCATCGCGCCCTGCTCAGCCCTCCTCCCCGTCCACGAGCCGTGGGGATGATACGGGGACGGACACGGCCGCGACGGGTACACACGATGAGGTTTACGACGAGGATCTTCCGTCGTCACCTCCTCCCCGGGCCTCCCCGCCCGACGAGATTGGATCGTTTCATGCCATGATCGCCACGGCATCTGAGCTTTTCCAGCTCTGCCCGGAAGAGAAGAAGAAGGAAGGTTTCCTTTATCAACGGCGCGAGACCAAGAGGAAGACGGTCCTAGCTGTACCTCTACTGGACGATATCTGGGATGAGGGTCTCGCCCTCCTCAAGAACCCATCCACAACGCCTGCGAGAAGGGATCGGTACGAGAAGAAGTACCGGGTCCCGGACGCGGCCCCCTTGTGCCTTCGGGCACAGCCGGCCCCGGACTCGGTCGTCTCTGCGGCGGCCAGGAAGAAAGCGGGGGGGGCTTCGGCCTCTACGTCGACCTCCCCACCGGACGGCGAGGGAAAGAAATTGGACACGATGGGACGCAGAGTCATCTCATCGGCAGCGGCGACGATTAAGGCTGCAAACGCCTTAGCCATCGTAGCCTGCTAAGACAGGGAGTTGTGGTACAAGATCGCCCCCCTGCTGGACTTCCTACCGGATGACAAGAGGGCTGGGGCCCTAGAGATCTTGCAGGAAGGAGAAGTGGCGTCGGACCACGCCATTACGATAGCGACGGACATCGCTGACACTGGTTTTCGCCAGTTGGGCAACGGCGTGTGCCTTAGACGGCGTGGATGGCTCAAGGCAACGGGCTTCCGGCAGGACGTGCAGACCAGAGTTTTGTACATGCCATTCGACGGGAGCAACCTGTTTGGGAAAACAGTGGACGATTCCCTACAAGCCATCAAGACGGAGACGGCCCGGGCTCTTGGTGTTCTCCAGCAACAACGCCTGCCCTTTCGGAGCGCCGGAGGCAAGCAGGGTGCCTCCAAAGGTTCCGGCGGCGGATATTCCACCTACCGTCAAGCAGCCCGTTCGTCGTCACAGGAAGCCTACAGGGGACGAGGCAAGTCGGGCGGACCCCGCCGTCGCCGCCAGGGAGGACAAGGCGGCAAAGCCTCGTCGAAGCAGGACTGAACCGGCCGTGGGGTCGGGCCCCTACCGAAGCATTCTGGTGGGAGGCCGGCTGGCGAACTTCGTCAGTGTGTGGGAGTCCATCTCCACCGACCGTTGGGTGCTGGACGCCCTGGGCCAGGTCCACGCGCTCGAGTTTCTAAAGAAGTGCCCGCGCGTTCCCCCTGTGGCCAGGAAGGAACATCACGTCCCTCAACTTCTCTTGGAGGTAAAGGCGATGCTCAAGAAAGGCGCCATCGAGCTCGTCCCAAAGAGGGTTTGGGGCTCCGGAGTTTACTCAAGATACTTCCTCGTGAAGAAGAAGACAGGAGGATGGCGTCCCATCCTGGACCTACGACGACTGAACAAATTCATCAAGGCACAGAAGTTCCGGATGGTCACCCTCCAGCACGTCCTGGGACAGCTGGAGGAGGGCGAGTTCCTGTCGTCGTTGGATTTGGAGGATGCCTACTTCCATATCCCCATCCTAAAGGGACACCGAAAGTTTCTCAGATTTGTGGTCCAAGGGCGTCACTACCAGTTCAGAGCCCTTCCCTTCGGATTGAGGTCGGCACCCAGGGTGTTCACCAAGTGCCTCGCACCGGTGGCGGCGCGGCTGCGCCTGGAGGGGATCCACGTCTACCCCTACCTGGACGACTGGCTCATCTGAGCAAAGACAAAGGAGCTCGCCGCGGAGCACACGGCGAGGACGTCCAACTACTCACGGACCTGGGATTCTCCATAAACTACTCCAACTCCCACCTGGTGCCCGCGCAAGACGCACTGTTTCTGGGAGCGAAGCTCGACACAGTGGCGCTTCTGGCCTTTCCGTCAGAGGAAAGGACGAGGGCCATCTTGGGCAAGGTGCAGCGGATGCTGGTTGCGGACGCGGCCAGGGTGAGGTCCATCAAGTCCCTCCTCGGAATGATGTCTTCTTGCATTTATCTCATCCGCCTGTGCAGGCTTCGGATGCGCCCGTTACAGGAGTTCCTGGACGCTCGCTGGATCCAGACGACGGGCAGCTTCGAGGACAGGATCACACTCGACGAGAGCTTCCGACGAGCGATCCGTTGGTGGGGCACCCGCGCGCATCTGACGGCGGGCATGGACTTCCAGACCCAGGGCCACCAGAAGACAGTGACCACGGATGCCTCCCTGGAAGGGTGGGGAGCGCACACCGAAAATCTGCACGCGAGGGGCCTTTGGCTGCCGACGGAGAAGTCCCTCCATATCAACGTCCTGGTACTCCGTGCAGTGTTTTGGGCCCTCAGGTCCTTTCTTCCGTCCCTCAAGGGCAAGGTGGTGAGGATCTTCACCGACAACACCACCACCATGTTCTACATCAGGAAGCAGGGCGGTACCAGATCCCCAGCCCTGTCCAAGGAGGCGCAGGATCTGTGGCATTGGGCCGTCGCCCAAGGGATGTTTCTGGTGCCGTTTCATCTTGCAGGAATAAAAAACACCATCGCCGACTCGCTCAGCAGAGAGCTGCGCTCATGCCACGAGTGGGAACTACGACAGGATCTAGTGGACCGCCTCTTCCGACGGTGGGGCACACCCCAGATCGATCTGTTTGCGACGGCGACGAACTCCAAGTGCCGGAGGTTCGCCAGCAGGTTTCCCCAGCCGAGGAGCATGGGCGATGCTTTCTCGTTCCCTTGGGAGGGCCTGTTCCTATATGCGTTACCTCCATTGCCGCTGCTGATCCGGCTCATCAACCAGCTCAAGAGGTCACGGTGCAGGATGATCCTCGTCGCACCTGCGTGGCCGAGGCAGATATGGTTCCCGGACCTTCTGGACTTGTCAGCGTCCCCGTCAATCAAGCTGCCAGTGGACGCGGATCTTCTCTCCAGGGAAGGAGGCGCCATCCTCCATCACGACCTGAAGTCGCTGAACTTGCAGGCCTGGCTCCTGCAGCGTTAGAGTTTGGAGTTTACGACATACCGGCCGACTGCAGAGAGGTTCTTGCAAAGGCCAGGGCGTCCTCAACTCTTAAATGCTACGGACACAAATGGAAGAGGTTCTCTGTCTGGTGCCACGCACAGAAGATTAACCCTCTACGGATTACGGCTCCTCAAGTACTGCCGTACCTGCTGACGCTGGCCAAGGCAGGACTGGCGCACGCTTCCATCAAGATTCATCTTGCTGCAATCTCCCGATACACCAGAACCACGGGACGGACGTCTTTGTGGTCTCATCGTCTGGTGAAAGAATTCATGAAGGGACTGTTCAGATCGTTCCTGCCGGTGAAGGCCCCGGCCCCGGCGTGGGAGCTCAACGTGGTGCTGACCAAGCTCATGGGACCTCCGTTCGAGCCTCTGCACTCAGCTCCGTTGAAGTTCTTGTCGTGGAAAACAGCGTTTCTTGTGGCCATCACCTCCGCACGACGGGTGGGAGAGATCCAGGCCCTTTCCTGCAAGCCCCCATACTTGACTTTCCACGACACGAGGGTAGTGCTCAGGACGCACCCCTCCTTCATGCCCAAGGTGCCGTCGGACTTCCACCTCAACGAACCCTTGGTGTTGCCTGTTTTCTTCCCGTCGCCTTCGTCGCCGGCTGAAAGGAATTTGCACTCGCTGGATGTGGCTAGAGCGCTGAAGTTCTATGTGGACCGCACGAAGAGTTTTCGGAAGACGTCACAACTTTTTGTGAACTTTGGACCTGTCAATCAGGGGAAGGCTCTCTCGAAGGCTTCCATTTCCAGATGGCTCTCCGGCTGTATCATGTACTGTCATTGGTTGGCAAACCGACTGCTGCCTGGCCATCCGAGAGCCCATTCCACCAGAGCGATCGCAGCTACCACGGCGTTCCTATCTGGTGTGCCCTTGCTGGACATCTGCAGGGCTGCTACGTGGAGGTCGACGCACACCTTCACGAAATTCTACTGCATCGATCGGGATTCCAGGGACGAGTCCAGGGTCGGCCAAGCAGTGCTGCGCAACCTGTTCGCCTAAGGTGAGCTTGGTGAGGAGGTAAGAATTGCTTAATGTTGAGTTTTGGATGTAATGCTTAATGTTGAGCCTTTGCCACCTCCCGTGGTTGTGCATGTGTGTACTGCTATGTATTCTTTTATTCATGAGCATGTGAATCCATGCCAGACCCCATGCTGGAGAAGGAACAAGTTACTTACCTGTAACTGTTGTTCTCCAGCATGGGTCTGGCATGGATTCACATGCGAACCCTCCCGCCTACCCCTCTGCGGCTCTTCACTTGGTCATACTGCCACTTCACGTGCTGCCAAATCTGAAGATGGCTGCCAGAGGCGGGGCTTAGGGAGATGGCAGTCATTGGCTGTGGTCAGTATGACGCAGAGATCAGTGATTGGTTACTACTACGAAAGACAGATCAGAAACAAAACTGATACTGATTTTTCTTTACCGAGGATTCCCAGCCTGACGATGGGGGAATATTCATGAACATGTGAATCCATGCCAGACCCATGCTGGAGAACAACAGTTACAGGTAAGTAACTTGTTCCTTATTTATTTTTGCTTTTGTTGCAGCACACTGAACCCTTGGGTATCTAGGAGCTAGTTACATTATGAGACAACAAATGCAATTATGGAAAATACAAGAAACAAACGTGGAAAACCACAGGGTGAGGGAGGGGTATCACAATGTCTTAAAGTCTTGGTTTGGGGAGCTTTACATGCGGAGAGTAACGAGGGGGAGGAAAAGAGGAGACGGGTATCCGATTGTCTTAGTGTCTTAGCTCAGGGAGCTTTAGACAAAGGGCAAAGTTTTTAGATTTTTTTTATGAAGATCCAGTAGGAAGGTTCCTTTCTCAGGGTGATGGGACGATTGTTCAAGAACTTTGCAGCCATGTCAGGAAAGCTCAGTCCTCCTGCGGTCTTTCGGGTGAAGGTGGGCACTCTGAGCAAATGGCTGTTTGTGCATTATAGAGCGCGAGTGGGGGTGTATTTCTCCTCCCAGCATGACAGGTATGCCGGGGCAGTGTTCGAAGTGCACCTGTGTGCCCTGGAGAGGGTCTTGAATGTAATCTGTTCATGGATCGGGAGCCAGCAGGCGTCTTACCTGGCCCTTGTGACATGGTCATGCTTGGACAAACCTAAGGCTGCTCGGAGGGCATTGTTTTGGATGGTTTGCAGCTTGCATAAGTTACGTTCTGAGGTTCCTGCAAAGAGGTTGGTACAATAATCCAGTTTGGCTCCGGTGATGGCTCTGGCTGTGGTGAGGTGGTTGGTTGTGGTGAGGAATGTTTTTCTGGCATTCAATAGTTTTGTAGTGTAGGCAGCAGAGTAGGCAATGGTGTGGACCTGGACCGAGAGGTCAAGGGTGGCGTCCAGCTAGATGGCCAGGGTTTGGGCTGCAGAGGATGTTTGGATCTGGTTGCCGTCAATGTCGAATGCTTTGTAGGCTGGATCCATGCTGCGGAGGGTGGTGTGAGAGCCTACAATGAGGATCTCCGTTTTTTCATTGTTGAGGCATAACTGGCGGGTTGCCATCCAGTTCTGGACAATGTCATAAACTGAGTTGATAGTTGCGGCATCAAGGTGCTAGGTGCCTGAAAAAGAGAGAAGGATTTGGGTGTTGTCGGCATAATTCATGTAGGATATACAGAGGGCATCCATGTGATCAAAAAGGGGTTACAGGGTTGGGAAGGTGCAGCACCTTTGTGGGACTCCACAGGTTACTGGTGTTGGTGGGGCAACATAGTCGTCCGTAACGATATGGGCAGATCTGTCTGCCAAAAAGGATCTGATCCAGTCTGCTGTACTGGGGAAAAGTTTGCTGTTGTGGTGAGGTGGTTGCAGAGTGTCTGGTGGTCGACAAGGTTGAATGCTGCTGATAAGTCCAGCATGAGGACCAGGGCGAGTTTGCCTGAGTTTCTGATATCATCTAATTGTTTTTTTAGGTCCAGCAAGGCGGTTTCAGTTCCGTGCCTTGGTCGGAAGCCTCGTTGGCGGATGCCTAAGATGCGGTTGTCCTCAATATTGTTGGAACTGGATATATGCTACACTGTTGAGGACTTTTAAGGATGAAGGGTACTGTGGTAATGGGGCAGTAGCTGTTGTGGATGGTGTGGCCAAAGGAGATTTTTTTAGTAGCAGGAGTATCCAGGCTTCTTTCTGGGCAGTTGGCACAGTTTTTGTTGGAAAGGAGGAATTGCTAATAGTTGTGATGATGGATGTGAGAGTCTCTATGCAGTTGTTGATGGTAGGGCCGGACAGGCATCTCCTTTTCAACGGGAGGGCTTGAGGCCTTTGATGATATTTGCCACTTCAGATCGGATACGGGGCTGAAGTCAAATTGGGTGATGGGCCGGTTGGTATGATGTGTGAGGTGAATGGGGGTGGCTGGTGGTGGTTTGGGGAGGATGGCCAGTTGTTTGGCGCAGATTTTCATCTGAAGGGAGGCAATTCTCCCAGTGAAGGCTTCTTGTACCTTGGTACACCAGGTGTCATCTATGATGAGGTTTGTGGAGGGAGGACTGGCGACTTAAGTTTGCGTAAGATTGTGAAGAATTTCCTGTGTTGGATTGTGCGTTGCTTGTTCTGGCATTGTAGCTGCTGGCTTTGGCGGTGTGAATCGCTCTTTTGTAATCTTTGGCGAAGGAGGTATACTGGGATTTGGAGTTTGGGGAGAGGTCTTTTCTACATGCCGTTTCAGCAGCGCGTTTTTCAGCGCAGGAGGCAAGGAATTTAGGGGTGAACCAAGTGTTCTTCTTTAGAGCTTGCTTGGCTTTGCGCTTTTTTTTAGCAGGGTTAGAGTGTTGACAGCTAGTGCAATGGTGTTGTTGTAAAGTTTGACATGGGTCTCTAGGTTCATATCCGCATTGGATGGGATCATAAGGGCTGAGAGACAGTCCTTGTTTAGGTTATTGGTGCAGCAGGCTAAGGCTTCATATTTCATTGAGTGACAGGTGCTGGGCCTCTTGTTGATGGGGAGGTTGAATGTAATGAGGTGGTGGTCAGACCACAGGCAGGTCAGGTTCTGGTGGTGGGGCTGGTCAGATTGCAGTTAAGGTCGGCAATCCAATCAAGGGTGCGGCCATGGATGTGGGTAGGTTCAATGATTCTCTGTGCAAAGCTGATGTGGTTGTGGGCTGTGGCTAGGCTTTTTGCGTGTGGGTCTGTGGAGTCGTTGAGGCCATGTTTGAGGTCTCCTAGGATTAAGATTTTAGAGCTGGGCTTGATGGTAGGATTGATGGTTAGTATGAGGTCTTCCGCGAAGGATGGGATGGGGCCTGGTGGGCGATATATGAGGAGGGGATCGAGCGTATTGGTGGGTGATAGAGTGAGTTTGGTGGACAGCATTTCTCATTTTGGGATTGGGCTAGAGTTGCTGGCCCTGATGGTGATGGTATTTTTGTAGATTAGAGCGACTCTCCTGCCTCTACTGTGGGTTCCATCATTCTGCATGATGGCATATCCTGGGGGGATAGCGATGGATAGTGCAGGGCATGCTGCACGGTGCAGCCATGTTTCAGATATGGCAAGCAGATTGAGCTCGTTGGGGGTGAGGCACACGTGAATTTCGGGGGTGTGCGTGGGGTCTGAGCTGGCGTTGATCAGGGTGCATTTGAAGGGCTTATTGGGAGAGGCCGCTGGGTGGGTGTGGGGGTAAGTGGGGCAGTGTTTAAGGGTAGGGGGGGAGGCCAGGTGCACAACCGGAGGAGCTTTTGTTTCTGGAGAGGATGGAGGGTGGTGCAGAGGGGGGAGTCATGTGCTGTTTGTGAGTGTGTGGTCTCCTGATGCGTAGCTGGAGGAGCCAATTCATGATAGATATTGGGTGGGGTAGACAGGAGGAAGCCATTGCATCTGCAGATTTCGGAAAGGGTGTTTGCCGAATACAGCGGGTAGCGGGCTTGGGCGGGTGTCGGGGCGCAGTTCGGAATACGAGGATGCGGGGCCTTAGTGCAGGTAGTGCTCATCTTTTTCCATACTTTGCTCTCCTCTTCTGACCTCTCCATTGACCCTTATAGCAAAGCAATGGCTTTGAACTGGAGGTGAACTTCCAGGGATGGCTGCTGGGTGTCACTGTGGCATGTATGTCTTAACTGAAATGGCCTAGTCTACTCTTTGCAGCTTTAGCATTTTCACACTCAGCAGTTTTTGTGTCTGCATATTATTGTGTGGCAGAAGAGAAAACATTTACCTATGTGTATATGTTTGGGATTTGTATGGCGTGACCCTTTCAAGCAACCGAGTACTGTACAAAAATGAGGTTGACTACAGAGCAAGAATGATGGGAAAGGCTGACTGAAGGGAGGCCAATTAAGAAGGTTCTCCTCATGGGGCCTGGTTTGTATACGTGTAGAAATCCGGGCATCTTTGTGGAACCCGCAGTGTATGTGTTTGATTCTAGCTGGGTTCCTTCAGCCTTTCAATCTTAAACATTCGATAACCTGAGCACAATTAGTTGGATAACAGTAACATCCGTTGTTTGAAGTGGAATGAAGGGAGCCTATAAAAGTTCAAAATTCAGATCGGTCATGAACTCGTGCTAAAAGTAAACACTTGGATTAAATCATATATCTCCCTGAGTTTATGGAGACCCATGCCCTTTTGGTATGTGTGTATGGTACAGGCACACACTTTTGTGACATTTTGCCTACACGACTGCTCTGCATTTAGCAAAAGAAAAAATGTATTCTTTCCATAATCCCGTGAAGCCTGCATCCCTGCATTCTGCCTTCCCATTTGCATAAAATCCAGGCAGTCAATATGAATGTTAAAACATGTTTTTCAAACAACAAGGCCACGCTGTACTTGGTATGAGTTAATCATGCAAAATTCAGTCAAAATATTAATTACAATACAATTTTAGGTAAAGGGTAATTGGCTTCCTTCGTATTGATTGTAGCTGTAAACTATTTACAAGCAATCACCATCTATCACTTTCTTTATAGTAAAACATCTGGTTTTTCCATTGCACTTTAAGAGGGAGGTTTGAGGGGTAGCTATCTCCGAGGCTTTATCCGGGTGATCATCTCTGGCCACTGGGATTGCAGCAGATCACATTTCAAGTGGAGCTCCTCTTCTGATCATGTTTGTTAATACATTTTGTTTCATCAAGGACACTTATGGCCATGACTCGGAACATGCCTGGTGCTTTCACAGCCTACACCTTGAACCATGCTCATAAAACGAAATGCTTCTTCAAATTAGGATTATAAATCGAGTCGTGGAGGAGCATCCCGCCTCATTATCTTACCATTGGAATATCCTAATGTCACCATAATGAGTCTCAGTGGTCCTCTCAGATCAGAAGCGAGGCCTCGATTCTGACTAAATGGGTCACAGCATGCAACCTTTTGCAGCCCCTGTATGCGAGAATCATGGATTGCACCATGCTATCAGCAATATCTTAATGAATAGCTTCCATAGGGTTACTCATTATGAAGCCCGCCAGATGTTTTGAACTAAAAATCCACTTAATGGATCTTGTGACCTGGCAGAATAACCCATGCACAGCACTTGTATACCTCCCTCTCCCTCCCCAGTGCCCAAAAGGAATCGATTAAACTAATGTCTGCGGCCCAACCCACCAGCCTTACCTACACAAGTCACTCCCTGCGTAGCTCCCTGGCAGTGTGGGAGCCACGAGTCTGACAATTTGTGAGAGCCCTGCTTCCTGAGGATGCTGCTGGTCTTTTGACAGTGCTGGAGCATGCAGTTTACAGAAACTGTTAGAGAGCCAGGGAATTCTTAGTGTAGGGCGCTGGGCTTTCTCTGCTTCACTTGTACCTAAGGGGAAGCAGAGGAAATGCTGTTTTCTCCGATCATAGTGTCACAGCAGTTGGTTATGACGTAACACTAGCAGGATACAGCCAGACCCAACAATAATAATTCATCAGTTTATTTGTCCAATCACTACACTTACTCGAAATCTATGGATACTTAAATCTGAGCCTTTGGAGAAGAATAATTTTGACATGTCAAAGTGCACCATACTTCCACATCTGGTAGGCACTGGGTAGCAACATCTTGGAGGGAAACCTCAACCCAGATCAGTCCCAGTGCACCTCTTAAATCCCAAAGTATTGGAATATTATATGTGTCTTCCAAGATAATACAAACCATGTTTACCAAGTGTGACTTGATCTTGACACATCTTACTCTAGACTCAATATATTGACACTAGGTCTGCCTCCTTCACAATCAAAAGATAGACATATGCTAATTAATGCAAAATGCTACAGATTAACTTTGTAATGTTAACTTGCTGGTTTACTTACGGTAGGGATCTGCAACCTATGGCTCTCCAAATGGTTTGGACTATGATTCCCATGGTTCCTCCCTATTGACTAGGACTGATGGAAGTTGTAGTTCAATTCCTCTGGAGAGCCAATGGCAGAAGAGTTTTGGCTTACAGTTTCATAGATGCATCTGTTTAGCATTTGCACTGGCCAAAAGTAGAGGGAACTAGCGTGCATGGTGCAGTGGTTTTATATACCAGATGCGTTGCAAACAAATGCATCCTTATTTAATTTGAAGTGTGGAGGCTAAAACCGAGTTTTGGCAGAATTTGATTGTAGCACTCGTCGTCAAATATTGACCTCATTTAAGAATAGGAACGATTGCATGCTTAATTTGTACCCAGTGCTGCATTTTAATTTTTAACACTCATTTACTTTTTTGCATGTGCATCCTATAACCCTGTTTTTCTGTATTGCCTAATCTATGGACACTAACTATGAACTGTTTGTCATGTATTTTGTTATAGGGCTGAGCAAGGATGTGCTGCCTCAGAGTAACGTCAGATTTGCATCAAAAGATCTCAACGAATTGCCTCGTTTGGGCCCGGTGGGTTAAAACTTGACTCCGAGCTGCTTAAAAATGGCACAGACTGGGGGTGTGGTGCGCTTCTGCGCAGAAGGGGACTGCATTTTGCCATCTCCCAGATCGACAAGAGACCTAGAGAGGAGACCCTGGCACCCAGTGCTGAACACTGAGTCCATCTACATGGCTCAAAGATCACTCACCCCCAATCTCAATTCTGGCAGGATTCAGCTCCTGCGCAAAAGCCTCACCCCAGAGGCCAGGCGGGCCCACCTGGGCATGTATAACAGTACAGGATCGCTTATACGCCACCCAGCAGAGATTGGCGTAAAGTCTGGGCGATTTACTGCTCCTTGTACACCGCTGAGAAGTAAACCACTCAACCCTCTTAATTCCCCTGGAAATCGGAGTCCTTTGGCACAGCGCCCCACAGCAAGCCAGAGCTCAGTTGTGACATTTACCTTCATAGAAAAAGCAAGTGTGAAAACTATGAATGGTGCCCCAGCTATGAACACAGAGAACAAGCCATCCCCCCAGCTCCTGAAAAAGCACTCCTTGGGCTCTCGGTATTCCAGCTTTGAGAAAGAGGTCAATGTCTGCCATGGAATAGCTGATGTTCAGCAAAGGGCCATCGCTCCGCTCTGTGACACTGCCTCTCCCGTGAGCATCCGGAAGCAGTTACAGCCCGGAAGCCCGATCCCAGCCCAGAAAACGTCTGAGGGTGGCTCAGGAATAGCCAGCCCGTGCCTGCCGAACATTGAGTTGTTCAATGTCAGTCAATCGCAAGACTCTTGCAAGAGAACACCGAGCAGAAAGCATTCACCAACAGAAGGCAGCCAACCAGTGGACCAAAGGCCTTCTCATGACCCTGTCATGAGAAGGGAGACCCCAGAGATACAGCACAAAATCATGGACAACGCAATAGCATCCTTGCTCAATGAAGCTGGGCCCCCGCCAGAAGACAGAGCAAGGATTCTGAAGAGTCCCATGAGGACTGGGTCTCCATGCGAGGTAGCTAAACGGTTTTATACTCGCATTCCTTATGCTGGTAAGATCAAAGTGAAGCAGTTCTTTTCGGTGGCCTGGCTTTTAATATCCCTTTTTGTTTCGTTCAGGCGGACCTGTGGGATCCCGCAACAGAGTCTTCGTCCCGTGCCCAGCGCATAGCAAAGGCAAAGTGGGAATTCTTCTATGGTTCTCCTGAGCCCCAGCGGGCAGGTAAGCAAGGTGCTTCCCCAGGAATATCCGGTTGGGCACTACCCTTCGTGTATGTCCTGTTCCACAAAAGCCTGGCCTTCTGCTTTCACTTTGTGTTGCCTATGTTAAAAAATTGAATACCAACCTTCAAAAGTGCAACAGTGTGACCTTCATTATCATGACCATCAGCAAATAATTTTAAAAGAAACATCTAAGCCCCAGGCAAGAGGACAACTTAACACTCCACGCAACGTGTAACATGTAAACCTTCCCATGTGTTACCTGGCATAGTAACACTTCACAGACTAGATCATGTGCTCTTGTAACGCTGCACATAATGGGCCTAATTCATGAAATGTTTTCATATGGGATTGCGCCATTATAAACACTTCCATGAATCAGGCCCAATGTATAACAGGGCACTGTAATACTTTACCGACTGCATAACATGGCAGCCTAACACTTCACATAATGCATAACTTGGCATTGGGTTGAGCGCTCGCTGCTGCGATCTGAGCGTGATCTGCAGGTCGCAGGTTCGAATCCCGGCAAGGCCAACTCAGCGTTTTATCCTTCCGAGGTCGATAAATGAGTACCAATTTCGGTTGGATGATATTGTATGTAAATATGTGCTCTGTTAAGCGGTTTGGATAAAGTCGCTATATAAATAACACATCATTATCATTGTAATACTAGACACAATGCACTGAATAATACAATATACTATGGCATTATATCACTTCCACAGAAAGCATGACACATAGAACACAAAATAACTCCTCCCCCCAGGATCCCCAAGTCTATCCCTCAGATACAGCGAAGCACACTCTGGAGAAGTTCCCCTCAGGGTGCAGAGTAAGCTACTGGCCCAGAATCCTTGGGACCCGAACCCGTGAGCACATTCCAACTATCTGCTCGTCAGCAAATAACTGAACACGGCCCTTTTAGACAAGCTTTTATCACCCACAAAGGGAATCGCTGCGTGCTCTTCAGAGTACGCCGATCGGACCCACTTAGTTCACTGGCACACCCGCACTTGTGAGGTAAGATGACCTCACGGTGCTGCCTGACAAGCTCTGCATCACCAAATGCATTGTATTGTCCTGGCTACTAAGTAGCTAACCTCTCTCAAGCCCCATGAAGATGCTGGAAGAGTGAAATGGTTGGCACTGCATAGAACAAAGAACCTTGGCTTGGTTGTGAATCTCCCAAGAAGTACAAAAATACACGTTTCAGGAGTAAAAATATCAACTTACAAGTTACTAGCCAGCCATAAAAATCACTTGCCACCTCGATTCTACACATTTTTTTTTAATTATTTCAACAAACAACACTACAAACATTACAACTATTTAGGACGTTCATGATCAACTTTCAGACATCATATTATTGCTCTCCTCTGTCCTCCCCCCTCCCACCCCACAAACTTGAGCGGTCATATCTGTGCCACCTCCTTGGGCATCTACAGGTGATTCGGTTATTGCCAACACCTCCCGGTTTTCCGCATCCTGATCCACCTGGTGGGGATTTGCCATTGAGGCCACCAGCTGCATCTAGGCTAGCAGGGGGCCTACCTCTTCCTCTCCCCCACTTGTGACTGCTTCATACTAGACCGTGGTTTCTGCTTCAGCCCATTTCAGGAGGTCCGCCCACCACATCTCCACTCTAGGCCTGTGGGCAGCTTTCCAGCTCATTGCAATTTTGAGTTTGGCCAGGATATAGGCCAGGTCTTTCATTTTACTGATATGTTTTAAATTACGTGGCCTAGGGAAACTCCCCAGCATGCATGCCCAAGCATACCCCACGTCCATCACCACCCCCCGGCTGGCCAGTCTCGTTTGCAGTTCTGCCCAGAATGTCCCCACCTCTGGGCAAGCCCAGAACATGTGTAGCAAGCCAGCCTCTTCCTCCCCACACCTAGGGCATTTCTGTATGGTCGAGCCACCAAACCTGGCTATTCTGCCGGGTGTCAAGTAGGCTCTGTGGGTGACATACAGCTGGATCTGTGGAAGTCTTGCGTTCCGGGACACTTTCTTATGGTACCTTTGGGCTCTGTCCTGCTGTCCCTCTGTCATAGGTTCTCCCACCTCCTCCTCCCAGTCAAGCCTCAATTGGAGCAACTCCTTCCCCACTTTTGCGCTCAAGAGCTCATATATCCGAGATATTTTGTGCCCGCCCTCCGAGACATCATACATCATTTCTACAGAGGCGTCAGGTTCTTCCGCCAACACCGTCTCAGGCCACCTCCCCCTCACCCGTTTCATGATCCTGGTATAGGTGATGTATTGGCCTCTATGTACCCCTGTCTCCTCCAGCAGCCTTTCGAATTCCACCGCCTCCCCCTCCTGCCGTATGTCCCCCAGAGTTGCCAAGCCCACCGGTTTCCAGTATCTGCGGACCCCTTTGATCAGCTGGGAGTCTTCCCCACATACTGCCACCAACGGGACCTGCTGAGAGAGCGGGTCCGAGTCACCAACCGTTCTCCATGCTCTGCGCCAAACCCCCCAACCACACCGTTTCTTTTAAGAAGTATGGGGCGGGGACGCCCCGTAGGAGCCTGGTCTCCGCAGATTCCTCTTCTGACAACCATCTTGCTACATATGATAGCTGTCCCGCCAAGTAGTATAGTTCAAAATTCGGCATGTGTATGCCCCCCTTGTTACACGAGTTTTGTAATTTCCACAGGGCCACCCTATTTCTAGAATTGTGCCATATGAAGCCCCTGCACAGGCTGTGGAGTTTAGCAAAAAAGCGTTTGGGGAGCAGTTACGGTATGCTTACAAAGAAGTGCAGTAGTCTAGGCAAGACCACCATTTTGAGCAGACTGCCCTTCCCATCATGGCCAGGGGTAATCTGGCCCGAAATACCATGCTATTTCTTACACCTGAGACAGCTTCCTCTGTATTGTGTTTGTGCTCCGCTTCTAACTTGTGGTATATATTTATGCCTAAGTATCTGAACTTCGAATGGATTGTGTCATCCCACGTATTCCTCATCTAGTAATAATTTGTTATCTCCAGCTTTGCTGCTTCGGAAAAAAAAATTCTCGACAGAGGGCGCTGTGCTCGAGGTCATGGCGTCAATTGTCCCTCGACGTACTCCGTACTCTGTCGACGTCACCGATGGTATAAATAGCTCGAGCCGCGCCCGTTGCTTCAGTTCCGTTTTTCCGATCGCTTCGCTATCGCGAACGGCGCGCTTCTATTTTCTGTGAAGAAAATGTCGTCATCTTCGACACCCAGGACTGGGTTCAAGAAGTGTGCAGATTGTGGATCTAAGATATCGATCACCGATCCCCACCGGATTTGTCTCTGGTGTCTCGGTTCCAGTCACCGAACCGACAACTGCGGGTCCTGCCAATCTATGACCGAAAAAGCTCTTCGTGAGAGGAGAGGTAAACTGTCGATGGGGAGGGAGGACTCATAAAAGGTTTCGTCAAAAAGACACAAGAAAGCGACTGATTCTAAGGAATTGGATCGCCATAGGCACTCAAAGAGATCTCGATCTAGGAGTAGATCGAGACACTCTTCGTCATCATCGAAAAAAATGAAGAGGAGACATAGATCTCCCTCATCATCATCTTCTTCTTCAGAGTCGACCGAAGAAATTCGTTGTCCGACTAAATCGGATTCTCCCAGTAAGTGGGAAGAATTCCGCAAAAAGATGATGGAGGTTTTCGAGAATGCGGCCCCGACCCCCTCGAAAGACCCTCGAAAAAGCCATACCCCTAAAGTCGCTCCATTGGACGTCAAAGGGAAAGACCGGTAGCATCGAGGAATCCAAAAAACCTCGAGTCGACGTAAAACCGTTGAAGACTCTTCGAGAATCGAGCATTTCTCCAGTGCCTTACAAGAAACACAAGTCGTCGAAGACTTCGACAACTTCGTCGACGCCCTCGACGTCGATAATTTCGACTCCAAAGCCAAAAACGTCCTTGACGCCATTATCAAAGTCATCTTTGAAGACTTCGAAGACCCCTTCGACAACTTCGAGGGATTTGCCAATTCCTTCGAAGCAGATGGAAGAGGAAGAAAGGAGATTCACTCCTTTGCCCGGCTCAGACTTTTTCAAATCTATGTCAGCAATCTATGAGGAGTCTGCTTCAGAAGAAGACGAGGTTACTCCTTTGGGAGTTACTTATGGTACAAGACAAGTTCCTGAGGAACTTATTGACCAGGAATCTAGAATGAGAGACCTGAGTGATACTCTCCATTCTGCCAGTGGAGTTGACACATCCCCAGAATTAGAGTTCGCCAAACCTGCTCCTGCAGAGCATGCAGATGCTGGGTACAGGGGTCTTATGACCAGGGTAGTTGAATATATGGGTTGGGGTAATACTTCACCCATTTTCGAACAAGATGACATGACGGATATAATCGTCAAGGGACCTCAGAAAGATCCTGTTCTCCCTTTCCACAGAGTCCTCAAAAGGACTGTGGAGAAAAACTGGGAGAAGCCAGAAACTATTGCTGCTGCAGATAGCACTTTTCCAAGAAAATATAGACCGGCTGGAACGGATCCTGAATATTTGACTAAACATCCGACTCCAGAGAGTTTAGTCATTCAGGCAGCATCTACTTCTAAACAAACTGCTTATCCAACTATCCCTCCAGATAGAGAGGATAAAAAAATGGATGCCTGGGCACGTAAAGTTTTCACGTCAGGCAGTATGGCACTTAAGTCACCTGTACCCTAGCCAGGTTTACCCATACCCTGTGGGACTGTATTTCGGCGGCGGCTGATCATATTCCGGAAGGCGAGGAAAGAGAAGGCTTCCTGAATATAGTCAAAGACGAGAAGGAGGCAATGGGGGAATGTCTCCAGTCTGGACTGGATACTGCTGATAGTATCAGCAGATCCATGGCTGCAAGCGTTGTGCTACGCAGATTTGCGTGGTTGAGGAAGTCGGGGTTTGCACCGGACGTGCAAGCCAGACTTCTCAACATGCCCTTTGATGGCTCGAGGCCCTTTGGCAGAAAGGCTGATGAAAGCCTAGAAAAACTTCAGACCTCGAAAGCGGCAGCTAAATCACTTAGCGCCTCTTTGCGCCAGCCTCTAAAACCCTATTCCGGCGCATCTTCCGGGAGGGGTCTTTCTTTTCGATACTACTCCTCTTTTGGTAGAGGAAGAGGACAGGCTTCTCAAAGGGGCAAAAGAAACTTCCCTCGTGGAGCACGAGGAAGAGGTGCAAAATCAGCCTCAGGAGCGGCATCCGTACCCTCAGCCACTCCTGCAGCCGCCTCCAATTCCCTCTGAGACCTTGTTACACAAAACACCAGTGGGAGGCAGGATCTCTCAACATCTGAAGGAATGGTGGGGCATTACCTCAGATGCTTGGGCACTGGAAACAGTAGCCCAAGGTTACTGTCTCCCCTTTCTAAAAAGCCCTCAGAATCATCCACCGGGAGCCAACTCCGCCAAATTTCCAGATCCGCTCCTGTTGCAGGAAATTTTAACCCTGCTAGAGAAAGGTGCCATAGAACCGGTACCTGTAGCGGAGAGGAACAGGGGTTGGTACTCCCCATATTTTCTCATCCCAAAAAAGGACGGAGGACTGAGACCCATCTTGGACTTGAGAAACTTGAACAAGTTCCTCAGGAAGGACAAGTTCAAGATGGTGACTCTTTCTCAGATCCTTCAGGCTCTCCAACTCCAAGATTGGTTGGTATCATTGGACCTTCAGGATGCTTACTTTCATGTGCCAATCCATCCAAAGCACAGAAAGTACCTGAGGTTCGCGATTGGCAATTCTCATTATCAGTTTCGAGTTCTGCCATTCGGGTTGACCTCCGCCCCGAGGGTTTTCACCAAACTGTTGGCGGTTGTGGCAGTAAGTCTCAGGAGAGGAGGTATTCACATATATCCCTACCTGGACGACTGGTTGATAAGGGCAAGTTCTCCAGAACAAGCTCAGGAACATCTTTCGATCACCTGCCACTTCCTCCACAAATTGGGCTTCTCCCTCAATTTCAAGTAGTCCCACATGATACCATCCCAGAAACTCCAGTTTATCGGAGCAGTCTTGGACACTTCATCAGGAAAATCCTCGCCTCCCGAAGTGAGAGCTCTCCACATCCAGCAGATGGTAACGAAGTTTCAGAATGCCCAACGTCTACCGGCCTTCGATTTTCTCAGGTTGCTCGGCCTCATGGCATCCTGCATTTTCCTAGTACCAGAGGCCAGGTTGAGAATGAGATCCCTTCAATGGGCACTCAGAACTCAGTGGTCCCAGTTCTCAGGGAATATGTCGGATCTTCTGCAAGTCCCGAGCGCAGTTGCTCAGGATCTTCTATAGTGGGCTTGCAACGACATCATTCTCAAGGGAGAGTCTTTTTGGCAACCATGGCCGGAGATAACGGTAGTGACGGACGCCTCACTCACGGGGTGGGGAGCACACACCAACGATCTGACAATCAGCGGTCGTTGGTCTCCATCGGAGTCCAAACTACACATCAACCTGTTGGAGCTGAGGGCAATCAGACTAGCTCTAAAGGCCTTTCTGCCCTCTGTACAGGGAAAAAATGTCCTGATAATGACGGACAACACGGTATCCATATAATACCTCAACAAAAGAGGAGGAGTAGGGTCACTGCCACTGTGCAGAGAAGCAATGCAGCTCTGGTTCTGGGCAATACAAGAAGGAATATCTCTATCGGCAATTCACCTAGCCGGAGAGAAGAACACGGCGGCAGACGCTCTGAGCAGGCAGAGCACGGTCTCTCACGAGTGGGAGCTGGCTCAGGAAGTCCTTCTGGAGATCTTTGCCCTTTGGGGAACCCCTCAGGTGGATCTGTTTGCCACCGCGATCAACCGGAAGTGCGATCAGTACTGCTCAAGGGAATTTCCTCAAAGAGGAGCTCTGGGAGACGCATTCGTAGTGGAGTGGAAGTTTCCACTGCTGTACGCGTTTCCCCCAGTCCCCGTGATTCCTCAAGTAATCAGGAGGTTGAGAAAGTTCAGGAAAACCATGATCCTAATTGCCCCGGATTGGGCCAGGAGGACGTGGTACCCAAACCTTCTAGACATGTCCATCTGCCCTCCAATACGTCTTCCGCAAAGAGAGGATCTTTTCTCGAAAGAGGAAGGTCGGGTTCTCCATCCAGAGGTCAAGACACTCAACCTTCATGCATGGTTTCTGAGAGGTTGCGATACAAGGATTGGGATCTTCCGGATGACGTAATGGAAATCTTGCTTTCGGCAAGAAGACCAGCAACAAAATCTTTGTACCGATGTCGCTGGAACAGGTTTAGTAACTGGTGCAAAGACAAGGATGTGGACCCTTTTCACTGTGACACCCCAATGGTGCTCTCTTTTCTACTACATCTAGCTAATCTGGGGCTCCAGATAGGAACAATCAAAGGATACCTTGCTGCGCTGTCCATTTTCAAGCGCTCCTCGGAAGAGATTTCATATTTCAAAATACTGTTAATAATTCAATTCTTAAAGGGGCTTACTAATGTATACCCTCCTGTACCTTTTCATGTACCAACTTGGGACTTAAATTTAGTATTAAAATTCTTGACTTGCATACCTTTTGAGCCTCTCACTCATGTCCATTGAGGCTTTTGACTCTAAAAACTGTCCTCCTTGTGGCCCTATCATCAGCCCGCAGGGTTAGCGAACTTCAGGCTCTCTCATGCAAAGCACCATATACTATTTTTTATAAGGATAAGAGTTAAACCTTCGTTCTTGCCAAAAGTAGTCTCGGACTTCCATTTGTCACAAAAAATAGTACTACCAACCTTTTATCCTCCTCCTCATCTGGGCAAAGAAGAGGAGAGATTACACAGATTAGATCCCAAGAGGGCTCTTAGTTTTTACATCTCAAGGATGGCTAAATTGAGACAAGATGACCAACTATTTGTGGGTTATACTGGTCATAAATTAGGCTTATCTGTAACAAAACAGACCATTTCCCGCTGGATCATATTAGCCATAGTTGAATGCTACAGATTAGCAAGAAAAGAACCACCAGATGGGCTTCGTGCCCATTCTACAAGGGGAATGGCTACTTCTGCGGCTCTAAAGAGGGGAGTCCCAGCAGCAGATATTTGTGCAGCTGCAACCTGGAAAACAATGCATACTTTTGTTAAACATTATTGTTTGGATACTGCCTCCTCTAACGAGGGTTTATTTGCCAAGGCAGTTCTGCATTCTGTCCACGAAAACTGAAATTAGTACTCCCACCTCCAAAAATTGATACTGCTATGGGAGCCTATCACAAGATGAGGAATACGTGGGAGGACACAATCCATTTGAAGAACAAGTTACTTACCAACTGTAACGTTCTTTCGACTGGATGTTCCTCCCACGTATTCCTCATCGACCCTCCCATCCTACCCCACAGTACAGTTTACGTTTCTTACACTTTCCTCTCACGAAGAATGTATCTGTCATGGGACACGCCTGGGTGTTCCTCCTATATATATATTTAATCGAAAAAAACAGAACTGAAGCAACGGGCGCGGCTCGAGCTATTTATACCATCGGTGACGTCGACAGAGTGCGGAGTACGTCGAGGGACAATCGACGCCACTACCTCGAGCACAGCGCCCTCTGCTGAGAATTTTTTTTTCCGAAGCAGCGAAGCTGGAGATAACGAATTATCACAAGATGAGGAATACGTGGGAGGAACATCCAGTAGAAAGAACGTTACAGTTGGTAAGTAACTTGTTGTCGCTGTCTGCCAGGGTATTTGTAAAATGGGCAAGTTTTTTCGTGGAACGTTCTTGTACCTTCCCAGGGGAATACGCTGGTCTTCCCGGGGTTCACTGATATGCCCGAAAGGGCAGCATAGCGGTCCATCACCTCCAACACGTATTGCAAGTTCTCCTCTGGGAAGCGCAGATAGAGGAGCATGTCATCTGCGTACAGTGATATTAGATGTGTGTTCCCTATAGTGCGCACCCCCACCTCCCCATATTGTTGCCTGAGGCTAATAGCTAACGGCTCCAATGCAAGTATATATAACATGGGCGACCAGGGACATCCCTGTCTGGTCCCTCTACTGAGTTGCCATTTATCTGAAATTATAGCGCCTGTCCTGATTCTTGCAGTCAGGGAACTATATAACATCTTGACCCATCTAATATATCCCGTTCCTATCCCGTATCCTTTCAGGGTCGCTATCAGCCATGGCCACCTCACCGAATCAAACGCCTTGACCGCATCCAATGACACTATGGCCAACTCGCCCGGGTCATTCTCTATTTGTTCCATGATATGGTGCAGCCTCCTGTGGTTGTCATTAATATTCCTGCCTGGAACATAACCTGTCTGATCTGGGTGTATTAGTTTGCCAATTACTCGCTTTAGCCTATTTGCCAGCACCGCCGTAAGTATTTTGCTATCTTGGTTAAGCATTGATAGCGGCCTATATGACCCACAATCCACATTCGGCTTTCCCGGTTTCAAAAATGGGATGATCACTGCCTCTCGGAGAGACTCCGGCAGCTCCCCCTGTTCGTAGGCCTCATTGAACGTGGCCAGAAGCGGCTGAAGTAACTCCTGCTTATACGCTTTGTAGAATTCACTAGGTAATCCATCCGACCCAGGCGCTTTGCGCGTGGGCAAGTGTTGGATCACCGCATCCAGTTCGTCTAAGGTGATTGGGGCTTCTAGGTCCGCCCTCTCTGAGTCGTCTAAAGTGGGTAGCTCGATATCTTCGATTGTTTCCAGAATCTCCTGGCCCATATCTTCTCCCACGTCCTCATACAAACTTTTATAATATTTGTGAAACTCCTCATTTACCCCCTCCTGGGTATTGCGGATCTGGCCATCTGCATCCCTGACTTCTCTAATCACCTGCCGGGGTGTCTCATTTTTGTATAACCAGGCTAGTAGTCTTCCGGGTTTATCTCCTCCCGCATGTTGCTCGATATATTTCTTAAAATTCAGCTTACATAATCTATCCCAGAGTTCGCTACTAGCCTCTTGCAGGTCTCTCATCTTGACAACATCCTCTCGGGTGGTTTCCCCCTTTCGCATCAGGTCCTCCAACTCCCTTTCAGTGTCTCGTAATTTTTGTTCTATCCCCCCTTGGAGCCCTTTAGATTTCGATATGGCTACCCCTCGCACCACCACCTTAAATGCCTCCCATACCGTTCCCATAGATCTTACGCTTCCTGTATTTATATCAAAATATTCCTATATAGCCTCCCTCAGTTCTTCCCGGAATCCCGGATCCTGCAGGGCCTCCGCTCTAAGCCTCCACGTCGGGACACACGCTCTGGGCGGGCGGTGTCGCCCAAGGGTGAATGGTCCGACAGTACTCTAGCTTTATATTCTGCACCCACCATTTCTCCCGCTATCTCGGCGGAGGCGAACACGTAATCTAGCCTAGTGTGTAGGTCATGTGGCGCAGCATAGTGCGAGTATTGCCTGTCCTTTGGGTGTAGCCGCCTCCACACATCCTCCAGACCAAGCTCTGCCAACAGTGTCCCCAACGCTTTGGCCGCTGGCACTGGTTTCAGTGTCTTGCTGTCCGACCTGTCCATCCCGGGGTCCAGGGTGCAGTTGAAATCACCTCCCCACACTATTGCACCACCCTGCAGGGGGCTGACTGTACTATATAGGGACCTAAAATAGGCTGCAGTATCATGATTAGGGGCATACAAGTTTATAATGTTCACTTCTCTGTTTTCTAGGAGTCCCACCACCACCACCATTCTGCCCTCCGGGTCTGTTGTCGAACGAAGCAACTGGAACGGCACGTGCGGTGCCACCCATGTCACCACCCCCCTCGCGTATGCCGAGTATGTAGCTCCTGTAACGCTTCCCTTCCATTTCCTCTTCACCACCTTCAGTTTCTCTTTTGTGAGGTGGGTTTCCTGCAGCAAAGCTACATCCACCCTCATCCTCTTCAGATACATCATTATTTTATTGCGCTTCAGATAACTGTTAAGGCCCCGCACATTCCAGGTCACTACTCTGAGGTTACCCGACGCCATTGTTGCGCTGTCCGCTCTCATCCCTCCCCTTCCTGTGTCCTCTTCGGTGGCTCATAATTCGGGTCATTCCCCTCCCCCCAACTTCCCCAACCTTGCCCCACTGCACACAACTCTCCCCCGCCCCCTCCCTACCCAACCCCAACAAATGCCCAGCTCCATCCCTGGATCTCAGGCCCACCTGCGCCTGGTCCTGTCTCGTGACTCCGAGTACAAGGAGCCCGCAGTGCGTCACCAAACTAATAGTGACCTAACTAAGCGTAAAGCTATGGGGGTTCAATGGTCGTTTCCCTGGAGCTCCCGCTCATATGATTGGAATTATTCAGTGCAACCGGATCTCACAAAAAAAGGGGAGGTTTTACTGTCTAAGCAGCACCATCCTAGTGTCTCATTCAGTGCTATATTCTAGTCCCAGTATCTAACGCTCTGTCACTGAGGGTGCCACAGCCTCATGTTACTTATCTCCTTCAGCCGCCGTCTGGATATCCGACTCCTCGGAGCGACTGTGCATGTCTAGCCAGTCCATAGCGTCCTCTGGCGTTTCGAAAAACAAAGTTTTGTTCTTGTGGAACACCTTCAGCTTGGCCGGGTAAAGCAGCATGTATCTCTGGCCTGTTTCTCTCAGTCTCCTTTTCACCGCTCCGAAGTTCATTCTGATACGCTGTACCTGCAAAGTGTAGTCCGGGTATGTAGTGACTTTGGCGGACCCCCTCTCAATCGTTCCACCCTTCCGGAAGAATTCGAGTATCTTTTCCCGATCTCGGTAATTCCGAATTTTTGCGATCACTGGCCTGGGAGGAGCCCCTGGGGGTGGTCTTCTTGTCAAGGCCCTGTGCGCTCTTTCCACAGCAAACCCCGGGGTCAGGGCCCCCCAGTTATCTCCTGCAATAACATGGTTTCCACATATTCTGTTGGGTTCGGCCCTTCCATTCCTTCTGGCAGACCAACTATGCGGATGTTGTTGCGTCTAGCCCGTCCTTCCGCTTCCTCCGCTCTATTCTCCAGGTTGCCTACTCGCTGTACCAGGGCGTGTATTTCCGATCTGTGGGTGGCACAGTCTGCGGTGTTTGGGGCCATATCCTTCTCCAGATTTCCAGTGTGCTCCGCAAGCAGTCTCACATCTTGTCTAAGCAAATTCACGTCCTCCTGGACCACTCGGACCTTAAGATCCAAAGCCACTTTCCCTTCGTTCATAGCTAGACCGAGTTTGGTCTCCCAGGCAACTTTCAGGTCCGCAATTGCCGCCAGCACCTCCTGGATAGTACCTGGGGCCTCCTCCGTCACAGTAGTGGTTTTGTCCTTGCTCTGGGCTCCTTCCGCCCCAGGAGAAGTCTTGGCATAAGCCTCCAGCGTGGGCTGCTTGCTTTTCGGTCTTACTACTTTGTTCGACATTATGCCGTACCGCCTGCGTATGTGTTGGTGTGATGCTGTTCCGGAGGCTAGGGCTTGGTAACCCTGTTGGGGGGCCTCCTCTGCTGCCTGCTGCACTCTAGGAATGGGATGTGTCCTCCCACGTATGTGCGCCCACTTGTCACCTTTCAGCAGGCCCTCTGGTGGTCGAAAGCATCTGCTCTTTCTGCCCCTTTCTGTACCGCGATCTGTCCGGGCCCCACAGTCTTTAAGCTCACAGCCGTGTCTCTGGCTTCAATGTATGGCCCAGTATCAGTATAAGCTCATGGGTGGTGGGTCATCTCGGGTCTCATACTCGTGCAGGAAGCTTATGTGTGTTGTGCCTCGGCACCACGTGCATGGCTCCCGAGATCCGGTGTCATTGTTATTACTATTGTTGTTTTATTTATTTTGAATTGTTAATTGTTTTTTAAAAAAAATGTTTTCCTTTTCCCAGTGGGTCTCCCAAGGAGTCATGCCATCCAAGATCCAGCCGCAGCCCCGAGCGGGGGGAATC
Source organism: Ambystoma mexicanum (assembly GCF_040938575.1). Taxonomy (NCBI): domain Eukaryota; kingdom Metazoa; phylum Chordata; class Amphibia; order Caudata; family Ambystomatidae; genus Ambystoma; species Ambystoma mexicanum. Next base: position 674,834,620 of record NC_090929.1, on the reverse strand, counting down.
CCATGCGGCGCTCTCCTGAGCTACCTCCGGCTCTTCTCCTCGCTGTCGTGTGCCTCCGAGGGGCCCGGCTGGGCACCACCCTCAGAACACACCCGCGTCCGGCCGGGCTGCTGCGTTCGGGGAGGCTATCCCCTTTGTACTTTTTGCACCTAATGCAGGTGCGCTCCCGTCGGGCCCGCCCAGCAGGATCCCCACAGGGGGCCCTACTGTCTATGTCTGCCCTCACAGGGGCCGGCTCCCCCAACGTGCGCAGCCCGCCTGGCTTACACCCCGTGTGAGCCCTTCGCGCCTGGGCGTCCCGCCGGCAGATGTCCGCGCCCGGCAGGCACCGCTACTGCTGGGTTTCGTCAGGGCATCCGCCGCCCGCGACACTGTCAGGCGAGCACTGCTCCAGGACACCGGCCTCCCACAGCCCGCCGGACATCGCCCAGGGCCAGCGCTCCACTCCTCTTGCGGCCCCCTCTGCTTTATCCCAGTGGGGGCTCCGCAATCACTAGGCGGGTTCGTTTCAGGCCGCCTCCAGCCCCGCTCGCGGCGTAGGCTGTGCAGCCCAGAGTGATCCGCCGCCACCTTCCACTGCGTTTCCCCGGCGTTAAAGTCCAGGGTCCATGCTTGGTAAGTCACTAGCCCTTCTCTGTTTCATTTCATATTGATCCTGCTATTTTGCCTCTTAGAGCTGTTAGAGCAGCGCCCTAGTTCCTCCCCTTCACTCGCTGTTTGCTATTGTCCAGGGCTCACCGTGCTTATTGTTCGTGCTGGCAGTACATCTCTGCCCTGGCTCCTCTTTCCGTCCCTGGTATTTCAGCCAGCCATCGTCCCCTCTTATGCAGCCGTATCTTACGTCGTGATAATATTTGTTGCACTCTCGACATCTGTTGCTAGGGTGCCCGTCCCGCTGCAGTTTCCAGTGTAGCCCTGATTGTTTTTTGTTATCGGCCGTTACATTGTATCCTGGAGTGCCCGAGCGCTGCAGGCCGGGCTTCCCCGGCGCAGCCTTCGTGCTCCCTCTTCCAGCTCACTGCAAAGGGGGACACGCCGCTCCTCTGTCCATGTATTGTTCCAATTTGCACGCCCCGTACCAAGGTCCGGCCTCCTTCACTTTCTGACTTTTATATGCACTTTTCGGATTTTGTATGATCCGTCCGCTCCTCCGTTTCACACGCCAAGGCTTATTGTCGGCACATTGTACCTCCCTGGGGAGTCACCGCTTTGTTATTCCGCATTCGAACTCGCTCATAATGCCATTCTCCGCGCCTCCAACCGCAGCGGTCTGGGCACTGGCATTTCTCTCTGTGTTCCGTCCTTTTGTCGTCAGTGGAACACCATTTTGGATCCTTTGTCCCCAATCCTCGGCCTCCTCCTGCGGGCTCAGTATTCACAAGCCACATTACCACTCGATACTGTGATACTCTCCAGCTGTGCCCTGCAGTTTCACGAGCCTGCACCTTTGATTTTGGTCCGTTTCAGGTATCCGAATGCATAGATTCAATCGGATCTTTGCAGGATCAGCGGGAGCTCCTCTGGATACACGTCCTGTTACATGGCCTTGTAGCCACGCCCCCCCCTCGATTCTACACATTATCATTCATTCAAGTTGATCCGAAATAAACAATATGAATAAATTAGTCAGTTATCAACAGCCAGTGGCTAGTGGCGAGTACCCATTTTGAGCCCTGCACTATAGACTGCCCTTTGTAACTATGATTTTCGAAAGTGATGAGGAGGGGAACAGGCACACTCGTGTCTTGCTGTACTATTCTCTTGTGATGGTCGGCTGTGGATGACTGTAGTCTGTGGTTGACCATGGTCTAATGATTGGCATTCATGTTTTTCCAGGAACTACCATATTTTGTGATAGCTGGCAATGCTCAACAGTGGATGCTAAGGAGCAACCATAGTTGGCTGATATCATATGATATTTTATTTATATCTCGCCTGTACACAAGTGTTTCAAGGCGCGACGAGGCAAGGGAGGAGAACAAGGGAGGACAAGACAGCGATCTTACTAGACCCAGTGACATTGAGATTGCGCAAGTGCAGAGGAGAGGGAAGGGGGAAAGTGCCAGGGGAAGGGGAGGAGGAGAAGTTCGGGACAAAGGATCAAGACATAGAAAAAGAGTGTGCCAGCAGGTGGCAGTGCAGGGGTTAAGTGCAGACAACAAGTCCCGAGTTCGGGTCCCAAGATAGTCACCCATGATCTGGCAATGTTTGACTGTCATTTGCTATATTAATCTATGTATGGCTGTTTAGCCGGCCATAGTACAAGCCCCTTGCTGACCTTAAAATACCTACCCAAATACGCATAATAACAAATGCCCAACCCTAAATTGGCTGCTTACCGAGACCCAAGGGAGTGTAATTGAACAAAACTCAGGACCTATATGCGCCTCTGCCATGCCAGCCCTCTTCCCTACACATCTATAACAATTGCATAAGCAATAACTAAAAATAACCAGTAAAGGAAAAGCTTTCTTATCTGACACCTTGTTAAATGGCACGTTCTATTAACTAGCATCTCCCATTGTCAGTAATTGTAATGATACGGTTACCAAAAAAATTGTGATTAATAAGATTTCCATACAAGGTAACCAAATTTCTACATTATGAGTGAGCCTATTAAAAGGGCAAAAAAGCAAGGAAGATTTGATATCCTGACTTTTTCCTCTGCTATCTGCATTCCTGCCACCCTGAAAAATGACATTGGTTATCCAGCAGATTTTCTTATTTCTACAGCATGGGGTCCTGTATGGATTCACATGCTCATGAATATTCCCTGTCATCAGTCTGGGAATCCTCAGTAAAAGAAAAAACTGTTTCACTTTCACTTTAAAACTGTATTCCTCCTCTAAACCAATCACTGTCCTCTGGGTCATACTGCCCCTGTCCAATGACAGTCCTCTCGCCATGCCCCGCTTTTTTACTGAATTTTACTGCACGCTTCAGTGTTGGGAGTCCTCGAGTTTGCTCTCTTTGCTATTTAGTACGTTTTTCCAGATTCTTTCTCAGAAAAGTTCACATTTTTTTGCCCAAGAGCCGCCATGCTCTTTATCTCATCGGCCGGCTACAGGGATCTGTTATCGGTGAAGTTTTGCGCTCTTCAATGGTCAAGGATTAGTCAAAGTTTGCAGAAGGCCACCTTGGGCCTACTTCGCGCCATCTGACCATGTCGGACGAGAATAAGGAGGGAAGGACCCACGTCAGGCCCTGCACCAAATGCAGGCTATGGTATGTCTCTATGGAAGACAAACATCTGCAGTGTCTTTACTGCCGGCACCTGGACCACATGGAGGTGGAGTGCTTGATATGCCTGGACTCGAGAAGGCGACGAAAGACAGGTAAAGCAGACTGCTGGCATGGCTCGATACTAACAAGGCCTCTGCCCTGTGCTCCGAGCAGTGGCATGCCTCAGCCAGGACCGGCCGGTCCAAAGTGCGCTCTTCTAAGTCCTTTGAGGTCGCCCCATCTGTGGGGGTCCAAAATAAGGCCAAGATAAGGCTGCAAGTCTGAGTCCACCGGGTTTGCCACTGCCGCGGGTCCCAGGTTGGATAGACCACGATCAACATCACTGTCTGGCTCCATTGCCAGCCGGCAATTGAGCTCCTCCTCAAAGTGGAAGTCATCCACCCCGACCAAGGTGCAGGAGAAGTCAGACAGGCCTAGGTCAGAGGAGGAGAAGAAGACTGTGCATCCCAAACAGGATCCAGAGGCTCAGCCAAAGTCCTCGTCGGCCGCTTCGTCGGCGGCTATGATGACGACCACAGCAGCGGTGGGAGCCGATCCTACGAGGGTGGCTCCTGCAGTGCAGAGGATGTCTCTGGTAAAGACACCAGTCCAGGTCCCGGTTCAAGGCCCTCAGGGTGGAAAAAGGTGTGTGTGAAGAGGCCCCGAAACAGCCCTCCAAGGTTGACATTCAATCCATGGACATTTCATCCACAGACGATGACGACCAAGAGTCCGTTCGTTCATACTGTCCACAAGAACGACGATGACAACGGCGGCGCAGGGCCCAGCGCTCCGTCGCTCCATCCTCAGCCAAGGGACATTCCCGTTGATATTCTCTCGACTCTCCAAGGCCTGGTAACAGAGATTCAACAGAGGTTGCCACCAGCACCTGTGGCACCGCAAGCTCCTGATCAGCCTCCACATATAAAAGAGAAAGCGTTATCTGACGCCTCCGCATCAGCCTCCGCCACCACGTCGGGACCCAAATCATCCAGTGTACCCGGATACAAACACAGGTACGGAGACGGCCACACGAACCGACGAAGAGGAGGACTTTGTCCCAGCAGACGATGAATTGCCACATTTGGATGATCCTCATAGAGTTTTTCCAGCAGACGAGGTGGGATCGTTCCACTCCATGATCTCCAAGGCTTCCGAGCTGTTCCAGCTGGCGCCCAAGGAAACAAAGAAGGAGGGTTTCATGTATCAGCTGCGAGAATCCAAGAGGAAGACAATCATGGCGGTACCCTTTCTGGATGACATTTGGGAGGAGGGCCTGGCCCTCATGAAGAACCCATGCACAGCTCCAGCCAAGTGAGACAGGTTGGAGGAGTGGTACAGGACTCTTCGCCCAAGTGCCTGAGGTCTCAACCGTCGCCAGACTCGGTAGTGTCGGCCGCTGCAAGGAAACATTCGGCTAACCCGGCCTCATTGTCGTCAGTCCCCCCGGACAGCGAGGGAAAGAAGGTGGATGCCATGGGGAAGAAGGTCATTTACATTGCGGCATCCACAATCAAGGCGACTAACGCCTTGGCTATCTTGGCCCGGTACAACAGGGAGCCTTGGTACAGACTGGGCCCGATCCTGGAGTTCCTCCCCGGTGACAAAAAAAATTGAAGCTCTCGCCCTCTTTCAGGAAGTGGAAGTGACGTTGAGCCATCCATCTTGCTGGCAGTTTGATATGTGGATTCACACAGCATTCCTCTTAAATGGGGATTATAGAGTTAGTATTAGTCAAGAGAAATTAACTTAAACCATGTGTGTTGAAATTCAAGGTGCAGGGGAGAAAAAACAGCCCTAGCACATGGGCTGTAAATATATGCAATGCAAGAAGGAAAAGTTCCCAAGGCGTGGGAACTCCTGTCCTCTGCCCACTATCTGTGGCCGGAATGCAGCCAAGCTGTTTAAAACAGAGTTATTTACATACCTCCAAAAGGAATTTGCTTGTATAGTAGTAAATCGTAGATGAAACATGTACATTTTAGACAAAACAAATGGTAATAGTTATAGAAAAAACGTTTTCAATGAATTCCTTTGTTCTTCACAAATCTCATTTAATGAGAGACCCAACGCGGTTCGAGCAGGAACGCTCTTCATCAGGGGTTCTTATGTACGAAGTGTAAACTGTAATGTAATAATAAAGAGGAGGGTTTCAATGGGCTAGTGGTACATCTTTACATTTGAACAGTCTCTCTGTGTATACAAAATAACTATAGCATCCATAGCTTGATAAATCACCTTGTAAATCGGAATTGTTCCGTATTCTGTGCAGCAAACGTGCATGTTCCAAGTCTGCTCATCCGATTTGCCAAAAGATCTAAAAAATTGAATAATAACAGAATACTAAGTGGTAAAGGATGGGACCATGTGATATTTGTACAATTGTTTAACAATCGCTTTAGGATAACCCACATTGTGGTGTCCCCAGCAAAGGGGGATCTGTCTCACCTTGTCTTGTCTGTGAGGTGATTAAACTCGGAGTGAGGTGGAACACCTTTCATGAAAATGCAGTCGCGATAGCTGCCCGACCTGCAACGTATGTACATATGTGTTACAGAAACAGTAATGTAAAGGAGTCGAGTTAGACTTACAGTTAGATGCGTCATCTGCCGTCAATTCTCAGGGACGTGGGATGTCTGTCTTTTGCGAGTGGTTGTGATAACAATCTGTCTGATAATGTTTATCATAGAAAAGCTATATTCTATAGCGTTCTGGTGGGTTGTGGAAAACTTATCAAGGGGAAGATCTAATGGATTTACAGTTCAAGGCGCTATCTGTCGTGGTGTATGGAACCAATGTAAAGCAGCTAGCCGCGTTGCTAGGGCTGTCGGTTGCTATAAACCAACCCGGCGCAAGGCGTGATAATGTCACTACGCTCATTGGTCCGTTCTGTCTAACCAAATGTTCCCGCCTACTGTAACTAGTATCTGGAAAGCAATAAGGCTAATCTGACAGACCAAAAGTGATTGCCAGTGTGAAATCCTATCTATTGTGTAATGGCGGTTGTGGGAGGAGCTCCCTGTAATGGTGTTAGAGCTAGCTGTAATAATGGCATAATGTCGTAATCCCAATCATAGAGATATCTTGTCGATAAACTACATTGCTGCAAAATGCAGGTCAAGGGTTAGCATAACGACCGGGAAATGCCCGGCATATAAATCTGGGTGAGTCTGTTTTATCATTATAGGTTATCATCATGAAATAAAAATAAAAAAATGTGAAGTTCCCGGTGTGTCGAGTGGGGTCAGAAATATCATGGCCTAGAGTGATGTTGAGGGAGTGATGACTCTCTCGTTTATTGTGCGGAGGTTCGTCTGATAGGTCCTAAATGAGGGATACGTGTGATAGCAATGTTCTGAGGAGGAAAACTCCTGTTATATGACATAATAATCTAATGGCTAAAACCCAAAAAGGGTAAACCCTCTAGGGAAAAACTCAAACAAGTGGATCCCTGTGTTTTGAGGTAGACTGATCAAGCTTCAGATGTTACAGAGTTGTCAGATAACTTACATCGACATGTTTTACAGGGGGTTGCTATGGCTTGGGGGATTACCCATTTTGTTATTAAGTGCAACATAACATCTCAGTGGCAGTGGACATTGCCGATATGGGTTGGTTGAAGGCCACTAACTTTCATCGGGACGTTTATGCCAAGGTGCTAGACATGCCTTTCGACAGCGAGAATCTGTTTGGGAAGGCGGTAGATGAGTCCATCCAAGCCATAAAAAAAGATTTTGAGTCAGCACGTACCCTGGGCACCCTTCAGCAGCATTGCTTGTCTTCTTTTTGCTCCTCCAGGGGAAAGTCAAGCAGATCGTCCAAAGGTTTCTCCACATCTTACAGGCAACCTCCCCGATCCTCCATGCAGTATGCCTACAGGGGCCGCTCCCAGGCGTACGGTAGCGGAGGCCAGCATCACCCACAGGTCAGGGCACCAGTGCACAAGCAGGCCTGAACCAGCCAACACGTCGGGCTCCCACTCTTGCACCCCGGTGGGAGGCCGGCTGACGAGTTTCGTCAGAGAGTGGAAGAAGATCAACACCAACAGATGGGTGCTGGACGCTCTCACCCAGGGGCACACCTGCGAGTTCCAATGCAGGTGCCCTTGTATTCCACCTGTTCCCCGACAGGACCAGCATATTCCTCAACTCCTGGTGGAAGTGCGAGCCACGTTACAGGAAGGGGCGATAGAGCTTGTTCCCCAATGGCTCCGGGCTCAGTAGTCTTTTTCGGAAACTTTCTGGTAAGGAAGAAAACAGGGGGTTGGAGACCCATCTTGGACCTACGCCGCCTGAAGAAGTACCTGAAGTCCCAAAAATTCAGGATGGTCACGTTGCAGCACGTGCTCGGCCAACTGGAAGAAGGGGGTTTATTAACGTTGTTGGACCTGGAGGACGCTTACTTCCATGTCCATTCACAAGTAACATAGAATGTTCCTACGGTTCGTGGTGCACAGCCAGCACTACCAGTTCAAGGCCCTGCCATTCGGCTTGAAATCAGCCCCAAGGGTGTTTACAAAATTCCTGGCCTCGGCCTATCTGCACTTGCTCGGCATACACGTATACCCATACCTGGACGACTGGCTGATACGCGCCCGCTCTCGGGAGCTGGCCGTTGAGCACACAAAAGAGACTGTCCCACTACTTACAGAGCTGTGATTCTCCATGAACTATCTGAAGTTCTACTTGATGCCAGCATAGAACGCACTGTTCTCTGCGCCAGACTCAACACTGTGGCTTGGCTGGCGTTGCCCTCGGAAGAGAGACTAGCAGCCATTCAAGGGAAGGTGCAACGACTGTTGTCGATGAAGACGGCCACGGTACTGGCCATCAAGTCGCTGCTGAGCATGATGTCGTCCTGCATCTACCTCATCTATCTCTGCTGATTGCAGATGCAACCCCTACAGGAATTCTGGGATGCACTCTGGATACAAGTGTCTGGATGTTTTGTGGACAAGATCCCTCTCAACAAGGAGTTCCGGCAGGCTATAGAGTGGTGGGGGGTGGTGAGGATATTCATGGACAACACCACCACAATGTTCTACATCAAGAAGCAAGGGGGCCCTGGGTCTCAAGCGATCTTCAAGGAAGCTCAGGACCTGTGGCACTGGGCCATAGGACAGGGGATGTTCCTCGTCCTTCTCCACCTGGCAGGCATCAAGAACACCATCGCACACTCCCTAAGCAGGGAATTGCGCTCCTGCCATGATTGAGAACTTCGTCAGGATCTGGTGGACCGCCTGTTTGTCAAATGGGGCAGACTCTCGATCAATCTTTTCGCCACAGCAGCGAACTCCAAATGCCAGAAGTTTGCCAGCAGATTTCAAACGAGGAGCTTGGGGGACGCATTCTGCTTCCCATGGGAAGGCCTGTTTCTGTACGCTTTCCCCCCCATTTCCTCTCCTGCAACATGTCATCAACACACTTAGGCAGTGTCGATGCAGAATGATACTCATCGCTCTGGCGTGGCCGAGACAGATATGGTATTCGGACCAGCTCAGCCTGTCAGCGTCGCAGCCTGTCAAGTTGCCGTTATTTCCGGATCTGCTCATCAGAGAGGAAGGCGCTATCTTTCATCACGTGGAGGTTATGAGCTACAGGCGGACTTTACTTTACTTTATTGCATTTGTACTGCACAGCAATGAACCCGTGGGCATGATGGCGCGGACGAGACTAGACAACAAGAAACATATAAGCGCAGAAAGAGCTAGGGGAGAGAACCGAGGAATCAACTGGGCTTTATTCAAAGAGCCATGTTTTTAACTTTCTTTTGAAGGCCTCAAGAGTCGGTTCCAATCTAAGATCCAGGGGAAGGCGATTCCAGGCAGTAGGGGCTGCTATGGCAAATGAACCCCTTTCCACTTTCAAAGATTTGCTTTTAGGGATTAAGAGCATATTAGTATCCTGAGAACACGAGGAGAACACTTAGGCAGAATGAGTTTGTTGATGTAACGGGCATAATGCCCAGGAGGCTCTTGAATGTTAGGAGCATAAGACGATACTGGATTCTAGCCTCTACATGTAGCCAGTGTAACGCTCTTCTTGCTGGTGTAACATGGTCCCGCCTGGAGAGGCCTGTGACTACCCTCACAGCACCATTTTGGATAACTTGCAGTCGATTAATCTCCCTTTTGCTGATACCAGTCAGCAGACTGCAGCAGTAATCCATTTTTACGCCTACTATGGCTCTCGTCAGTGTTTCGGCGTTGGCCTGAGAAATCATGGGTCTAAGGTGAGTGAAGAGGTAAGATAGTAGGCTGCCCCTGATACAACACTTCCCACGTGAGCATTCATAGAGAGGTGTTGATCAAGAAACACCCCTAACGACTTAACTTTTTTAAGTGTGTCTAGTTTGACTTCGCCAAGCTGAAGCTGAATTTTACTATACCTGGGGTCAAGTTTTAAGATCCGATTAGGGGATCCCACAACCATGAGCTCTGTTTTAGTTCTGTTAAGCGCCAGTCCATTTTGCACCATCCAATTCTCGATACAGGTGTAGACTTTGTTTATGCGCTCTTCATCTTGTGTGTGGTCTCCCGTAAGGGGAATGATACATTGGGTATCATCTGCAAAATTAGTGAACCCGATATTTTCATGCACCAACATAGAGAAAAAGGGGACAGTAAAGATGTTATAAAAACATGGTGAAAGACTTGCTCCTTGTGGGACTCCACACTGCAAGGAAGTCCTCGCCAAGGCCAGCGTGTCGTTGACTTTAAAGTGCTACGGCCATAAGTGGAAACGTTTTGTTACGTGGTGGCAGTCACAGAAGATGACCCCCTCTGAGGGTCACGGCTCCACCGATCCTTCCATACTTACTGTCCTTGGCAAGAGCTGGGGTGGCTCACACATCCATTAAGGTACACCTGGCAACCATCTCCCGCTAGACCAGGTCTCCGGGAAGATCCTCGCTGTGGTAAAAGAGACTCATCAAGGAATTTCTCAAAGAGCTTTTCCGATCTTTCCCGCCAGTAAAGGCTCTCGCCCCAGCATGGGAACTCAACGTGGTTCTAACAAGGCTCATGGGGGAACCTTTCGAAGGCATGCAGTAATAAAATTGCGGCAGAAATGTCGCCTTTACAAAAAATCACAGCAAAAATGCTGTGGTTTGACCTGGTAAAGGTGTACCCCATTATACCATTTAAGCGGAGGTTGCAGGGGTGTCCTCCGCATCCTTTACATGGATGGCGGCGGCAAAACCACTGCCTTTTTGCCACTTTTTTTGTGTAAGCGGCCATTTTTGCCACGATTTTAACACCTGCAACCCTTTCGAACATATGCATCAGGCCCCACTCAAGTTTCTCTTGTGGGAAGTGGCTTTCCTCATGGCCATCACCTCTGCCAGCCGTGTGGGTGAGATCCAGGCCCTATCCTGCAAGCAACCGTATCTGAATTTTCACGAGTCTAGGGTAGTACTGCGTACATACCCCTCTTTCATGCCAAAGGTTCAGTCGGAATTCCACCTCAACGAACCTTTGGTTTTGCCTGTTTTCTTCCCGAAACCTTCATCGCCAGGGGAGAGGGCCTTGCATTTGCTGGAGGTTGCTTGTGCTCTGAAGTTCTACGTGGCACGCACAAAGAGTTTTCAGAAGACTTCTGAATTGTTTGTGAACTTCGTTCCTGTGAACCATGGGGACGCCTTGTCCAAGGCCTCCATCGCAAGATGGCTCTCTGGCTGCATCATGCACTGTCATCGGCTGGCGAACCGGCCGCTGCCGGGCTGTCCCAGAGCCCACTCCACCAGAGAGATCGCTGCGACAACGGCGTTCCTTTCTGGTGTGCCCCTGCTGGGCATTTGCAGGGCTGCGACCTGGAGGTCCATGCATACCTTCAAAAACTTCTACTGCGTCGACAGGGATTCCAAAGAGGAGTGCAGAGTCGGCCAAGCAGTACTACGCAACTTGATTGCTTGAGGTGAGTTTGTTCCAGGGTAAGTGTTAATTGCTTCTGTTGAGCCTTGCCACCTCCCGTGGTTGTGTGCTGGGCACTGCTGTGTTTTTGTTATTCATGAGCATGTGAATCCATGCCAGACAGCATGCTGGAGAAGGTTTAAGTTACGCACCTATAACAATTATTCGAAGGGTTTGTGTCCTCCGACGTATTCCTTATCTTAGATATCTCTTTCCAGCTTTGCTGGCCTCGGAAATTTTTTCTCTCTAGAGGGCGCTGCGCGTCGACGTCCGCCGAGTCGATGTCCCTCGACAGCCGCCGTATCGAAGTCGACGTCATCCTGCCTATAAAGGCCATGCGCAGCGTCCGTTGCTCAGTTCCGTTTTTCCGCGCTTACTCAGTGCCTCGGAATATCTTTGCTCAGTTTCGTAGAGAATTATTCCATTTTCCTCGAGATATTCGATCCATACTCGATGGCTTCCTCGTCTGAACCGACGACCCCTCGGTCTGGCTTTAAAAAATGCTGAGACTGTGGAAAAAAGATGTCGCTGACGGACCCTCACAGGGTCTGTCTGTGGTGTTTGGGAGCTGTACACCATGGTTCGGAGTGGGAGGACTGTATGTCCATGACCGAGCGTAGGGGGAAGCTGGAAAAAGGTAAGACTTCTAAAGCTTCTTCTTCCTCGACGAAGTCGAGACATTCGTCTCCTCGTCACCATTCGCGCTCCAGGTCTCGAAGCGGGTCCCTTCACTCCTCGAGATCGAAGCACTCGAAAAGGAGACGCCGAAGATCCCCTTCTTCGTCCTCCTCTTCCTCTGTTTCACCTAAGAGAATCCCTTGCCCCACGAAACATAGTTCCCGGGCTGAATGGGAGGAATTCCGAAAAAATATGATGAGCGTCTTCGAGAAAGCGGCCTCGACCCCTTCGAAGACTGCCGAGAGCGATGCTCTGGTCGAAAGACCCGAAGGTCCAAAACGCTGCGAGTCGCAGCACCCGGCGAAGGAAGCTTCTCGAGCGCGTCACGAACCCTCGAGTAAAGCAAAGACCTCGAATCTTTCTTCAAAGGTTCCGACGACGCAGTCGACGAAGGTTCCGTCGACGCCGAGGTCGGTGTCTTCGACGCTGTTGTCGAAGGGACCTTCGACACACGGGTCTGTCGACTCGACGCCATCCTCAACACTGGCGTCGACGCCAAGGAAAGTCACGGTTGCGGCGCACCCAGTGGCTATTCCCAGGTCTTCGATGACAATGTCGTCGAGATTGTCGATATCCTCAAGCAGAATTCCGATTCTATCGAGGACCTCGAGGCCTCCACCTTTGTTTTCGACGCCACGCTCGAAGCCTTCGACGTCGGCGTCGACGACATTGACGTTTTCGAGGCCGATTACAACAAGTTTGGCACCCTCTGCCTTGGAGATTGGTTTCACACCCTTTGTGAGTTCAGACCAATTGAGAACAATGTCCTCAATTATGGAAGAGGGAGACCTATCTGACCAAGAAGAGACATTTGAGTTGCAGGGATCTGCAACACCAGTTCAAGAGGAGTTATCCTCAGAGGAACGCAGATTAAAGGAACTCCATGATTCCTTACATGAGGCAAGTGGTTTAGACACTTCCCCAGAGGTGGAGTTCGCTAGGCCAGACCCGGGGGAGCATGCTGAAACCCCTTATAGAGCCTTAATGGCCAGGATTACAGAATTTATGGGGTGGTCAACACCTTCACAGGCTTTCCAACAGGATGACCTCACAGATATTCTTGATAAAGGTCCACAGGAGGATCCTGTAGTACCTTTTCATAAAGCTCTTCAACAAAAAATAATGACGAACTGGGAAACCCCAGATGTCGTCCCGGCAGTAAATAAAAACTGTCTACTAAATACAGGGTATCTTCTGCAGACCCTGAGTTTTTGTCCAAACACCCATCCCCAGAAAGTCTGGTGGTACAGGCAGCATCTTCTACTGACATCAAGACTGCTTACCCTACCGTCCCACAGGACAGGGACGATAAAAAATACGATGCTATGGCTAAGAAAGTCTTTTCGGCATGTAGCATGGCGTTAAAATCTATTAATGCTACTTGCACCCTTGCTAGATTTAGCCATACACTTTGGGAGTGTGCTTCTACAGCGGCTGACTGCATCCCGGAGGGAGAAGAAAGGGAGGCGTTCCTAAATATCATAAAGGACGGTAAAGACGCTATGTGCGAATCCCTCCAGACGGGCATTGATTCGGCTGACAGTATCAGCAGAGCAATGGCGGCAAGTACAACAACCAGGAGATTTGCTTGGTTGAGAAAGTCTGGTTTTGCCCCAGATGTTCAAGCCAGGCTCTCGAACATGCCATTTGATGGCTCTTCTTTGTTTGGGAAAAAGGCGGATGACAGTTTAGAAAAACTGCAAACATCAAAGGCAGCAGCAAAATCCCTAGGCGCTGCAATCCGTCAGACACCTTTTTGTCCCACAGGAACCTCTGCGAGAGGCAAGTCCTTTCGCTTCTACTCCGCATTCGGAAGAGGTAGAGGACGACCGGCTCAAAGGGGACAAAGAAGAACTACCCGAGGTGGACGGGGTAGATATTCAAAAGCCGCAGCAACAGCAGGTGCCTCTGTACCATCGGCATCTGCATCAGCCGCCCCAAAACCACTCTGAGGACTTCCATCACAAGACACCTGTAGGAGGCAGGTTAACTCAACATCTGGCGGAATGGCAGGCTATCACGTCAGATGCTTGGGCATTGGAGACAGTTGCACAAGGTACTGCCTGCCTCTCCTACGCATACCTCAGAGTCATCCACCGGGGATCAGCTCTCAAAAAGCTCCAGATCCGCTCCTCTTGCAGGAAATTTTAGACCTGCTAGAGAAAGGTGCCATAGAACCGGTACCTGTAGCGGAGAGGAACAAGGGCTGGTACTCCCCTTACTTTCTCATACCAAAGAAAGACGGAGGACTGAGACCCATCTTGGACTTGCGAGAATTGAACAAATTCCTCAGGAAAGACAAATTCAAGATGGTAACTCTCTCTCAGATCCTTCAGGCCCTTCAGTTCCAGGACTGGTTGGTATCTCTGGACCTTCAGGGTGCTTATTTCCATGTGCCAATCCATCTCAAACACAGGAAATACCTGAGGTTCGCAATTGGCAACTCTCATTATCAATTTCGAGTGCTGCCATTTGGGCTGACCTCTGCCCCGAGGGTCTTCACCAAGTTAATGTCGGTAGTGGCGGCAAGTCTAAGGAGGGAAGGGATTCATGTCTACCCCTACCTGGACGATTGGTTGATCAGAGCTGTATCTTCGGAACAAGCTCAGATCCAGCTAGATCATGTTTGCCACTCCCTTCACAGACTGGGCTTCTCCCTCAATTTAAAGAAGTCACAAATGATACCATCGCAGAGACTCCAGTTCATCGGAGCGATCCTGGACACTTCCCTGGGAAAAGCCTCGCCACCAGAGGTGAGGGCTCAAGATATTCTACAGATGGTCACCAAGTTTCAAAATGCCCAACGTCTCGCAGCCTTCGACTTTTTGAGGTTGCTAGGCCTCATTGCATCCTGCATTTTCCTAGTGCCAGAGGCTCGCCTGAGAATGAGATCTCTCTAGTGGGCACTGAGAACTCAGTGGTCACAATTCTCAGGGAGAATGACAGATCTTCTTCAGGTTCCCGACAGGGTGGCTCGAGACCTTCAATGGTGGGCCTGTCAGGAGAACATTCTGAAAGGAGAGCAGTTTTGGCAACCTTGGCCGGAGATAACAGTAGTCACGGATGCCTCACTCACGGGGTGGGGAGCCCACGCCACCGACTTGACCATCAGCGGTCGTTGGTCTCCATCGGAGTCCAGACTACATATCAACCTGTTAGAACTGAGGGCCATCAGACTTGCGCTGAAGGCATTTCTGCCATCTGTACAAGGAAAGAATGTCCTGATAATGACGGACAACACAGTGGCCATGATTACCTCAACAAAAGAGGAGGCGTAGGATCACTACCTCTGTGCAGAGAGGCGATGCAGCTCTGGTTTTGGGCAATCCAAGAAGGAATCTCTCTATCGGCAGTTCACCTAGCCGGAGAGAAGAACTTGACAGCGGACGCTCTGAGCAGGCAGAGCACAGTCTCCCACGAGTGGGAACTAGCTCAGGAAGTCCTTCAAGAGATCTTCGCCCTTTGGGGAACCCCTCAGGTGGATCTGTTCGCCACCAGTGTCAACAAGAATGGGGGCGATCTGTTCTGTTCAAGGGAATTTCCCCCGAGAGGAGCTCAGGGAGACGCGTTCATAGTGGACTGGGAGTTTCCACTCCTGTACGCGTTTCCACCGGTCCCTGTCATTCCTCAAATGATCAGGAGGTTGAGAAGATTCCGGAACACCATGATCCTAATTGCCCCGGATTGGGCCAGGAGAAGGTGGTACCCGGACCTTCTAGACTTGTCCATCTGCCCTCCAATTCGACTTCCACTCAGAGAGAATCTGCTCTCACAGAAGGGAGGTCAGGTTCTCCATCCAGACATCAAAACCCTCAACCTTCACGCTTGGCTTCTGAAAGGCTGAGGTACAAGGATTGGGACCTCCCTGATGACGTAATGGAGGTGTTGCTTTCGGCAAGAAGGCCAGCAACAAAATCTTTATACCGCTGCCGTTGGAACAGATTTTGCAGCTGGTGTAGGGAAAAGAATATCGATCCCTTTTCATGTGGTACACCAATGGTTTTGTCCTTCCTACTTTATTTAGCGAATTCAGGCTTTCACGTTGGCACCATCAAGGGCTATCTCGCAGCGCTATCCATCTTTAAGCGCACTATTTCAAGTTACCCTTGGTAATACAGTTTCTAAAGGGGTTAACTAACGTTTATCCCCCAAGACCATTCCAGGTTCCCCTATGGGATTTAAATTTAGTCCTAACTTTCCTGATGGGCACACCTTTTGAACCACTCCACTCTTGTTCGTTAAGATTTCTTACCCTTAAGACTGTTTTATTAGTAGCACTTACATCTGCTAGAAGGGTGAGCGAGTTACAAGCTCTTTCTTGTAAACCCCCTCATACAATCTTTCACAAAGACAAAGTTGTTCTGCAAGTGAAGCCTAATTTCCTCCCAAAGGTGGTTTCTGAATTTCATATCACACAGAAGATTACCCTTCCATCTTTCTATCCTCCTCCCCATCCGGGGAAAGAGGAAGAGAGGTTACACAGGCTGGACCCAAGAAGGGCTTTAAGTTTTTACATTAGTAGACTGGCTAGGATAAGACAAACAGACCAGCTGTTTGTAGGCTACGCAGGTCACAAGCTGGGGCTACCGATAACTAAGCAGACCATTTCCAGATGGATTATTTTAGCCATTTTGGAATGTTAGAAACTGGCAGGAAAGGAGCCCCCTCAAAATCTTAGGGCTCATTCGACCAGAGGTATCGCAGCTTCATCGGCCCTCAAAAGAGGAGTGCCGGTTCGAGACATTTGTGCGGCTGCCACATGGTCGTCCGTCCATACCTTTACACGGTTTTACAACTTGGATTCCTCCTCCAGTCAGGAAACTAGGTTTGGAAGGGCAGTATTGCACTCTATTCATCAATAAAAGGAAGCATGAAGTCAGTACTCCCACCTCCAATAACAGAATACTGCTATGGGAGCCTATCTAAGATAAGGAATACGTCGGAGGACACAATCCCTTCGAAGAACAAGTTACTTCTTACCTTGTAACGTTCTTTCGATGGGATGTTCCTCCGACGTATTCCTTATCGACCCTCCCATCCATCCCCGCAGTACTACTTCCCTTGTTGTTGCAGCTTACGCTCCTTCAGGGTGATTAGTTGAGTCCAGAAAGAATTATTGTGGGCTACAAAACGGAACTGAGCAACGGACGCGGCGCGCGGCCTTTATAGGCAGGATGACGTCGACGTCGATACGGCAGCTGTCGAGGGACATCGACTCGGCGGACGTCGACGCGCAGCGCCCTCTAGAGAGAAAAAATTTCCGAGGCCAGCAAAGCTGGAAAGAGATATCTAAGATAAGGAATACGTCGGAGGAACATCCCATCGAAAGAACGTTACAAGGTAAGAAGTAACTTGTTCTTCTCCAGCATGGGTCTGGCATGGAATCACATGCAAACCCTCCCTCCGGCTCCTCTGTGGCTTTTCTTGGTCAGACTGCCACTTTACGTGCTTACCACATCTGAAGATGGCTGCCAGAGGCGGGCTTAGGGAGACGACTGTCATTGGATGGGGGCATTATGACCCAGAGAACAGTGTTTTGTTTAGAGGAGAAATACAGTTTTAAAGTGAAAGTGAAACAGTTTTTTCTTTTATTGAGGATTCCCAGCCTGACGACGGGGTATATTCATGAGCATGTGAATCCATGTCAGACCCATGCTGGAGAACAATAGTTACAGGTAAGTATCTCAAACCTTATCATTCTTGCATTCCCAATAACTTTGGACATTAAAACTTTAACTTTACTAATTCGCTAGCGCGCTTTCTCTCTGTCCCTCTCTGCCTCCCTCATTATCTATGTCGCTATCACTGATTTAAAACATTTAAGGGTTCCTAAATTGAACTATGCGGGCAGAGTTTTCAGCTGATGATTGCGGAATACTCCCTCCTAAAACATCTAGCGTGACCCTTTCAATTTTCTTTGTAGTTTGCTCTTAATTTACCCCTGCTTTGCGGTAATGCTTTAAGTAATTTGTCTAGTTGTGTATGCTGTGCATATGCCCCAAACATAAGTATAAATATTTGTTTTAGTCAGAGAGGAGTAACTTATTGTCGAGCCTAGAAACACTTGAGTACAGGCATGTTATAAATGCCACATCATATCAAGTGTCCAAATCTTTAAATGAGTGAGATTTCACTTGCTTATCAGATACATAATTCCCAGCAATCATCTTAAGTGAGATTTCCACACCCTTGGTACCTGCAAAATATGTTATCTTGTGTTATGTTAAATAATACTTATACTGCGCCAGTCACCATTGTAGTGGTCTTGCTGTGCCTGATCTTGTCCGATAGGTGGTGTATTGTGACCTTGGTGTCTCTCTGGGTAAGAAGAAAGAGAGTGAGGATGATTAGAGAAAAGGTTTGCAAAAGAGATTAAACACGTTTTTGTGGGGATAATGGTATGGGAGTTGTTTTTTTTAGTAGGGATGCACGTTTCTTAACTATGATAAATTATAGATCAGAGTGAGAGAAAATTGCAGGAGTTTTTTGACGCAAAGGTGTAAAGTGATGGCAGTATCTAGACCGGATGATGCATGGTACTGTATGTATATGGTGTGTGGTTGCATGATGGACTTGCAATGTGTTCAATACAGCCCTTGTAGATTTGAGGCTTTCACCAGTTTGTAAGAAACCATCTCTGTATCCTGAGAGGGAGCTAGGTTTGCCAAGGTAGCTGAACAGTTGTGTCAGCGCCATGAGGTGGGTATGTATGGAAGCGTGCATGTGGAAATCATGTGGTAAAGGGTGGAACAGTGGAAAAGAAGAAATGCTAGATTTGAGTGCAGTTACATTAGGTTCTATAAGCAATGACCTGACAACTCAAATTCATTGGGAGCATAAGGTTTGTGACATATATGGAAAATTCTAGTAATATCATCAGAGTTGGATTGCAAACCCGCATAGGAAAGTATATCTGGAGTCGCAAGTGGTAAGCAGATTCACCTTGTGATCTAATTATAAGTCCTCCTTTTCAGATACATTTCTTTTTTTTAACCTTTTATATATATTAATCATTTACTATGCCCTGAACAATAACTGACATTTATTTTGGGTGGATGACAAGTCAACCTGAGCAGCCAGGGCATTAACCTACTACATCCCTTTTCCGAAAGCAGAATTTCTTGGAAAAATATAAATTGGAAGTATAGATGCACACTGTATGGATTAGTAATAAGTAGCACACGAATACGATCAGTAGATATAAGTGTGAGTTGCAAATCTTCAAATCACACCTAGCTTGATTCTGTTGAAAGGCAATTCAAGTTCTGCATTGCATTTGAGACAGCCCAGCGGATCCCTTTTTCAACCTCTTTACCCCTCTCACCCTAGCAATATCAATCATGATTCATAAGATACAATGCGTCAAACCATAAATGATACAGCTCTGCACACTTATTTGTTGTACCCCATGTGAGTGGATGTGTTCCCTGAGTGGATGTGTTCACCAATGTCTACTTGAAACTCCACTTACTCCAGTGTGTTCAGTGTTCTGTTTTCATTTCCTGTAGCCCTAGGGAGGCTGTGGCAGGGATCAACAGTTTTTTTGATCCCCCTGAGAGCTAGCCACAGAATAAAGCACAGGGCATGGAGAAAGACCAAATAGAGTAGGGATAAACCAGGGTGGGTGGAAAGACACTGGCATGGAGACAGGAGAAACCAAGAGGGGGGAAAAAGATGAGGTTGAGGAGGCATTGATGAGACCTCTTTATTCTCCTTTTCACTTTCCTCATCCTTCCATGATGTGGCATGCCACATTTTCCCATTTTCGGCACAATTACTGCAGCGCAATTATTTCTGTGCTAACTGCACCGAAAATGCCCCATTGAGTCCTATGGACTCATAAAAATGGGGACCTACACCACCACTGTAATTGCGTTGGGCGGTATTCCGGCAGATTTAGTGCCGGGATACTGCCCAACTCCTGATGAGGCTCATGTCTTTATTCCACATGCTGGTACTGTAATTTTGGTCCCACCAATTTTGAAATAGGATAGTTTGGATAATGAATAGGTGCGCCATCCTAAGCGAGATTAACAAGGAGTAATGGTTCCCTGTCTAACGACCATAACAATTGATGCAGATTACATTCTGAAATATTAATTGCAGATTTCAATGATGTATGCTGGGCGGAGGAAATTATTAAACCAACCATCACTAAGTATCATGTTTGAGACAAGCATGGTATCAAGCGAGACAAAGGGCCTCATTGCACAGTAGGCGGTAACCATGGCGCTTATAGCGCCATGGTTACCGCCGGTATTTTACCGTGTCCGCCTTGGTGGATGGCGGAATTACCGCCCTACTCCAAGGTGAGCGGGGCGGTAATTCCCCATTCACCAAGGCTCTTCCCCATTCCCATTTTTGCCCCCATAGGGCATAATGGGAATGGGGAAGGTGCTAATTACGGTACCGCAAATTGCGGTACCGTAATTAGCTCCGAGGTCCCTTTGCGGCACCCTACTTTAACGGCTGGAAAACCAGCCGTTAAAGTCGGGTGCCGCAAAGGGAACTCGTAGTAAGGCGGTAGGGGTTTACCGGTACAGGTGCCCTTACCAGTACCGTTAAACCCCTACCGCCTACCGTGTAATGAGGCCCAAACACTTGAAAGTATTTGTTTTAAAACCTTTATTTACTAAGGTTCCTGGGGTGGTGGAACGCCTGACTGGCCCTAACTCTAAAAGGATGGTTCCCTTAACTGATGTTTCTAATGGCCGTCGTCTTTTAAAAGTCCAAAATAAAAGTCTGTCTGTGTCTAAACGTATGTTTGCCCTCAGTCGTACAAAAATGTGATATGAAGTCTTTTGAAAAGCAAACAATAGTGGTTCAACATAAATGGCAAAACCAAAGTTGGTTTCCGGTGGTCGTCTCACCAGCTGCAATTTGGTCAGTGTCACAAAGATGGGGTCACTCACCAGGGCTGTTCGTACAACCTTCTCCACAGGGCCCCTACAGTGAATTCAAACACCTCCAATGTCCTTGAGTTCCTTGGGGTCCCTTCCCCGAGCTTTAACTTGTTCACTTTTTGCTTTTAATATAAAACACAAAGTCTACTTTTCTAAATAAGCCTCTCAGGGTTCCCTTCCCCAAGCGTATGCCTCTTCCAGCTTTCAAAACACTAAATACAAAGTCAGTTTCTTCAATAGGGCTCTCGGGGTTCTCTTCCCCAAGCTCAGGCCCTTCTTCCTGTTTTCACAACACAAAGTCAGCTGGCCAGTATGTGCCTTTTTCTTATGTACAATCTTTCCTGCATATCATCCTCTTATTGGGTAGAATCAGAGGCTTTCTAAAAAATGCTAGGCTCTTTACTTTCCCTCAGCACGACCACTCTGACCCTTTGCCCCTCTCTTGGTTCGTTACTTTCACTTCCTTTTGCACTTTTTATCTGCACATGCTTCCTGCATCATTTTCCTGTATCTCTTTGCCTTTTCCGTGCACACTTGCACTGACCTTTATTTCTTATCTTAATTGTGCCTCTTGCATGCTTTCATGCACACTTGCACTTGCTTCTTTCTTTTTGGGTCGCTCGCACCGTTTTTATACTGTCCTTTCCTTTCGTGCCTCTTGCATCTTTTCCACGGTCTTCTGGCCTACTTTCATGTGATTAATGTCAGTGGGGTTGAAATAGACGTTTTGATTGATTTAAGCACACATCATATGCTAAACTCTTAAGAGGTTTATGATCAGGATTTTAATGATGGTGTTTTAGGTGTAGCATCCTGCATATGGAAATGCCCTTGTCACCATACATAATTTGAGATTTTAATGGGTGTGCATTCAGAATAAGGGAAGAGAAGGAAAGTGGATGCAGCAGAGCGAGGGGCTAGAGTTCTGTGGTGGGTTGTACAGGGATTGCTCAAAATGGAATTAAGACCAGATCAGGCTATACATATTTTGAATGTAAACAAGGTTATGAGCAAAGAAGCATTGATTAAGAACGTTCCTGAGATATTTACTGCAAAGGTGTGTTAGCGGGAAGAGCTGCAAACGTAGAATCATCCTGTATAGTGGGATAGTTCCCAAGGCACAAAAAGGAGCATAGCGTTCATGTAATGGCCAGAAGGGGATAAAAGTGGAGCTTGACAAGATACTCACAGATAATGTTATCTAATTCAATGAAATCATCTGAGTGGTAGTGTCCTATAATTCAGGCTCAAAAACAAGACAAATGCAGTTAAGTGCAACTATAAGGGCTGACAGATATCAGCTCCCTTGTTCAACAGACTTCCTTATGACCCTGGAACCAGTGAGGTAGTTTACAACTTCTGATTTATCTTCAGCATATCACCGGTTACACATGCATGAGGGCACACAACACCTGATTTATTTTGTCATGCCTTTTGGTGCATTTCATTTGTGTTTCATGCACTTTTGGGTTCCCATTGGCATCTGCTATGTTATAACACCTCGGCTGTTTTGGTTAATGGCAGGAGTCAGTTATCTGCAGGATGGCATTCTTGTGTGGGATCAGTATGAAGAAGAGCATGATGCTCTTGTTCATGAGGTGTTAAATGGTCAAGATGTCAACTCAAGGTGATGAATGTGATTTATTGCCATCTTGATGCATGTGGCTTTACAGCAAGGAAAGGTATGTGGGATCTAATGGTGGGCATTACTTCTCCTACAAACGTGGAGCTGCTTAGGTCATATTAAGCTATGACTGAATAATATGGCAAACGTCTAGCTTTATTTACAGAAGACACTTCACATATGAGGTTTTACATTAAAAAAATGTGTGAAAATAGTATGACAAACCACCTGCATTGACATAATTTGTTGTAAAATGCAAGATTCCTCCTCATGGATGGCATGGGTGTGAGGTTTGAAGTGGTGCTGTCCAAATTACTAACTACAGAGCATCGATCCTTTGCGTTTGAATCTCATGTCCTAATTGCATTGGACAGAGTGCTGACCCATTGTGTTTGTATCTTGTGCCCTGAAGCACACTGAGTGGTGAAACATAGTTAACACATGAGAGGCATAGGTACTGGGTGGGCATCGAACCATTTCAGAACTTTAGTGTGGTGATTGCTGTATGTAGTGAGGATGAATTGTTAATCTCTGACACATGTTTTAATGACACAAGGGTTGGGCTCAGTATTACCAAGTATGGTGAAGTGGATGGTTGACATGCAAAATTCTAATTATGTGGTTGAATGTTGTGGTGGATTGCTTGTTCTGGTTACCATCTGATATGCGTGGTGACATTGAAAGTAGTGAAGATGGTATAATGATTGTCAGTGTACATCGTGTGATTAGCAAGGAAAAATGGTTGAGGATTTCTGAGCAAATCCTGGAGAATGTTATTATTCGAGGGCGTTTCTCAGAAGGCTGTAGGGCCCCAGGTGACGAGTTGCAGGGATATCGAATGGTTCTTGCGTTTAAGGGCCATGGGGGGTTTCTAGAGGTGAAAGGGTGATGCCTTCAGGGAGCTAACAAAATAGTTGGATGCTGCCCATGAAGATCAGTTAGGGAGCAGCTTGACAAAGCACAGATTTTGTGAACTGTAGGCGTGGCTGAAGAAGCATGGTGATGCAGAGGTTATGGTTTGAGAATGTTGTGTCTGTGAATTGTGTGTCAAAAGCCAAAATCCATGTACATCCTATTAATCCTGTTAAAGGGCCTAGTACAGTGTGAGAGACACTTCCCATTCATTCCATGGGTGGTTGGACATCTGATACATGAGATCAAGAAAACATGCCCCACCCACCTGCAAATCACAAGTAATCTTTTTCTGCTCTTTTTCTCTGACCAGACCCTTTTTTTCCCTTCTCCATTTACCTTGCAGACTTTTTTCTTTTTCTCTGCAGTTGGTCGGCTGGTACAAGTGCATCAAAGTCACATGACCTTTGCCCCACCCACCTGCTAATCATTGCTAATCTTTTCTTGCTCCTTTTGTCTGCCTCTGTCCTTTCTTTCATCTTTTAACTCTTAGATCCCAGTGTGTCCCTTGCCCGGGGCAGACAAGGGAAATCCCTGCTTGGACCTTTTAGGATCTGTAAAGGGCCTGAGCCCCAGCTCCACACAACACAGGTAGACCTGATCCCTAGGCCACACAACACAGGTAGGCCTGCAGCATGTGCATCACAGCACACTGACTGCTTCCTAACTTCACCCACACATGCAAACACGCAGTCCTCAATTAGCTTCCACACACACACTTCCAACTTACATAATCTCATCTACATTCCACTCACTGCCCCCACACTTTACCTTGAAAACACACACACCGCCTCATGCTCATCAAGCATTCCACACCCATATCAATGGAACTCCTCACATGCCACTTCTTTCTCAATCAGTCATTTTCTCACTGATTCCCCAACCGTCCAACAAGCATTTTTCTCAATAAAATGACAGACCTCATCACATCAGCCATCAATAGCACAACTAACATCTTCCATGGAAAGCTCAACCAAGTCACCAAGAAAACAAGAGTGACTCCACTTGTCAATGGCAGTTGTCATGTAAGGGTGCAAAGGCTGCGTGCTGTCTTTTTTCTGCACTGATGATGAACTTGAAAGTAAAAATGTCAATTTTAATGTACACAAATTACTTAGTGCAAAGACGTATTGTTTACATAAAGATGTTATGTTAATGGTATTTATATAGCGCACCTTTACCAACGGAATTGGTACCCAGGCGCTCTGGCAGATCTGTAAACGAGAAGGTGGGATGCGTTAGTAAGGTGAAGAGGGAGTAGGATAGTGAGAGGAGTGGTGTACTGTTGGCAGCGTCAACTCGGTAGACACCGGATGCTGAGCTTTGGTGCGAGTATTGGATCGGTGTCAGTCTGCGTGTGTTGTTGCAGTGTGGTGAAGTGCGTGCAGCTTGTGCGAGAGATGGTTGTGTGAGTTTTTTGAGTGAGATAAGTATGCAGAGAGTTTGAGCTTATATTGGTTAGTGGGTTGTATGACATTTTAACATGGTAATATTCACAGTTCTGTCTAAGTGTAGCATTTGCTGACCTACATAATTCCGTCTAAGTGTGGCACACGCTAACCTTCACAATATCATCTAGATACGGTGCAGGCTAATGTTCTAAATTCTATCTAAGTGTGGGACAAGCTAACATTCTCAATTCCTTTTAAGTGTTGCGCTTGGTAATCTTCATAATTCCATCTAAGTGTGGCACATGCTAAAATTGAGAATTCCATCTAAGTGTGTCATTGGCTAGCCTTCGTACTTCCATCTGATTAAATCT
The DNA here is from genome assembly GCF_040938575.1 of Ambystoma mexicanum. Taxonomy (NCBI): domain Eukaryota; kingdom Metazoa; phylum Chordata; class Amphibia; order Caudata; family Ambystomatidae; genus Ambystoma; species Ambystoma mexicanum. The sequence continues at coordinate 674,809,610 of NC_090929.1, read as the reverse complement.
GGTAGTGAGACAAGCGCTTTCTCTGCACAAGTAGGAAGAAGACAGAATGACATTTATTGTATGTCTAATAACTACACAACATGTGGCTTAATTCTGCACGAGCGATCACTGACTTCACTCCTGCGAGCAAAAGCAAATGAAGGAGAAGCAGCAGCACACATGTCGAGCATGTCACACTTGTTGCCACCCGCCTCTTTAGATTCCTTCCCCCACCGCACCATAGACCACGCAAATATGCCGTCTCTTCCTTCCTACTACGAGTTACCCATAAAGTATAACCCGGATTTAGCGCACTTACCTCCCCTTCGTAGTCCATCCTGCTGCTGGTTAAGATGTTCTACTCACAAGGATCCCACGAGTAGAGAAAAAAGACCCAGCGTTTATAAAGATAAAGATAACCGTTTACTTACCTAAAAAAAAGAACCCTAATGGGAATGGGAATTATGTGTTACTCCCTTAAACGTTACTTTACTCCTGACTTTAAAAAAGTGGGAATAAAATGCTCCCACTTCAAAACAATCTTACTAGCTCTCTACAGTATAAACAATAGTTTTAGTTGTGTTTATTTGTTTTGTTTTCTGGTAAACTCTCCTCTGAGGCAGTGCAGAACATGTTTTGCCACAGGAAAATAACGCGCATCTGAAAATGTGCTATGAAGGACAAGAATCGCTTCTCACAACTCGTGGCTACCAACAAAATTCAGACGTGGTTCGTTATTTGGAAGACATACATTCCGAGTCCGGCGGTAATCCTGCCGGTGCTACCGGCGGGTTGCCGCCGGACTCGGAATTAATTACCGGCAGCTGACTTCCCGGTTACACCGAGCGATTACAACACGGCGGTCGGTCCTTCCCACGACCTTCTAAAAGTAACCTTGTTACAAGTAAATCAAGAGATTTCTTTGCTTTACTGGACTCCAGAGCTTCAGAGGTGTTTATGGATACTGAATTTGGTAGATATTATACAATGCAAGTTGCCAAATGAATGGTGGAAAAAAAATAACTCGGTATAACAGTGGTCTGCACACTTTGGCTAACCAGATGTTTTGGGATACAACTCCCAGAACCCTCTGCAAGCATGTTCTATGTTGAAGGCTCATGGGAGCTGTAGTCCAAAACATCTAGAGAGCCACAGGTTGTAGACCCAGGATGTGGATGGTAGAGCACTTAAGTAGGGGGATGTTGCCATGCAGACAGTGGAGCATCCCACTGTTTGTACAGTAGGGCACATTGAAAAGTTCCAATTTGATATCAGTGATTTCCCATATTCCCTATTACTCTGGGAACTCTCTGGTCTCGTAAGCACGCACCCTTCATTGATTGAACCAGGTAAGGGTTTATCTTCTCTTCCAAAAACCTGTGTACACTATTGTATGCTCAAACAGCAATCCTATTTGAGTCAATGATTGCTTTCTGCTCTTAGGCAAATGCACCCAATTGTGTAACGGATTTGCCAGCTCTGTATTGGCAATATGCAGATATGTTTTGTGAAAAGGCAGCTGAGGCCTTACCTTGGCACCAACCAAATGATTGTGCTATTCATTTAATTCCTGATAAACCTATTCACCAGGGCCTTATTAATTCTCTTACAGTTCAGAAAGTTGTGGAACTAAGAAGGTGTCTTCAGGAGATCTTATGGGAGGGGTTCATTAAACTCTTCACCTTCCTTGCTGCGTGCTTCTTACACACCTTGCTTGCTTGAATAACATCTCTATGTCGAATTAGAATTGGTTCTCATTGACCAGCTTCGTTAGCTCTAGATCTTTACGAAACTGAATTTGCAGGGTGCCTAAAATCTGTCCAGGGTTCGGCTGAGGGACGAGTGGAGGATGAGATTTAGCACCTGTTAGGGCCACTATCCTTCTTGCACACATTCTCTTTCTCACCCTTCGATTGCCTCTGAAATTCCTCAAAGCAAACATGAGATTTGACCTGCAATGCTGGTGCAAATTATGGACAACAACCCTACCCATAGCCTACAAAAATGCCCTTGCTGCTCTAACCTCTGCACTGGACTCTGCCAAATCCTCCTGCTTCACAAACCTAATCTCCTCCCTTCACAATCACCAGCACAAACTTTCATCTACCCTCCAGTCTTTGCTAACACCTCCCAAGCCAACATCCATTGCCTCCAGCTTTTCTGCTAATTACTATTCATCTGAAACCCTCCTGTCTACCACCTCTCTCCCTACCTCTTTTAGGCTCGCCAACACTCCCCTACCTCTCCTAATGAATTAGCACCCGTCCCTCTTAGTTCCAACCTATTTTTCAGTCTTATTTACCCTTTTGCTCTACAAATGGTTAAAGACTTAAGGCCTCATTACGACCCAGGCGGTAACCATGGCGTAATTAGCGCCATGGTTGCCGCCGGAACCTTACCGATTCCGCCATGGTGAATGAAGCAATTACCGCCCCATTCCAAGGTTGGCGGGGCGGTAATTCCCCATTCACCATGGCCCTTCCCCATTCCCATTTTTGCCCCCATAGGGCTCAATGGGAATGGGGAAGGCGGTAATAATGGTACCGCAAATTGCGGTACCGTTATTACCTCCAAAGTCCCTTTGCGGGTCCTGTCCTTAACGCCTGGTAAAACCAGGCGTTAAGGGAGGACCCGCAAAGGGACCTCGGAATAGGGCAGTAAGGGATTACCGGCACCAATGCCCTTACCGGTACCAGTAATCCCTTACCGCCCGGGTCGTAATGAGGCCCTTAGTCTAAATCACATGCCTTTTACTGTATGAGTTCTTTTACCTCTTGCTCTCAGCTGGACGTGTCCCTACCTCCTTCAAATCTGCAACTGTCTATTGAAGAAACCCTTTCCTGACCCAAACATCCCAGCGAAAATTCGCCCAGTTTCTCTCCTTTCTCATTCTTCAAAGGTCCTTGAGCAGGTGGTCTTTGACCAAATCTCTAAGTGCCTTGAGGATAATGGCTTCAGAGATCTACTTCAATCTGGCATTCATACTAAACACTCCACCAAGACTGCACTCATGCATGTCTCCAACACTCTCTATAAAGTTCACCCCTCCAAATTCCCTTCTATGCTTATGATTTTGGACCTTTCTGCCGCTTTAGATTCTGTTGACCACTACTCACTCCTACTTACTCTCCAGGACCTTGAGTTTAACAAATCTGCTTTTGCCTGGATTACCTCCTACGTAGAAAGTCAATCTGTTAAAATACTTGAAACTTGAAAATCTTTGATCCCACTCCTCTTCCTGTCGGTGTCCCCCAAGGATCAGTCCTTGGACCGCTACTCTTCGCTCTCTAAACCTCTGCCCTAGCAAGACTTATCTCATCCTTTGGCTTTCACTATCACTTTTTGCAGGTGACACTCATATATTTTTCTCATTTCCCTCCTTCAGCCCATCTTGCTCCAAAACGGATTTCGATCTGTCTCATTGCAATATGTCACTGGATGGTTTTCCGCTGCCTCAGGCTGAACTCTTCTAAAACAGAAGTTATCTTTCTTCCAGCTTCCAATGCCACCCCTCCCCTCTCGTATCTCCTCTGTGTCTGACCTTCTTGCTTGTTCATCCAAAGCTCTAAATCTTGGAGTCCTCCTTGATAGCAACCTACGACTGCAAAAAGTCATTGCTACCACTGCCTCTGCTGCTCGTATTAACCTCGACGTTCAGAAAATGTGTCCTTTTTTTGTTAATCACCCTACAAAAACTTTAATCTCCACTCTTGTGCTCAGCAAACCTGACAGTGATTCAAGCCTACTCATTGGTCTTTCTCTCTATCCCTTCCTCCTTCTAGACAAAGTCCTCAACTTTGCTATCTGCACTCTCTACAACTTTCCCAGATTCTCCCCCACTTTTGCCTACCGACAACATGCTAGTTGGCTCTTTGTGCCCAACTGCTCTCTTTTCAAATTCCTTCTCCTAGTGTACAAAACTGTCAATGATCTTGCTCCTCAATACCTGCCTTATTGTATTTCAGTGTATTCACAATGTCATTCCCTCCAGACTTATTCTGCATCAACCTTACCATCCCATAAGGCCTCGCTTCTGCTCTTTCTCCCTACTTACCCCGTTCCACTGGAACATGTTGCCCATAAAAATCAAATCATCCCAATTGTAGGTTGCTTCAACGCTCGGCTTAAACCTTACTTTCCTTCTTAAGAAGGAGTTACCCCTGTCCTCTTCCCATCCTCTCTACCTGACCCCACCACTGCCTCCAGTGACACTTAATAATGTAATGTTGTATATTTAAATAGTACTCCTCTTTAGATTGAAGCACTTAATGTTACCTTAGTCTATATATATATATATATATATATATATATATATATATGTGTGCTTTTTACACCCTCAAACTGGCTCACCTCTTCTTCTCATCTTTATGCTATTGCACAGGCTATTTGTGGGAAAGCCTCTGCCATCTGTAAACGTGTTATTGTAAGACATTTCTGTCTGAAATTGGCATACAATATATAGACGATTAGAAGCTTGGTCAAGAAACATCCCTGTTGCAGTCGGCTTAGTTTCGAGTCACCCGTGCGTCCCTTTCACTCCCATTCATGTCTTCCTGTAATGCTGGTTATGAGCCTGCAATATTTACATATTCCTAACCCTTCATACGCCAAGAAAACGATTACAATATTGCTTTCCCCTTAAAGGGTAAAGTTAGCACTGCTGATGTAGTAGAGTCTGGCCATAAAATGTGCCTATTGTAAGGAAGGCATGGTATCAAACAGTGAAGACAGACACAAGTTACCACAGTTCAAGGGTGTTTATTGAACTTCAATTGGGTTTGAAAAATGTCTGTCTAATCCTAAATCTAAAGATGGGAGCAAGCTACGACTATCAAATAATAATAACAGTCCTAGTGGTGTCTTGTAAAAATAAAAGGGCCTATGCTAATAAACCTATTGTCAATCCTTACTTCTAAATACAAATAGTGTGGGAAACAATGGTATGCAAAAGAAAAGTGTTCAAGAAATTATATGTGAGGATATTCAAGCCGTTGGCTTCCCTTCTCCATGTTTTCTGCACAAGATAAGGCGGCACACCGCAGCTTTGCACATACTCTATCTTTTCGAGCACGAGGTTGCAGTTCAAAACCTCAATATCAGGACCTTCTGTGCCAAAGTCTCTTTGCCATTCAAAGTCTCTTATTTCAGAGGGGCTGATACAATACAACAAACAACAAAGTTCCTAAAGTTCCTTTCCCCGTAGGGTTTTACACGTACCAATTCTCTGGTGATTTTCGCTTCACCCCGGATCCCCCTTCGTCGGGCTCAGAGCGACTTTAACACAAAGCTTTCAATTGATCTCCCTCTGCCAGGCTCGGACCAACTTTTATCAATTTTGCCACAAATGTTCTTTACTGTATCAACATCAAAGACTTTCGATTGTGCGCAGGGTTTTGCTTTACCAGTCGCAGGGCCACTTCGATTCACAATTCTCTACAACCTGTCGCAGGACCTCTTCGATTCACAATTCTCTACAACTCTTTCTCTTTTCAGCTGGATACCTCACAAAGGCTTCGATTGAGCCGGACCACTCTGTCCAAGGTATCGTATCTCTGTTTCAAAGTTCAGTCACTCATCAGCAGTTCAACTTTTCTTGCATCTTTTATCACACGTATTTCAAACAATGTGCGTTCCAGCGCTCGCCATACAATGTTGCCGCTTGCCTCATTGGCTTCAACGCAGACCGCTCTTTTATCAGTCTCCCAAACTCACTGAATGTGTTGATTTCACTGACGCTGCTTTGTTTTTGGAGCCAAGGACAGTACCACGGTGGCTGAGAGTTCCCCCTGCCTTGATTCTTGTCTCGGGAGGGCCCCGGGTATCTCCGATACACAATGCAGGATTCATCAGGCTGTTTTCCTGGTCTTACGCTTTCCTATCTCGAGGGCTCATGAAAGCAACGGTTCCTTGTCGAAAAAGGTCAAGCAAACTTCCTTCCTTGCAACCCCCTTCTGTTATGCTGTCTTTCTCCTCTTGTTAAACTTCCATCTTGAAACTGCTGTTTCCTCATTATCTTTGCCTTGCTCAGAGTGTGCTTTTGTGCTCACCCTTTTATCCGTTTGGGGAAGCTTAATGGAAGTCAGGTCTGTGTGATGGTCAGTAATTGCCTGACCTCGCCTGATTATTTTATTGGGACACGTCAGGTATACTGCTCTAGTGTTAGTCAGCTTTCTCCCAGAGTGGGCTGTCTGTGTGAAAATGTTTGTGCAGTAAAGGGAGGGGGGTGGAGTTCCCACATACCCTATCTGATAGTATGGGGTAAAGGTATTACAGGAAAGAGAGGGATACCGCGTCTCACCATCCGGTGTCCCATTCCAACTCCCCGAGGGCACCTCACCCAGGAGATCCTCCCGCACTGGTCAACCCCCAGGGTCTGGATCCAAAGACGATGGCCGTGCTCTGGCCACCTGAGAAAGAGATCCGCATGGACTAGTGGGTGAGACACCTTCTAGTTTCTCACACTACCCAAAATCATTACAGGGATAATTAAATATGTTTGTACTGTCATCCCCACAAAAAGAGGGTAATGTAAACAGGGATAGATTAGGTTATCCGGACTAGTTGGTATATATTGGTTTTAACAAAGAAAACAAATGGGAGGTAACACCTGCAGCTTGTACATTATGAATTCTTGAGAAGGCCATCATTTTTTGTGTCGCTGTTAATGGTCTTCTGAATGGCACCCAGTGTAAAACTTTTGAAGTTTCTGGAACACCATAAACTGGAGCATATTATCCTGTGTAAGAATTTAGGGTTCGGATTAGAGAGAAAAACATTGCACATTTGCGGTGTGTCATTTTCTGTGGTGGGATAGAGTTTAACAATATTAATGTGAGTTTATGAAGTATTAGTGATACCACCTTGCATTTCCCAGGTCTGTAGCTGACATACACGTGGATTTCTGCTGTAGCCTTGTGTATGTTATAGTGTGTCCTAACTTCCTATTTTTAAAACATCACAAAATCGACCATCTCCTGAAATCGCTCATACTGTGACGTGATAGGTTATTTATAACACGCTTAATACCCAGGGGTTTCTAAGTGGCAACCCGGGGATCAAACCTGTGTTGCTCCACGTCGTCTTGCTTCCAAGGCGAGCCTGTTTCCCCTGAGCTATCCTTCCAAGACTGTTAGAAAACATGGATATGTTTTCTTACAGTGGCATTACTGGCATTATGGTTAAATCCAATATGAGTGTTCCTAAAAGGGAATACTAGCATATATTCACATGTCCAACATTGACATGTTCTCCAACAGCGCATTACTGTTAAATATCACAAAAGCCAAAAGTAGTGTGTAATTATGTGTAAATACTTGCAAATAGTGGTACAGCCAGCTCGGACATTTTTCCTTATAGTGACATTAATGCATTATCGGGCACAGTCACCATTAAAAAGTAATTTTACACTGGCAGAATGCTGTCAAATATTGTGGGTAAATGCATCAATAAAAAATAGGTCTAGGAAACCTTTAGTGACCTGGCATCTAATGCTTTTGTTCATGTGTTCACCTACAAACCAATTGTAAACTGTAAAGCTTTTTACCTATTTTTTGCCAAATGTATGCAAAAATGGGTATACACCAAATTGTTCATTTAAAATAGTTCGAATGAACAATTGACCGATTTTAAAGGGTCACAATTGACCTTTTCACAATTGACCGCACATATATATATATTTCTGAGGCTTGTGGAATCTGCTTAGATCACATGCTGTGCATAGGCCGACATCTAGTGGAAGCTGCGGAGTATTACAGTTTGTTTTTCGAAACTCGAAAATGGGCGTCGACACAGGCGTGCCAGTAATACTATCCCTAGTGTGACGTCCACTGTACCCAAGATCCCTCACGCGTCTAGGATCCTCAGATTGTATTTTTCCGCCATACTGGTCGGAAGCATCTTGCGGAGTTCCCTGGCCTTAGCTATACTTTTGCTAATTATTGAAGTAAAATTATTTATTGACATCCTTCCCCACCCCAACGTCGACCCTCGACACTCGACGACGGCTGGAGAAGACATCGACCGTCGGCTGCTGCACGACGGATCTGGGCCTCGGAAGGCCGCTGGCCTCGGCCCGGGCCTAGTAGGCCGCTGGCCTCGGCCCTGCAAGTAGGGAGAGTGGGGGGTGGTACATACTCTTCACTCTTAGTATATAGGTACACCTTATATATTTCCTACACTTACCAGCCCGCTGCCTCAAGGTGCGTATGGAGGGTACCCCTTTCCAATTCTGCCCCAAGTGCAACCGCAAATACCCTTGGGTCGACAGGCACGCCACGTGCAATCTCTGCTTGCCGAGGGACCACCCCGAAGCGAACTGCAGAGCGTGTAGTAGGTTTAAGCCTAAGACACTTAAGGACCGTTCGACAAAGCGTTGGGCCCACCACGCCAGGCAGGCAGCCATGGCAGCGGAGGGCGCCTTCAGCGATGGCAGCGACGCCGTACTTTCGGACGGCGAGGGCATTACGGCGTCGAAAGACTGCCGAGCGCAGGTCCCCGACCTCGGAAGGTTGTCCGGCAGGGCGGCTATGGGGAAGACCCCCGGCGACGCAAGCGCTACACACCCTACACACACTAAGCACACTAAGTCCAACCGAACCTTGACGACGTCGACTTCTCGGAAAGAGGCACAGATAGAACGGTCCGACTCGGTGTCCTCTGGGCGCTCTCGATCGAGATCGCCGCATGACGCAAGGCAATCATCCACTCTTGCCAAGAGTGCCTCGCTCCCTAGATTAACGGAAGTTCGATCGTCGGAAGACGAAGACGACTTCCACCCCCAGGCCGCGCTCCAGGAGACCGAGGCCGCAGTTAACACCAGCGAGGCCCCACGCTCAAAACAAGGTACCTCTCCCGACCCTCGACGCCAGGCGTCGAAAGTCTCCGAGGCCTCCAAGGGGCAGGGAAAACATTTTTCCACGCACGGGGAGGGGGGGAAACAGCGGAAAGCACAGCCTTCCACTCCTGTAAGACCATCCTTCCACCTTAAGCAGACAGTCAAACATAAATCTACTGGGACATCAACATCCAGCAAGGCTACCCTTGATAAGTCCTCTAAGTTGCCTACTAAAGCCATACCCTGTTCCAAAGAATGGTCCAGTGAAGACATAGACAGGGTCATGTCAAGGATGTCTTCCTTAGCTGATTTTTATGACAAGAACCCAGAACATTTCCTTTCGTCTGACCCTCAAGGGGCCACACCCTCAGGCTCCTCTGATCCTATCCCCCTAAGTAAAAAGGCCCGGTTCGAAAGACCTGAACCCTTCGAGGTGCAGCCTTACTCTACTCCATACTCTACTCCACACCCCAGATACCAAGGACAGCCTTTACCTGAAGGGGACCAGGAGTTTACAATTATGGAGGAACAAACCGGGACTGAATACTATGCGGATGATGAGGACCTGGAGGAGGTAGAAGACGAGCAGGAAATTTACAGAGTAGATTCCCCGGTAGAAAGCGAAGCCCCAGTTACCGACTCGCCAGTTGATAACCAGCCCCTCCTTAATGAAGTTCTCGCTCGCGCGGCAGAACATTTTCACATCGACACCCACGGTGTACAGGAGGAAAGGGACTTCGCAGAAGAGTTGGTGGGAGAAAGGAGGCCGGTCGCTCAAACCATCCCTATCCTTAAATCCATCCAACGTAGAATAGATCCATCCCTGGTGAATCCAAACCTCACCAGAGCCGTCAACCCCAGAGTCGAAAAACTTTTTCGGGCAGCCCAGTCTGACCCTCTTTATATAAGAGGACAGCTTAAACCAGACTCCCTAGTGGTTACCAACACTCGGAAGAGGGCTGGGACACCCTTATCGTCATCAGAAGCTCCTCCCGACAAGGAGAGCAAAAGACTATACGGGTTTGGCAGGAAGGTAGCCTCAACGTCCGCCTACCAAGCAAGGATTGCAAACTCCACCACCCTATTGGCAAGTTACAACTGCCATCAATGGGAAGAGGTCGCGGCGCTCATAGCCTCTGCTCCTGAACCGTTAAAGGGCCAGTTGGCTCGGATCTCGGCAGAAGGGAGAGCCGTGTCTGGTTGCATATTAAAAGCAACTTTCGACGCCGCGGACAACGCAGGAAGATTGATAGCAGAAGGTACTGTTATCAAGAGACATGCGTGGTTACGGCAGTCGGGGTTCAAAACAGAAACACAGGCTTCATTAATAGACAAGCCGGTGGAACCCGATCTATTGTTTGGGAAAGCGGTCGAAGACGCACTTAAGAATGCCAAGGACGAGTACGAGACTCTCAAATCCCTTGGCCAGCTTACCAACAAACCCCCTAATCAGAGGGGGAACAGTAATTTTCGTCACCCACGCGGCCAAAATTCACAAAGAGGCAACTATGCCCAAGGACAGGGTACACAATGGAACAACAACCAGCAGTCTACCCAGAGTTACAGCAAGAGTAACAAAAGAGGTCGTGGAAGAGGCAGAGGCAGCCCCAACAAGGGAGGTGGCACGCCTCCACCAAAGCAGTGACGCTCAGTTCAGGGTCCCTTCTCACGCAACCCCAGTAGGGGGACGCATTTCCAACTTCACCCAGGCTTGGGAAGGGATCACCTCAGACAGATGGGTGCTGTCAACAGTGTCCACAGGATATTGTATAGAATTACTGCAGCGTCCCCGAAACCACCCTCCACGACAAAGAGTACACTCCTTAGAACATCAGAAGATCCTTCTCGAGGAGATCGCCATTCTGCTAGAAAAGGACGCGATAGAACTCGTCCCAGGACACCAGGTAAACAAGGGTATCTATTCAACTTACTTCCTTGTGCCAAAGAAAGATTTAACAATGCGCCCAGTATTGGACTTACGGCCTGCCAACAAGTATGTCAAGCCCCAAAAATTCCGTATGACCACGCTACAAGAGGTAATCCCCCTCCTAAAAAAGGGGGATTACATGGCAACCTTGGATATGAAAGATGCTTATTTTCATATTTCCATGCTCCCAGCCCACAGAAAATACTTGCGCTTCAAGGTGGACAGTCGCCACTACCAATTCAAGGTACTGCCCTTCGGGATAGCTTCAGCACCAAGGGTGTTCACCAAGGTACTGGCGGTGGCAGCTGCACACCTACGCAGGGAGGCAATCCCAGTGTACCCTTATCTGGACGACTGGCTCATAACGGGGGAAACCCCAGGAATTTGCAGGTCAAACATTCAGAGGACTATCGACCTCCTCCACGAATTAGGCTTCTCTATCAACGAGAAGAAGTCAAGTCTGGTGCCAAGCACCTCAAAACAGTTCCTAGGAGCAATCCTAGATTCTCAAAAAGGGTTGACCTTCCCTTCGGAAGAGAGAATTCGGAATATACTACTGCGAATTCCACATTATCAGTCAGGTCAACAAATAACGGTACGCAAAGCAATGCGGTTACTGGGCATGATGGCGTCTTGCATTTACCTGGTCCCCCACGCGCGTCTGCGCATGCGTCCCATGCAGGAATGGTTGGCGAAACAGTGGTCTCAGGCAAGTGGTCAGTGGGACGATCTAGTGGTCGTTTCACCAACACTCGTACAGAGCTTACACTGGTGGACAAGAGAGAATCTCGCAAGGGGAAAACCCTTTTACGATCCCGAAGTACAGGCAGTGGTGACTACAGATGCATGCCTGACTGGGTGGGGAGCTCACCATCTCCACCACACAGCTCAGGGTCTCTGGTCTCACTCAGTAGCCAAGAACCACATCAACCTGCTAGAGCTTCTGGCAGTATTCCGAGCGCTTCGGGCGTTCGAGCCCCATCTGCTAAACTTGTCGGTGCAGATCCGGACGGACAGCACGACAGCCATGTTCTATTTGAACAAACAAGGAGGGACTCGTTCGCCAAATCTGTCCAAGCTTGCCCAGAAAATCTGGATATGGGCACTCAGACGGAACATCTTCCTGTCATCACAACATGTTCCAGGGGAGCTCAATTCCCTAGCGGATGCCCTAAGCAGAGACTCCCTCCCAGAGGAACACGAATGGGTCCTTCACAGAAATATCGTAGAAGATCTCTTCTCTCAGTGGGGTTTCCCCACTATAGACCTATTCGCCACAAGCGAAAACAAACAATGCCCAGGATTTGCATCCAGGTTCCCCCAGCCAGACTCCCAAGGGAACGCCCTGTGGATGAACTGGTCAGGGATGTTTGCGTACGCTTTTCCACCAACTCCTCTCATCAGGAAGGTGGTGTACAAGATGAACAAGGAATCGATGACGCTCATCCTAGTTGCTCCCATGTGGGCGAGACAACCATGGTTTCCACACCTACGCAGGATGGCGGTGTGCGAGCACATCAAACTCCCAGCCTGGTACAACCTACTGTCCCAGCAACAAGGTCAAACAGTGCACCAGGAACCCAACTCAATGAACCTGGCAGCATGGCTCCTGAGGTCATAGAGTTTGGCCATCTCAATTTACCACAAAGGTGTATGGACATCCTAAAAGAATCCAGGAAACCAAACACAAGGCACTGTTATTTTGACAAGTGGAAGAGATTCGTTATTGGTGCCAGAATAAACAAATCAACCCAGTTGATTGCACTCCTTCCAACGTTGTGACATACATGCTCCACCTGCTGGATGCAGGATTGGTTTTTAACTCTCTGAAAGTACACCTGGCAGCCCTCTCGGCTTACACCACATCCCATAACAAGGTGTCGTGGTGGAAAGTACCAGTAGTTAAAGCCTTCATGGAAGGAGTAAAGAGACTTCACCCTCCTATTTCGAACCCACCGCCAGGATGGGACCTTAATGTGGTGCTAGCTAAGCTCATGGGCCCCCCTTTCGAACCCATGCATAAAAGTAGTCTCAAACACCTGACTTATAAAACGGCCTTCTTAGTAGCCATTACCTCTATAAGAAGGGTCAGTGAAATTCAGGCTCTGTCAGTGCAGGATCCTTTCTTTACTATCCACAAGGACAAACTGGGTTTACGCACACACCCTAGCTTCTCACCTAAATTTATATCAAAGTTCCATGTAAACCAGTCCATCGAGCTTCCGGCTTTCTTCCAGAACCCGCAAAGCTCGGCTGAGGTGAAACTACACACCCTAGATGTGCGTAGGGCGGTCCTCTACTATGTAAATAAAACCAGACCGCTAAGGAAAACAGATCAACTGTTTGTCTCCGTAGCTACAGGCAGAGAGGGAGATCGCATCTCTAAAGGCGCTATCTCGAAGTGGATTATCAACTGTATACAGCTGTGTTACTCTCTTTCTGAAAAGACTCTGCCTTTTACCCCAAGGGCCCACTCTACTAGAGGCATTGGGGCCACTCTGGCTTTCATTGCAAATGTTCCCCTCGACACCATTTGCAAAGCAGCTACTTGGAGCTCTATTCACACTTTTACTCAGCATTACTGCATTGACACTCATTCCAAGACAGATACACAAGTGGGACAAGCGGTTCTAAGACACCTGTTTGCTCATGACCCTTCTCACATCCCACCTCCTTCTTCTGGTACTGCTCGCTAATCTATGCACAGCATGTGATCTAAGCAGATTCCACAAGCCTCAGAAGGGATACATTACTCACCGTAATCGTATTTCTGATGCTTGTATCTGCTTAGATTCACATGCGACCCACCCTTCCTCCCCTCCGAGAGAAGGCGCATGATTGCTTGTAGTCTTACCTTTCTGTCTATCTGCTTGGATTATCTGTACTCACGCTACTCCTCATGCTTCCTCATGTCACAAAAAATACAATCTGAGGATCCTAGACGCGTGAGGGATCTTGGGTACAGTGGACGTCACACTAGGGATAGTATTACTGGCACGCCTGTGTCGACGCCCATTTTCGAGTTTCGAAAAACAAACTGTAATACTCCGCAGCTTCCACTAGATGTCGGCCTATGCACAGCATGTGAATCTAAGCAGATACAAGCATCAGAAATACGATTACGGTGAGTAATATATCCCATATAAGGGGTTTTGGGGGGAGTTTTAGGTTGGGTGGGGGTTGCGGGGGGTTTCCCCCCGCATATATGTTACAATTGACCTTCACAATTCAGTCAATTGTGAAAAGGTCAATTGTAATTCGAACAGTTGTAATACGAACAATTCGTATACAACCGTAAAATGCACCATTTTAAACCATTATTCAAATCAACTTCTCAAGGGCAGAATCCCCTCACATCCGAAGCCATCTTGATTGATTAGGCTTTCTTCACTACGCTCTTTCGCTCATGCGCAATTGTGGGAAACATTTACACTTCCCATGAAAGAAATCACCAGATACCTATGCTACTTGATCTGCTTAATATCATGGATCTAACCCACAACAAGGACAACACCTGTGGCCTGGTATTCACCAGCTCTCCAGCCATCAAAAGTCTGCCTATATTTGGACTGGACAGACCACGCTGCTATGCTAACCAGCACACCTTTCTCCTTCTAAGACCAGCACAAACCAACCAAAACACCCCACCACTCCTCCAGGAACTTGCACAGGGACACACTGAAAGGAAACCTCATCACTGAGGCTGCTGCATCTGAACTATCGGAAAATGGCAGAGGTTTGCTCATCAAACTCACCACTTCTTTACTGTGGCCCCACACACCCATGCACCACTCAAACTTATACTCATAAAATATACTCCTCCCACACCTTGTTACAGACAGGAACTCATCAACAGCATGTGCTCCATCTGCATAGAAGAAACATTCTGAAGACAATCCCACCAACAAGAAGATCCCATTGCCTGAGAACACTCCATTAAGAACAGAGCCCACTCATCACCAGATGTAAAGCAAACTACTACACCAAAATCATCATAGAAGCATGCAACAAGAGCAGAGCAATATTGGAAGACATACAGCACTGCATCAACCCCCTTTCAAACCCTGCAATACTGCAATTCACAGACAAATGCAACACCATCAACAACTTCTTCACAGACCTCTCGGCCATATCAGCTTGCAACATATAAAGATGGATCAAATCCAGGACAATTACTCCCGAAGACCTGACAAACACTCTCACAGGCCTCAAAGCTACCTATGGGGATGACAAACTGCCTTGTTCCATTGTGAATGTCAGAGGAGGAGAAGCACACACAGAACTGGTCAGTTCAGTTCATGTCAGTTGAACTTTTTTGTAGATGAAACACCATAAAGACATAAAAACACATCGGGCCTCATTACACGGTAGGCGGAGAACCATGGCCCTATTAGCACCATGGTTCATGCCGGTAAAATACCGGCACCGCCTTGGTGGAAAGGGGAATTACCGCCCCATTCCAAGGTTGGCGGGGCGGTAATTCCCCCTTCCACCATTGCCCTTCCCCATTCCCATTTTTGCCCCATAGGGCTCTATGGGAATGGGGAAGGCGCTAATTACGGTACCGCAAATTGCGGTACCGTTATTAGCTCCACTGGTCCCTTTGCGGGTTGGTTTTTAACGCCTGCAAAAAGCAGGCGTTAAATTCCCCAACCCGCAAAGGAACCTCGAAGTAAGGCGGTAAGGATTTACCGGTACCGCCTACCGTGTAATGAGGCCCATCATCTTAAAATCTTTGTTTGTGACCTACAGAATAAGATGCACAACGTAGACTAGTGGACAATAAATAAATGAAATACAAAGATATCTAGAATTGTAAAATTAACCAAAGTCATACGGACTACAAGAATTAAATATTTGAGTAATAACGTTTTTTAAAGATTAAGGACTACTATTACATATAGAGAGACGTATCTTCCTTATCGACCAGGCTCTTAAAAGGTCCTTAGCTCTTGCAAAAGTAATTGAAATAGGACACATTGATTTACAAGCCATAAGAGTGAGTCCTAGATTTCTAATGCCTACATTTTTCTGAGTGGGTCTTATCAATATGTTTCTAACAGTTTTGTATAGGAGGCAGTAGAATAACCTTGATAATCTGGCAATGGGGACAACATTCATTAAAATATTGCATCCAGAGTGTGGAAAATGCAGCTGCATGTTATATACTCAACCGGAATTTAGTATATAGTTCTTCACACAGAACGGTTCTATTACATTCAAATATTTTTCAAAGCACAACCTGCTTTTGCGTAAAATATTGTCTGGATCCGCTGCCGATAACATGGTGTCTGTGGGAAACTCCAGTCCGCTCCCCAAGAGGTTTAACCCCCAGTTAACAAGACCTGACAAAACCCACCTGAGGAGAAAACAGGTAGTTTGGGACACACCCTGGATCTAAACAAAAAAACAAGGACGGCATTAGAAACGGAAATTAACCGCTACCCACAGTTCTCAATCCCACAGTAAATGTTATTACCTTGTTGGCGCAAGAAGAGTGCATGCAATCCAGAAGAAATAAGAAAGGGCATCTCTGAACCGCCGGAACAAGGACGCCAAACAAAAGAAACATAGGGACCTCAAGGGCAGCACAAGGGTGCAAACTAGAAAGGTAGAACAGTCAAGCAAATTCTCCAGGTAAATTAATTCAAAAGTATCCAAATCCAACTACTGAGCAGTGAATGAGAAGCAGAACGAAAAATACTTTAGTAGAACGTGGGTGAGGGAAACCCCACAGGGTAACTGAAAACAATCCAAACAAAAACAAAAAGGAAGGACCAGAAATAGGAAAAGAATCGTTTGAGGCAACAGAAAACCAGGATCTGTAGCAATCCAAGGACTGGCAGAGGGTCTAATACACAGGAAAACAAATAGAGCGTACCACAAGAAATCAGGAAGCAAGATGGCAAGCAGATGAGAGGGAAGACTGCAGGGCAGAAGGGCAGGAATTACAGGATGAGACAGGGAACCACTTGAAAGTAAAACTCACTGGATGAGTTCTTGAGCGCTGTGTCCTCTGCTGCATCTCCATAAGTCTTCTCCCGTGGGCGTTAGCTCGGCCCCCTCACAGGCGTGAAGGCCCGTCCACAAGAACATGTGTGGTTCTGCGTATTGAAGTCCAGGCACCCAGCCACCAAAGAATATGCCAATGCCTCTGGGCCACTGTATGTGTCCATGCCATGATGCGGCCAGAAAGCGTGACAAATATTCTTGTGCAAGCCCACTTCTGGCACAGTGATTTAGTCTGGAAATCAGGATCCATTCTTCAAAGGCATCCTGCACTGCCTTTTATGTCAGGGTGCCAATCATTACTTGATCTTCTCAAATTGGAGCCAATCCTAACTTGCTTGCCATATCTCTCACAGTGCTCATCCATCCCAGGGATTTAGCTTTTGGGAATTTAAGTGCATCACAGAAAGGATCAGGTTACATTGCTAACTCAGGTGAGATAAAGAATTTGATCCATTGGAGTAGAGGTCTCAAACACCCTTCAGGAATTATGTAAATCAAGTACAGTTCTAAATATAAAGGAATGGAACAAGTACTTTTAGGCAAATGCAGTAGTCATTTGACTGTTTAGTTTTCAGTGACTGACAATCAAGCTACATTTTGATTTTCCTGCAGATCATGCCTGATTAGGGATGCTTCCCTGGCCTGGGCTTGATAAACCCCTGTTTTACTAATCGCTCATCCTCCAAAGCGCTTATCAAACAAGGTTACATCAACTCCTTGCCTGGCCAGGAGCAAGTTACTTTTTGGATTTGTGAATGTCAGGTACCAACCTACTCAATGTCTTCAACTTATCCTTCACGCAAGGTACCTTCCCAGATGCGCTAAAAATGACAGAACCGCTCTCTGATGCAGAAACACATGTTTGACTAAAATGACCTGGCCAACTGTCACCCCATAAGTTATCTCCCCTTCCTGCATAAAGTGATCGAAAAGAAAGTCGCCATCCAGCTGAAAGAATAATCACTCATCTCAGTTTCTTATAGGATTAGCAACCCAGATTCAGACTATGATGCAGCCATTCTATACAAGGGGGGCCCCTACCTACTTGTTCTTCTTGACCTCTGACACCTTTGATACCATTGACCACGAAGCCCTCCTCAGCATCTTTCCACATGAATGGGCTTCAATGGAACAGTCCTGCAGTGTTTTTGTTCTTTTTTCTTGAACAGATGCCAACCCATCCAGATGGATACCAACAGATGTCAGCACCATGCAGTAACCAGTAGTGTCCCACATGGCTCCATCCTGTCCCATGTAATATGCAACCTCTACATGGAACTTCAGAGCGGACTCGTTGATAACATTTTATACTTGAAGATTCACCAATATGCAGATGACACGCCACTTTACCCAAAGATCACATTTATCAACAATATCCATCAACTGAAGCATTATCTGTCCCTCATCCAAACTTGGATGTCTTTCACCCTCAACCCAACAAAGGTGAAATGATTTCTCATCGGAAGCCCCACCATGCATTCTATAGTACAGAATTGGGTGAAAGAAATTAAGATTAAAGGAGTCATACCTCAACTCTCACCTAATCTCTCGGCTTTGCCATCAACTGCGACTCTTATTCGAAAAGACCCAAACACATTGTGCTCCTCTGCAAAAGACAAGCTTTCCACCCCTGTTCTGAGTTGAAGGACAGTTGTCTAAGCCGCGGTCATCCACCACCTAAATGATGGCAACACTCTACTCGCATCTTGCAATTCGCTGATTGATTCACTCAACTGTACTACTTCTCCTCCAGAGCTTCCATCTCCCTGCTCCTTGTACCAATCCCAGCTATCTCTGCTACCCCCTCAGCATACCTACAGCCTACCGGGTACATTCCCTATGTGCAGCTCTGAGCTGCTTCCAACTTAAGCTTGCGCTTTATAAGTCCCATACATCTCTATATCTATTAAAGGGACATTTGTGGATATGTGTGTGTGTGTCTGTTCGAAATGTTCAGCATACTTCTCAACATGCTACAAACCTGAAATTTGGCACGTGGGCAGGTTCCATGGTGCAGACAATGTAAAAAGTATAACATATACACTTTTTCAATTATTTATTTTTTAAAGAATTTTATTTTAAGCAGTCTCCAATGATTGTATATGTGTGTGTGTTTGTTCGAAATGTTCTGCTAACTTCCCAACATGCTACAAACCTGCAATGTGTCATGTGGGTAGGTTTCATGGTGTAGATAATGTAAAAGTATAAACTATAAATGCACCTTTGTCTAATTTTCTTTTTTTTAGTAGGAATTACTGTGTGTATCTACATAAATACTTGGGTCACAGTATGTATTTGGCCACTAAGTGATTTCCAACTCATCAGACTGAGCTACTATTCCAAGTGGATTGCAGTAATGCTTGTGAAGCCTGTAACCACAGGAAAAGTAATAGGATTCATGAGTGTCCGTAGGAGTACTGTAATTGGCAACGGTGTTCAATTTATTTTCCGGAAAATTAAGGTTTTGACAATATTTAGCTTTTAGCATCATTACACAGTTCTATACAATCTCAATTGGATGGTATGATAGAGAGTTAATCAATTTGTTAGGAGGGAAATACCTTTGGCATTGGTCAGTATCGTAGATTAGAGAAGTGTGTTGGGTGAGCCTGTGAAAACGTAGCACATGCAACCACATTCCAGCACCTAGAATATACCTTTTGAGATGATGTGGTTTAAAGTTGCTGGTTTAACATTATGTCATTTTTGGATTGAAAGGGTGCCAGTGTGAGAGATGACATGTCGGGGGTGTTGGATAAGGTGAGAAATAAACAGAGGTAATAGGACATATTATCATCACAAGAAGTGCAAATGCATCTCATGCCAAGGTTGGTGATGTGGTTAAAATAGAGTCCTACATTCCTAAGGATTTTCCAATGTACGCAGGCCCCAAATCTGTTGTGAAAGAAGGGAATCGCTGTGGTCATTTAGATGGCAGTACTGATTGTGTACATACAAGTGGATTTGTTTGGATTTGTTTGGAAAGGCTGAATCAAATTATGGGAGTCATAGGTGCTTGGATGGTGCAATCTTCCTACATATGAGTGGGGCCGATGCTGAGTCACAGAAGCTAATTGGTGTGTGATACAATCATGTGAGGATGTCTGGATTTAAAGGAGTGGGACATGTTGGTGGTGGTCGTGTTGTGCATTCACATTGGTTGCCCAGTGACATTTAAGGATTATGTAACAAAGTAGTTTAATTGTGTTTAGAGTCATGCTAAAGTTTTATCAGTTTGGGATGTTTCCATTCATTGTGGCTGCATTATAACGGTGTTATCTTTTCAGAAGATGTGTATGTTTTGTAGTATGGGGAGATGTGTGGTAATATGCTGTATTGTCTCAGGGCTGCTCTTTGGTATGGGAGAAGGAGTCATTCCAGCCCGGAGAGAGGCCTATACAGGTGTGGTGGGCCTGACCCTAGTTATGTCGCCTAGCAAAAACCAAGACACATAACAAGGATAAGGGAAGATAATATTCCTGCTACAGCCTTCTCCCCCAGGGATCTAATGCCATGATGTTATGGTGAAATAACAAAAACAGGTTAGAAACCAAAGAAAACATTTGGAGAAGGTACTTAGAACCTTCCAGTGAGCATTGTCCTCTTGGAATATTGGCTGAGGCATATACTGAGCACTGAAGCAGAATGTTGTGAGAGAAACAGCAAGATTTGTAATATGGTGTTAATCCCCCATTCCAAGGGCTGAAACATGGGGTAACGGCCCTGCAGCCCAAGCTATCGGCCCGAGCAAAGCGAGTAGTGCATTAACCTGTGTAGCTATGCATGTATGCGTGGGATTTATATAGATTTAACAAGGTGCTGTGCAAAAAAGGATGAGAACGACTGAAGGAACTCAGGAAGTAGTGGCTGATTAGGAGGGCTGATGTCATGGGGCAAGGTTCACAACATATATGTAAATCTCCAGATATATTTGTGTAATTTACATGCAGATATAATCATTCTGGCATAATTCTGGTTGTCTTTCATCCTAGTCCTAGTGCAATAAATAGCATGAGTACCATTTAGTTGGTTAATAGTAACATGTGATCAAAGAGAGTGCAACCACCCTCAGACCAATCATCATGTCCGTTATCAACCCCTCCTTCCCTTCAGGCCATGTCCCTGCCTGCCTTAAAGGAGCATGGGTACGACCGCTCCTAAAAAAACCTGCTTTTGACTCGACCATCCCAGCAAATTACAGACCTATCACTACGGTCCCCTTTTTACTCAAAATCCTTGACAGTCCAACAACTTGCTGGGTCTTAGGCAGTCCGGTTTCAGGCCCGGCCACGGGAGAGAAACCGCATTACTGGACCTAAAAAAAACAGATTGATGACCTCAAGGATGCAGGAAAACCGGCTCTCCTCCTGCTCCTCGGTTTATCCGCAGCATTTGACCCGGTGAACCATGATACTCTCTGCCACCATCTCTTCTCTGCAGCGCATTTCTCACCTAAAGCCACTGCCTGGGTCACATAATTTCTCCAAGAAAGAGTGATGAAAGTGTTCTGTGACCAAGCATGCGAAAACCCTAATTTCATTAAATGTCGGGTCCCTCAAGGATCTTGCATCTCACCCACCCTCTACAATATACTTATGAGGCCTCTTTTTAACTTCTTGGACGTGCGTGGCATCACATATACTAACTATGCGGAAGACACGTAGATCCTCTTCCCCCTCACGGGCGACTACGAAGCTGACAGCAAAACTCTTAATTCCATCTACTCAGAGATCCAAACTTGGATGGTGGAAAATTGGTTTTGCCTCAACGGCGAAAAACTGAACTGTTACTTATTGGCTCACCAGGAACTCTCACGAAACTTGATTTGAAATACAATTCTTTCTTAGTAGATAACACCCCCAACCCGGTCTCACAAGCAGTGAAAACCTTGGGGGTCTATCTGGACTCAAAACTCTCAATGAACAGACAGATTAACACCATCTCATCTGCCGCAGCCTACCACTCTGAACTGATCGCGGCATCTAGACCTTTCCTAACAAAATACAAACTGCCTTACCATAGCCAGAGCAATAATCAGGTCTTGGCTGGAATATTGTAATGCTCTTCTGGCTGTCACTTCTTCCAAAAACATCAGGAAACTTGAGACGGTCCAAAACAATGCACTGAGAGCCGCCACTGGCATTTCCAAATGTGACCACATTTTAGCAACCAGAAATCTTGTCCACTGGCTCCCCATCAAGGAATGCATCATGTTCAAAACCCTTGCACTCACCCACAAATGTCTGCACGACACGCTCCCCTTTACCTCTCACAACAGATTTCCAAACCTTCCTCAGACAGACCCACCAGAACTGCCTACTTAAATGGGATCACCATCCCTAACACACTCAGGGTTCGGGCAGGAGGAGCTATCAAAATGATATTGTTTGTATAAATGCACAATAGGAACTTTGTAATCATGGGAACTGTAGGGGTGCAGAAGTACGACTCTGAAACAGAGGTTGTATATTTATTGGCCCTTCCTCTTTCTCTCCCCTCAGTTACTTCTTATTTTATCTTCCGCTCTGCCCTTAAGAATTATCTTCTCCAGTCTTAATGTTTGTTTTCTTGCTTTTTGTTATTGTTTTCAATTTTTGTATCGTAAGGGATTCTGTACAGTGTTTTGGCGTAAAGTGCTTTATAAATTATGAAAATAAATACAAAAATACTTTTATTAAAAATAAAGAAAAGGAAACACCTATCGAGCCTGATTTCTAAGAGGGGTTTCCCTGCCCCAACCAAAAGACTATGGATTCTGTCAGGAAGTCTGAAAACATAAAATGTCCATCGTCCTGTGTAAAGACTTATGGCCGTCCCTTACACACTAAATTAACTAAGAAAAACTGTGACCTTCTGGATCGAGAAGAAGTCTTCTCCTGTTCTGGTCTCCAATTAATATGTTCAGTTCCTAATGTTCAAATCTTGACAAGAAACCCCTATTCGCATGTATCAGGGGGGAGTCCCTTGCCCTCTTTTTCTTTCAACTGACAAATGTCTTATCATGTCTGATTCCTAATCGTAACAGACTTGATCTGCAAATCCTCTTGCTTTACATGGTTGTACTTGCACAAAACAAATATCACACAGCAAATCGGTTCACTCTTCTGCCAGATTTGACTGTAGTTCTATTATGAAACACACCTTGTCTACTCACAGTTTACTTGTGATGCAGGTACCGAAGAGGAAGTACAAGTAGAAATTGGTATATGTCCCCCAAGATGTCCAGAGGCCAGAAACTGGGCTCTGTGCACCTCGGGGGGCAGTACCCTTGGGAAACCCTTGTGGGGAAGAAAACCCAATGCGTTGATCCAGGTGATCCAGGTAAAGCTGATGCTCGTGGATGTAGGAAGTATACAGCAAGCGATGGATGGCTCCGGGCTGTAGAGATGCGACTTGAAGTGCTTTTCGCAGCAGAAGTGGAAGCAGGAAAGCTGCACCTTTGAAGTCGCGAGATTCCTCAGAAAGAGTAATGCCAGATAGGAAAGGAAAAATACCTTACGGCAAGTAGACAGAGGAATCGAGATGTCAGGTAAGAAAATGCCAAAGAGAGGCGGATAGAAAAGGCTACAAGATTTAACGTGTAACTCCCTAGCGGGAAGGGCCGCCGTAGCCAAAAGAAAGGAAAACACAGTAGAAGTGAAAGTGGAAAGGAAATGAATCAGAAATGAAGGCAGGGTAGCTGAAAGGAGTACTGAGAATAAGTATCACAAAGACCGCGATAAATGAATGCAGAAGAATGAATGAGAGAGTGTCTAAGACCGGGAAGGTGCTGGTGCTAACGAAGTAGCAAGGAACGCGATGCAGAAGCGCAAGGTTTAGGCACAGTGGAGCGAACAGAAGCCACGTACTTACCCGTCCATTGAGAATGACAGATATAGACGGGCAGAGAGCAGTCACCATCTTGGAAAGGACTAGAGCGTCACCGGCGGCTCACTGAGACGGCACCAAGGAGGCGCCATCTTGAATTCCAGTGCCGATAGCGAGAATGGTGCTTCCTCCAATTCTTCCACAACAATCTTGAGGGAATCTTAACAAGTTCTTTCTTTCTTCACCTGAAGCTGTGTCTCACAACAAAAAATCATCAAAAGCAAAGTCCACAAAATGTATCAAGTCTGGTTTACTCCCCTGTTAGACTTAATTGTTGTTCCAGAGAGTGTGTTTTCCAATTGGCCCTTGACCCTTTATCATTACCTCATCCTGCTCACTTTTGTTTAGTTCCCAGACCCTTCTCGGACGTTTCAGGGCCTCCCCGATTTGCTGTGCATCCTTTCTCTGTTTCTGTGAGTCCCGACCCCTTTATGCCTTCTCTGGGCTTCCCCGACCTGTTTTGAGTCTCAGCACCTTGTTTCCATGCTTCCTTAGACTGCAATAGGTCCTTGCCCTCCTGTACCCTTCTTGTGTGGCTTCCACAGTTTCATATGGGTACCAGGCCCCTCTCTCAGGTTTGCTGTCCCTTTTTGTCAGGCCTGATTCACTAACCTGCCAGGCACTGTTTCTCATATGTCCGCTTTGTATTTCTCCTGAGGGAATGGGATGAGGGAAAAAGGGTTCCTCTGATTTCCCCGACTGCCTTGTTTGCTATCTGTGATCCCTGCCATTTATTACGGTAACACAGGTACCAAAGTGTAAGTGGAGAGATTTGCAAGCAAATCCTACACTTGCTTTTTAAAATCTGTATTCTCCATTTAGAGCTATAGTTTGCTCAAACTTTAACAAAGAAAAACAGTGGGGTTTCCTCCAGTAAGTAATTGGATGGTCTTGTGTAGCCGTTCATAATATCATTTTTACAACCTTTAAGTGTTGCAAGAAAATATGTTATTAGGCCTTCTAAAAGAAAGGCTTTAAAAGAAATATCAGTACTGTCACTGTTTTCCTGTAAGAAAAGAAGTGAAATTGACTTATCTTTCTTTCAAAAGCAGGCTGAAGGAAAAAAGTTTGAAATTGTACACACGTTTTAAATGCTAGAAAGGCAAGTGTCACTTGTGCACAAGCTGTTTCTATCATTTATATATTTTCTTGGTGTGTGAATCTTGAAAGGAATGGGTTCTGGAGGCACACTTGCTCCGTTTTATTAAGAAGCAACTTTTGCCTTAGTTCACAGGGTGAGGCTGACAGGCGAGATGTACGCGCGTTCCCAGGAGGCTTATTCAGGAGGAGCTGAAACCAGCTCCTGCCTTAGACTTTCAAAGCCATTAATTACCAGGAGCACTTTTATCTTTACCAGGAGCTAAACAGCACTCAGCGCCCCTGACTTTCGATCCCTGGTTTCTGCTTGCTGGTGGCTTCCGCATCTCTTCCGGCTCTCTGCATCACCTCGCTGTGCTTCTAGGTCTGGTCACTCTCGGTTTGCACGTCCTGCCTCGGATACTTGGTCCCGCTCCTGATTGTTCCTGGATATCCGTTTCTCCAGCCGGGATAGCTCTGAACACCTCCTGTGTTTCGCAAGGCTCTGCCAGTATCCCCTGCTCTTAGCAGTAAGGCGTTCCCCAGCTCTCGGTTCCTCCAGTGAGCATTTGCCTTTGCGTACAGTCCTTCTTTCCTTTTTATGATTGGGATTGAGTTTGATTGACTATACCGCGTATGTTGGTTCCTAGGTGGACTTTTTTCTTCTTTGCACATTTTTCTTCGTGTCAGTACTAAGAGGGACTCCAACTGGGTAGTTCTTACTCTTCCTCGTCAAAGTATGTCCAAAGTGGTTGTGGTTTCCTATATTACAGCAATAAATGGACTTGTGGGGAATTATAGAAGGGAAAGTGGGGTGAGAGGTCTGAGGGGACAGAGAAGGAAACGTTGCATACCATGTTCTCCCAGGATAGTAGTCTCAGGTTCCATGGAGGGTTTCCCTCCCCATGAGATCCACCCGCTGAGTACCACCCCCAGGGGGACTATCGGGTACCAGCCTCACCTCCCTGACCTCATGGGAAGGGGCTCCACACATGGGAGCAGTGACAATACCCTGGGATTCGTCACAGAACCTTTAAGCTGGGCCCACATTAATATGATGCAGGTCCACTATAAATAAATTCTGGCTTCTGGTTAGCGTTTGATGCTAGGAGATCACTGACTTCAGTCTTGGAAGAGTTTAGCATGAGCCAGCAGAGACACATTCAGTGGTGGACAGCTGCAGGCAGCTGATGACACTTTCTAAATAAACATATCAGGTATAATCAGCAAAGAGGTGGTAGTGAAATCTGAGGAAAGTATTGTGTTTACCCAAGAATGAGTTGGAGTTGGCCATGAAGGATATTTGAGGCACATCCACAGCAAGGGGTATGCTGAAGGAGGTGTTAGAGTTCCAGGAGATGGAGAAGGACTGGTCCGAGTGGTAAGAGGCCACCCAGTAAAGTCCAGTGTCCTTTAAACTAAGGAGGGGGTTGTTTGGACGAGTTCTACAGTGTTGAAGGTGCTGCAGAGAAATCACAAAGAATGAGGATGGAGGAGAGATCAGAGTAGTGAGCAATGGTTAATAAGTAGTTACATCAGTATTAGCAGCCTCAGTTGAGTTTTTGTCCCAAAATCCAGATTGAAGGTGCTTGCAGATTGTGATGCATGAGGTAGTCGACTTGTTAATGACAACTCTCTCAAGGTTTTAAGAATGATAGTGTAGTAGAGAGCGTATCTATAGAAAGAGAAATTGTTGGGATCAGCAGTGTTTTGTTTTTAGAATGGGTACCACTGTGGCTGATTTGTAAGGAGAGGAAGTAAGAAGAGGTAACAGATCTTTGATTGTGTGTGGTGCGAAGGGATCAATAGGTATGAAGGACAGGTTGGCCTAGTAAAGGATAGGTGTACATGAAATGGGGGTGGGAAGGCGGAGTGGGGGAGATGTTAGAAAATTAAAAAAAGGTGGGCTAGCGGGAGATTGAGAGGGCTGCAGGGGCTGAAAGAGACAGAAGTGTAGACTGAGTGCTGTATATTTTTGTGATCATGGAAGAGATATAGGATGCAAAGTCAGTAGCAGAGAGAGTGGAGGATATATAGCACTTTTTATTGGGATATCAAGAGTATTTGGCAGTCAAGGGCAGTCATGAGTGTAAACAGTCTTTGTAGGATGTAAAGGTGGTTTATGACCCAGCAGGATAGTGATGTCAAAGGGGTAGCTGGTGCAGTGATGCAGTGATGAGCTCAACAAAGACTAGTTCGATAGTCGGGGCCAATGGAGAAGAGAGTGCTTGGAGGGAAACATTGATGTGGCTACTTGTGTCTAAGGCAGAAATATGGACAATATAGAGGAGGGCTTAGTAGCATTGATCAGAGAAAAGAAAATGGCTGTGTATGAAGAAAGATTTAGGGAATGGTCAGCAACATCATTTGGAGAATGCCAGGGTTAGCAGCTGCAACCCCTAGTGGCTTCCCTGTGATGTCTGGCACTGCCTGTGTGACCTATGGTCATGGATTGCAGAGACATTGTGAAAACGAAAATAAAGCGGGTTCTTGGCGTTCTCTAATGTGCTGTATTTCCAAAGGTGCAGCTGTTTGTCTACATAGGCCAGGCAGTCTGGATTGCCCCACAACCAGAGGTTCTAGAATCCAATAGCTTTAAGCAGGCTTCCTCCTAAATGCTGGAAGGCTGTTGGAGTGGGGGTTGAGCGGTGGCATCACAGACAACACTAACGCATACGGTCATGCAGGAGGCATGACGTCCAGGTCGTTCAATCAAACTGCCAAGAGTCCAGGTGGTAGGGAGGTGATCTCTATGTGCAGAGCATAGCAGAGAAAGGAGCACATTGGGAGCTGCAGTCACACTCCTTTTGTAGCCATCCTGCACTCTGCCATGTCGCCAGGGAGTGGACACCAGGTGACAGCAAGGCCCCCCTGAAAAATGTGTGCATACATGCATTCTGATGTCAGAGTTAATGAATACACTCTGCTGGTGTTGTATGGGATCCTGCTCCCCTGTGATAAATGTATGACCAGATCTAGTATCACATAGAATGCTGGCAAGGGAGTGCCAGTAGGTCTCTCTGTGAGGGCTGGGGCAAGGCATGGGCCGGTTTGTCCCTCATGCCTCCTCCTTGTGATGGCCCTGTGTGTTTTTGGGACTGAGTGAATGTGTCGAGTTCAGAGCATGATGTACCTTCTTCTTGAGAGTGGTAATAGGTAGCAAGCAAGCACTTTGGGTGTGCAGTGTACGGCTGCAAGCAGAGAATTTCACAGCATGCTGAAATCTTCACCATAATCTTGCATTATGTGGTTGTGGGTTATGGTAAATGTACATGGTGCAATAAGTGTTACATACGTTTGAGTGTGTGGGATTAGTACAGGAGTTTGATATAGGTCATCAATGTGCATTTTAATGGTATTGGCAATCCAAGATGCGCTTTTAAAAAGAGGAACTAAGGAATGAAAGACTATTGCTTCCTCTTCGCAGCATCGCGGCTGCCGGCAGCAGCACCATTGAACATACAACTGAAGAGGCTCCTCTGCTCTTCCCACAACGGATGCCGCAAAGCGGCACAGCAGGTAAGCCCAGAGGGGCTTGTATTTTGTTTTTTTTCTCGCAGAGGCATGTTTAATTCTGCCCTGTGAGGCCAGACTTTGGATCACATAGCTGCGGACTTACAAATATGGCTGCTTTGCAACCTGAACTGCCTCAGCAGGCCTGCTGGGCTTCGGATCCCTGCCTGGGACCCAATTTCCATCGTTTATTTATTTATTTATTCACATTTGTTGAGCGCACAGCAGACCGAAGGCATTGTGGCGCTTGTTACAGTGTTGCTTAAACTTAGTTACATACAATTCAGGTCCGTAGGTGTTACATGGGACGCAGATATTATTACATACATACATTGAGTGGCAGGTGGTTGGGGGAGAATGGTTAGTTGAAGAGGGCAATTTTAAGTTTTTTGTGGAAGGAGAAGAGAGATGTTTCCGCTCTGGGGTCAGTGGGGAGGGAATTCCACAGCTTGGGTGCGAGGAAGGGGACCCCTATACCTCCTGCCTTGGTCCTATTGATGCGAGGTATAGTGAGTTGATTGGTGTATTGTTGTCTGGTTGGTCTGGTGGATTGAGATCTGTATAATGTGTCAGATAGGTATGAGGGTGCTGTGGAGTTGATACATTTATGAGTGGTGGTGAGAATTGTGAAGGAAATGCGGTCCTTGACTGGGAGCCAGTGAACTGTCTTCCTGGCTTGTGTGATATGGTCTCTTTTTGGTATGCTGAGGGCTGCTCTAAGAGCGTTGTTCTTCGTTGTTTGGAGTCTAGATATGTTTTTTTCAGAGGTGCCGGCTAAGAGTGCATTACAGTAATCTAGTTTGGCTCTTATGGTTGCTCTAGCGATGGAGAGGCAGTTATCCTTGGTTAGGAATGGTTTTATTGCATTGATGAGCTTAGTACTCAGTGCGGAGGCCGATACTATGGCGCTGACTTGTTTGTCCATAGATAGGGTCGCGTCTATGTGAACCCCCAGTGTTTTGACTGAAGATAATACTGGGATGATGCAGTTATCTATGTTGAAATTGAGGTATAGTGGATTAAGGTTGGAGAGTATTGATTTCTGGCCTAGAATGAGGATTTCGGTCTTGTCTCCGTTCAGACAGAGGTCGTTAGTAGCCATCCACGCTTGTATGGTGGAGTAGATTTGCTATAGAGTAGTGGCGTCTTGATGATAATGCCCCGTAAGGGGAAGGAGAACCTGGGTGTCATCAGCGTAATTTGTGTATGTGATCCCAAGTTCGTCCAATTTATCAAAGAGAGGCTTGGTAAAGAGGTTATAGAGCGTGGGGGCAGTACATGAACCTTGTGGGACACCGCATTGGATGATGGAGGGTGCTGCATGAGCTGTGTTTGAGAACACTTTCATAGCTCTACCCTCTAAGAAGGAGGTGACCCATGATGCTGCGTCCTTAGAGAAGTGCGCTGCATGCGTAAGATGACTGGTAAGTGTGGTATGGTCTACCAGGACAAACGCTGCTGAAAGGTCGAGGAGGAGGAGGAGAGCGGGCTTACCTTTGTCCAGGATGTTAGTGATTTCATTTTTTAGGTCTAGAAGGGCAGGTTCGGTTCCGTGCCCCTTGCGGAACCCAAATTGTCTTTTTCCTAGGATTGCGTTTGATTCAAGGTAAAGTTGAATCTGTTTGTGGGCGGCCTTGTCTAGTAATTTCAGGAGGAAAGGAACTGTTGTTATGGGTCGGTAGTTGTTGGGGTTGGCGGGGTCTAGCATTGTTTTTTTTAAAAGAGGGCGCACCCAGGCCTCTTTAATGCTGTCTGGGACTATGCCCGTTTTGAATGAGGCATTGATGAATGCCATGAGAAGAGGTGCGAGCGGTTCTGCGCAGTCCTTGATTATTTTAGGGGGGCACACATCACCCTTACATTTTGATGGTTTGAGGTGTCATGGCAGACATCTTCTCCACAAAGGTGCTGGCTCGGCAGCCCGGCCAGCATCACCTATGATTGGCCAGCCTGGGCCTCATTTGACCAATCAGGGTAGCCAGCAGGCGAACGCCGGCCACCTCCAAGGTCCTGTCTGAGCCTGTCGGAGCATGATGGGCTTTAAGGCATCTCTCCCTGCAAGCTCCTGCGTCTTCAGCCCTAAGATTCACGCAAAGATCTACCACCAGCCCTGGTAAGCTACCATGAGGCGCGCTCTCTTCTCCTCTACGTGACTCTACCTTATTGAGACACTTTCACGTTCTGCTTCATGCACCAACTTTATCTTACTTCCACACAGCACGAGTCACCATCACTGTGTCTCACTTGGTGACTGTATCAAAAATCGATTTAGGCTGTCCTTGCATCTGTGCTGGCATTTTCGTTTTTGCATATTCATGGTGCTTGTATCAAAAATAGTTTTTCGCTGCCCTCCCATCTGTGTTGCCATTTTCGTTTTTGTGTATTCAAGGTGCCTGTACCAAGAATCGACATCTGTGCTGCCATTTTCATTTTTGAGTATCGAAAGTGCCTTGTATCAAAAATCGATTTTTGCTGCCCTTACACCTGTGCTGCCATTTTCATTTTTGTGTGTTCAAGGTGCCTTGTATCAAAATCGAAATTAGGTGCCCTTACATCTGTGTAGCCATTCTCGTGTTGTGTGCTTTGATTGCTTTTCCCAGTGCATCTGTGTTCTTGCTTCCCTTGGCTACTAGGCCGTCTGGTGAGTTTGTGCTCATACCGTGCTGTGCAGCCCCTCCTCGTTCAAGCCTCCCATCAACAGTCACCCCTATGACACTTACCATCTCCCATATCTTTTCTAACTGCTGTACTATCACCTATCCTCCCTCTCTCACAAAGTCTCGAAGAAAAAAGCTTTAAAAAGATATCCTGACCACTAACACTGGCCTACCTATTGCAGACACCTATGTTAGTGCATCTTCCAGACAGATCTTCACTCTTTTCTGTCCCATCTCCTGATCTATGTACTCCTCATCTCATATATCCTCTCTCTCCTTCACCAATTAACGGTGGCACTAAGTGGGAAGTCCTCTTAGCGGGCTTCACATCATCCAGGCGTATCATTAATGTATTATTAATGTCTACCACACTGGCAACATCTTGGTTCAGGATCCTCAACCCAACCCCCTCCTCTTTGACCGGCGCCTGCCGGCCCTCATTAACTTCCTTCCCACACCTGCTACTCCTTCTTCCACTCTCTCTGTCTCGCCCCTCCTCCGACTGGTGTACCACGCCCTTGTACCCCCCCCACAGAAAACCTTCAAAGGTGGAGACCTTCTGCATCTAGCCACGCTTAATACTCGCTCTACCATCAAACACTCTGGCGATATCTGCCTCCTCTTTCACGACCTTGACCTTGATATCCTTGCTCTTGCTGAGATGTGGTTCAAGGCCAGTTCACTCACTGCTTTTGTCTCCCTTCTCCCTAATGGCTATAAGATCGTCTCTAAGCCCCGCCCTACCTGTGCTGGTGGGGGATGGGAGTTACTCTGATCTTCCCTGAGTGGACTCCTCCTTCCTTCATACCCACCCAGTCCTACTCTTCCTTCAAGTGCCTGGTCTGCAAGCTTGTCTTCTCTCCCACCTCCTCCCTGACCATTGCCACTATCTACAGACCACCCGGTTCTACCACTCTTTTCCTCTCTGAATGGGATGATTTCTTCTCCTCTCTCCTCACAACTACCTCTAAACTCCTTTTCGTGGGTGATTTCAACATCCACCTTGACACTTCAATCACAGCATCCACTCTCTTCCGTGACCTCTGCTCCTCGCTCTCCATTCTCCCTTCTGTTCCTACCCACATGGCTGGACACATTCTTGATGCCTTCATCCACACTGATCTTTCACTCTCCCCCCCACTGATCACCCCACTCTCCTGGTCAGACCACTCCCTCCTTTCTTCTCACTGGAGTCCTCTCGGCCCTCTGACAGCACCTCCCCCAGCCATGCCAACCTTGTTCGAGAACGTCTGTCTGATGAAACGAGTGTACGTTGCTGCCTTTGCATTGACCTTCATGCCTCCTATTCCCCCATTACAGACGCTACCTCTGACTCTGCTCTCAGCAATGTCCATCTTGCCATTACTAATACCCTTAACATTCTTGCCCCAGTCATGAGGATCTGCCTGACGTGTGCCTCCAACCGTAACACCTGGTACGACTCTGAACTTGCAGCCTTGAAACGCAAGTGCAGAGCTGCGAAACGGAAGTAGCAGACCTCAGGCTCACCCTCTGACAAACTGTCCTGTTGCTTGCTCAAAAGACAATACAGATTCTCTATCCGCAACAAAAAAAGAGCCCACATCCAGGCTCGCATTTCTGGTGCATCCAACAACACGGCTGAACTCTTTAAAATCTACAGGGAACTAGCCAACTCTTACGCAGTCTCCTCCTCACCTCTTTCCTCACAAGCTCTCTGCAAAGCATTGGCCACTCACTTTAATGCAAAACCTCAGGACATCCTGAGTACCCTTGCATACCTCGCCTGCCCCTCCCCTTCCCCATTCCCCTGCCTCTTACAGCCCCCCATCCTCCCTCTGCCTTTATCACCTCCTCTCCTATCATACCTGACGAGGTCACCAGAGTTGTCGGCTCCATGCAGGTCTCCTACAGACAGGTTTCCCCATGCTGTTCCAGAACCATTAAGGACAACATTGTCTCTCTTGCCCCTGCACTTGCTGATTTCTGTAACCACTCTTTTGCTACTGGATCTTTCCCCTCCTCCCTCAAGCACTCCCTGGTGCGCCCGCTCCTGAAAAAAACACCTTCCAACTACTTCCCCATATCTATCACCCCCTTCCTTGGGTAACTCTTGGAAAAACTGGTTTTCCCTGAACTTACACAGCACACTGAACTTGTTGGTTGCCTCAATGACCATCAATCTGGATTCCGAGCATCCAGAGGCATGGAAACTGCTCTTCTTAACACCTTTGAGGAACTGCTTACATCTCTTGACTCCAACTCTGCAGCTGATCTCATTCTACTTGACCTCTCCTCTGCATTTGGTATGGTCAACCATTCCATCCTCATAAAACAGCTCCATGACACCCTAGGTATCTCGGAGCGGGCACTGGACTGGCTGACCTCCTTCCTCAATGACCGTCCATTCCAGGTTATTCTGTGCTCTTTCTCCTCCTCCATCTCCACCTGTGACGACCCACAGGGCTCCAACCTCTCTCCCTGGCTCTTTAACAACTATCTTGCCCTGCTTGCACACTTCATCTCCACATTCTCCCCTAACTTCTAGTGTTACGCAGACGACACACAACTCTTTTTCAAACTTCCCTCTGACCCTCTCCTCGCCTCCTCCATCATTCCTGACTGCCTATCTGCCACCCAGTCCTGGTGTACTTCCAATGATCTCTGCCTCAACGCCAGCAAGATTGAGATCCTACCTATTGGTACTCTTGCTTCCTCTTTCTTCCCCTCACACTGGCCATCTTCTCTGGGCTCACCCCCTTCTCCTTCATCTGAAGCCGAAAACCTGGGTGTCATCTTCAACTCTCTTTCCCTCCTCCTTCACATCCTGGAGCTTACCAAGAAGGCCCACTTTTAATTTTACTTCCTCAAAGGAAGTCTTCCTTTCCTCACTTTCCCCTAGAAGCACAATGTCTCCAGAGCTCTGGTTCTCTCTAGGCTAGACTACTGCAGTAGCCTTTTCCATAATCTCCCTGCTTCATCTCTATGACACCCCCCAGTTAACCCAGAATAGGGCTGCACGATTTATCATTGGCCTCAAGCCCAGGGTCTGTATCTCTCCAGCCCTAAAAACTCTCCTCTGGCTCCCGGTTGCTGCACAGATCAAATTCAAATCCCTCTGCACCATCCACAAGGCTGTCTGGGGCCGGGGAACACGCTATCTACATCTTGCTCGCACTAAATTCTCTCACACCAGATCTTTACGTTACTCCAGCATCAACTCTCTGTAAGTCAGGTGCTTTGCTAAACAGCGAGCTGGTGGCTGATCTCTTTCCTCAGCAGGCTCCCTCCTATGGGACAGCCTCCCTCTTCCTCTTTGTCTTGAGCCGGATCACCTCAAATTCTGGAAGCTCCTCAAGACTTTCCTTTTCACCTCTTCCTTCTCTGCACCCATTCTCTGCTAAACCCCACAGTTGCTGAGATTGGTGACCAGGGCCCTTATGTGTCTGCCCGGGCTCTGGCCATGTGTCCGACTGGGCTCTGGCCTCCCACACCCAATGGCCTTCAGCCTCTGCCAGTTCCCAGCAATTGCCTTGGTGCCTACTGGCCTATGCCACCATATGCTTGCACTTATTTATTTATAGGCAGTTGCCAACTCACCTAGGCACTTAAATCTGCTCACTCTGTAGTAGTTCCTTCCTGCTATTGATATTGATATTGTATTTATATTGTGTTTGTACACAAACATTTGAGAGCATGGCCAGATAAGGGAGGGGAAACAAGGGAAAACAAAAAACAGCGATTTTACTAGGCCCAGTGACATTGAGAACGTGCAAGTGCATTGGAGAGGGGGAGGGGAAAAGTGCATGGGAGGGGGGGAGCAAAGAAGAAAACAGATAAAAAATAATGAATAAATAAATAAGGACGGACATCAAACAGTGGCAGTGCAGCCAGCAAGCAGCAAGTGCTGGGTTTAAGGCAGCAGACAGGGGAGGGGGCTGTATGGGTACAGACACAGACCCCACTGTAAGGGGTGGCCCAGAGGCAGTGCGGGAGGGTGGGCAGGTGAGCATATAATTGGGCCCGGAAGACAGAGGGTAGGCAGGGTGTATGGTGACGAGAGAGAACAGATCAGCAGGGGAGAGGGGGTGAAGGCAGAGGCAGAGGCAAAGAGGAAGGAATTGAGGTGCTTGCCACTCCACTCCCTATCCTGCTCGACCCCCTCCCTGTCCCATGTCCCCACACTCATCTGGCCTTCGCCACTGACCTGGACCGTCCTGTCCCCCCTCCTACACACCATGTATTGTACAAGGATGTTTTGCACTGGATTAAGTACTAAGTGATTTTACCGTAATGCATACCAGAGTTCATGTATCATATACATCTGTAACTGAATTTTATTTTTCCACTTGCGCCAGCACCTTGGTTTCCACTTATCTTGCATGATTTGATGTATTGTCAGTCGGGTCCCACACAATGGGCCTCATTACGAGTTTGCCAGTCTGGTAACTACGGTACCAGTAAGCTTATGAGTTCTGCTCGCGGGTGCCTTTGTGCCCACCAGGTCTGACCTGGCGGGCGTACCGGCACCCGCGAACAGAGCATGCTGCATGCACCAGCACCATTCATGACTGGTGCCCGTGCATCCGGGTTCCCCATTCCCATTGAGCCCTACCGGGCTCAGTGGGAATGGGGAATAATATTTTCCGGCCCCTGGCAATGGAGAAATACAGGGTCTGCCAGGGTTGTAATGACCCTGTATTTCCCCATTCCCAGGAGCCGGAAAAAGTCGCAAGTTTTAATGAGGCCCATGACTCTGCTCCAGATCCTCCATCCCGAGTGCACTCTTTCATTGGTTCCTCAATTCTGCCTAAACTCCACTCCATATCTACAGTCTTCACATTCATTATCCAAGGTTTTTCACTGTAATCGCAAGGTGTGTCCTACAGGATACTGCCAATGCCAGATATATGGACCTTGTTGCATCAGCTGGGCTATCAGCTGGGCTAAGAACTGCGATTCTGCTTCATACCACCATCCCTCAGTGTAGTTATTAATGAAATTCTCCTCCTCTAAAGTAGACTACCTTGCTGTTCTTACTAGTCTTGTTCTGCACTCCGCACACTTCAGATTTGCAGTTGCCATGCATTTTAACCCTTGTGACCTTCCAACATCTTGCCCCAAAGAAAGGAACTTTCTTCAAAACTAAGATTGCAAAAACTACTTATTGTTCCAGGGGCTTTTGTATTCCATCATTCATCATATCTTACTTACCTGAGAGCTTTGCTTATTAAGGATTGCATGAAAAATATTGCTAATCTGTTTGTGAAAAAATAGAAAATGAGTGTTGGTGATT
The DNA here is from genome assembly GCF_040938575.1 of Ambystoma mexicanum. Lineage (NCBI taxonomy): Eukaryota > Metazoa > Chordata > Amphibia > Caudata > Ambystomatidae > Ambystoma > Ambystoma mexicanum. The sequence goes on along the minus strand of NC_090929.1, from coordinate 674,773,470 downwards.
AATCTGTGATTATCTACTACTTAATTATGCTATGCATCTAGACACTTCTTTGTGAATGGAGCGAGTGCCGGAAATGGTAATAGCCTTTGCCGGTATCCTGGCGGGTTTACCACCAGGATACCGGCAAGGTTACAATGATGCCCATTAGTTTCTAAAAATTCAGAAAATTTAAATAACTGTTTGTAATTCTACTTCTAATTATTTCAATTAATTTGAAAACATTTGTACTTGGATAAAATTTGATTAAAGATGCAGAATAGTATGTGCTGCGTTGTATACACAATTCTAATTCAACTAACAGGTTAAAACCTGAATCCATGCTGCGAAACAAAACTCCTTAACTTAATTCTCTGCTTAATTCAGTTTACAGGATAATCAAATAAATTTCAGGCCCCTTTCTGTGCCTTTTTGCCTAATTCAATTTTCATGGTAATACAAAAAATGCAGGTCACTTTCTGTGCCTCTTCCTAATTCACTTTACAGGATAACGAAATACAATGTAGACTACTTTCTGTGCCTCTTGCTAATTTAGTTTACAGGATACCCAAATAAAATGCAGGCTACTATGTCTGCCTCTTGCTAATTCATTTGACAAGAAACCCAAATAAAATATAGGCCAGTTTCTGTCCATCTTGCCAATTCAGATTACAGTATAATCAAATAAAATGCATGCCCCTTCTTTGTCTCTTTGAAACATGTAAATGATATTACTAATTACTTTGTGCTTTTAAATAATAGATTTGATACCCATTTCATTGTAGCTGGCATCGCATCATCTGGCTGTCTGGTATTCAGTTCCCTGCTTTCATCTTTGAAGGCTTGTATTAAAGAAAGAAATGGTTTCTTACATCGTGCTTCATGCCGGACTCAAGCCTCTAAGCAAAGGACTGGGTATCAAACCTGTGCTGCTCAGTGTAGTCTTTGTTTTCAAAAGAAGTGTCTTGCCCCTGAACTATCTTTCCGGGCCCACCCTGCTTCCATTATCTGCACAACTTGTGATCTTCCAAAATGCCAACGGACTGTATTCATTTTCTGAGCCTGCCCTCACTCAGTCAGACTTCATGTCCATTTATATAGACTCCAAGTGGAACCTTATATCCCAGCAAGTTGCACCAAGTTTAATAGGAAAACTGGGCATCACTTTATTCTGGTTTATGATACAGGCTGTTGCTTTCTGTCTCGGCATATTTGCCTTAAGTAATGCAAATTCACCCTTTATCTAAGTGGATTTATATACGTCCTAGCCAACTTGCTGAAAAGGTTTATTCTGTCTGACCACAGTCTCATTGCTCTGAGCCGAGAGAAGAGGAATATTCTTAAAGGGACTTTACTAAATTTAAACACACATGCAATGAAATCCGACCACAGAATAGTGTGGTATAAATCCCAGTAAAATAACCTCACTCATGATCATACAGAGTAGTGGTGAAAGGTTTCCTTCCTCCATAGCTTGAATGCAATGTAAAAACAGACTTGAATGTCCTAAACAAGGAAGTGTAATCCACGTAGATCTTAACAGGTCTGTCCACATCCAGTGATGACCTTAAGATTAGACTTTCAGGCAAAACATGAAAATTCAGTGCAAATGAAAGCCCCCTGCCTCCTGCACTATACTTCAGTGTTTTCTCAATAGTGACTTTGGGTGACTTTTGGGGTTAGTTTAACCCATGGGGATCTAAATTCAAAACCATTACCCACATTTTCTAGTACCAGAGTTGAAATACCAAATTATATGCTTCTGGAATGTTTGCGTTAAAAGGCAAACATATTTCCAGCATTAGTCATTTACTTGTTGCACTTCAGTTTTAACAACATTTTAAAATCTAACTGTGATATGGCCCCAGGGTACATAGACCTCCTGGGACACTGTTGTGATGAAAGAAGACTTAGGTACTGTGCCCAACCTCTCCCAAGGACCTGTTAAATGCAGTAGACACTCAAAATAACGGTTTTAGGGATATGAATTTATGGACTACTTGGACAGGCTTGAAATGAGAGAACTGCAAGGTTTTAATGATGAATTAAAAATACTAGAAAGTAATGGGAATCTTGATGCAGGGTCAGAAAAGCAGAAACCTGACTTCAACGAGGAACACAAGCATGTACTAGTAATTTAGCACCCTGCGGTTCCCGAAGCATGAAGTACTGCTAATCCGACCATCAGACCAGACACTGCCACTCAAAACAAAACACTCACAACAAAACCATCTCTAAAGGATATTAATGATTCCTAATGGATCGCAGGAGCAGGCAAGGTCTTTTGCTGAGAACCAGCTTAAACATGATATGCAATTGCTGCTTTAGTATTTAAGCATGGAAGAACATCTCGATTATTGGTTAGCCAAGTTAACATCCTTAGACAAATATCTATTCACCAATCCTCTCCTTCCAACTATGCACAACGAGAGTTCCAGCAATATAATGTCGGTTCCAGGAAAAGTTTCCATGTCAGAGGCAGGTGAAAACCATCAGACACACTGCTAAGGAGAAGAGGAAAGGGAACCAGGACACCTTGGACAACCAGGGTGCTACAAGGATTGCTTGGAGACCTTCTGATTGATCTGGCATAAGACCCAGGCATTCCGCAGGATTGGAGGAAAAACATGCAGAAGACAGTTGGCCAACTGGTTGTCATGACACCCATTGCTGATTCCCAAGACTTCCTGCCCTGAGGACAATACATCAGAACCAGATTGTTGCTGCTTTAGGCAAACATGCAACCCATAGGAAACCTATAGATGGACAGATCTGTGAGAATATGTTCCTGGACTAGAAAATTCCTCAAAATAGGGGATGATCTTGCTGATGCAGTCTGCCAAAACATTTTCCCCTGCTGGATTACATAATGCAGCGCAAGACCGGAAATGAGATTCGGCACAGGGGCTGAGACGCCTGAATTTGAAGCTATTGACACACTGAAGCAACATGAATTAATCAATAAGACTTCAGACCTCGCTGGAGATTCTGCACCCACTGAAGAGAAATGAGGCTCTCCCTGGGTGATCATTTAAAAGTGCTGTTAAGAATTTACGGGTTTGAGACGGCTCCAGATGACACTTTCTATGGTTGATAAGCCAACCATTCTGAATCAGGAGATTATAAATCCTCCTCAAATGATCCAACACCTGTTGAAATGACTGAGGGATCCAAGCAATCATCCAGATGATGGTGACAGTGTGTATTCTTCGAGGGGGTTGGGTCCTCCGACGTATTCCATATCTATGACATATAATCACCACAGTTGTGCTGCTTCGGAAAATCTTAGGCGTCCTGCGTCGATGACGTCGATACGCCGCCTTTTAGGACCTCCTGCGACGACCGACATCACTGGATGTTATAAGTAGGACGCACGACGCCCGTAGCCTCAGTTCCATTTTTTCTGCGAACGTGTTTGCTTCGGAGATCTCAGCGCGCCTCGACTATTTGGAGTTTCTGTTCTTTCTCGGTTCTTCGAACCTATTCGTTTTGTGAAGTATATTCTTCGTGAAGATGTCTACCTCGTCTTCCACCCCACGTCCGGGCTTTAAGAAGTGCGGGGACTGTGGGTCCAAGATGTCGGTGACGGACTCGCACGACGCCTGCCTCTGGTCCCTGGGGGAGGCCCATGACACGGATGGCTGTGTCGACTGCTAGTCGGTCACATCCAAAGTCTTGCCGGGGCGCAAGAAGAAGTTGTCGGTAGGTAAGTCGAGGTCTGCGGGGCTTTCGACAGATGATTCGAGGGGCGACTCTCCGTATCGTCGTCGGAAGTCCAGTGGGTCTCCGTCCCGGAGTCGGTCCCGCCACTCCTTTGCCTCTTCGAGGCACTCCCGGAAGCGCTGTCATCGGTCGCCTTCCCTGTCCTCATCTGAGGACTGCGCCCGTCGGCGGGTCGCTTATCCCACCAAGCATGCGACGCTGGAGGAATGGGCTTCCTTCGGGAAGAAAATGTTAGCGATTCTCGAATCGCAGGGCACTGGTCTGTCCGCGCCTCCGAGTGGGGTCGGTCGTGATCGGTCGAGAGACACCGCTCGCACGCCTTCGGGCTCGGGTGGTCGGCACGATTCGCAGGAGTGATCCCGCTCGGACAAGGGGAATCGTTCTCGTCATGCCCGTTCCAGGTCCCGGTCCTCGACGCGTTCGAGACCGTGTGCACCTGTGGTGTCTTCGAGGAAGACGTCGATGCCGGTTGGGCCGAGGTCATCGACGGACTCTTTCGAGGCCCCGCCTCCGAAGAAGTCGTCGACGCCATCGGCGCCGAGGCTGTCGAGGGACACGCTCAGGGCTCGACCTCGAGGCCTGTGTCGATGCCGCTGATGCTGTCGGCACCGTGTTCGGCGTCAACGCCAATTCACTCGACGCCCTCGATGGCTTTCGAGGATGTTTCGATGGGGGTACCCCAGGGCTCGGTGGAATCCCCTAGAAAGGCTCTGGCCAAGGTCAAGCATGGCTTTGTTCCACATTCTGTGCCTTCTTACCGCCATTTTGAGTTTATTTCAGAGGTGGATGAGGGCTCTGATGATGGCACGGTTCCTGATACGGTGCCAGATGAGATTCTCTTGGGCCATAGCCAAATTGAGGACCTGAGGCAGTCCCTGCACGATGCCAGTGGGCTGGACACCTCTCCAGAGGTGGAGTTTTGTAGGCCTGAGCCTGGCACTCATGCCGACTCCTCGTACCAGCGTCTTATGTCTAGGGTCACCGAGTTCTTCGGATGGTCTGCTCCCCCAGGGGATTTTCTTCAGGATGACCTTACGGATATCCTCGACCAAGGTCCACCAACTGACCCGGTACTGCCGTTGCATATGGCTCTACAGAGGAGGGTGGTGGCGGCTTGGACTTCTCCGGAGAGTCTCCCGGCAGTGGGCAAGTCCTTGCAGCGAAAATACCGCCCAGCCAGTAGCGACCCCTGCTTCTTGACCAAGCACCCCACTCCGGAGCGTTTGGTGGTGCAGGCGACTACGGCCACGGCAAAGCAGTCGTTGTTTCCTACCATCCCTCCTGATAGGGACGACAAGCGTTTTGATGGCTGGGCGAAGAAAGTGTTTTCTTCAGGGGGTATGGCGCTTCAGACGGCCAACTCCGTATGTGCCTTGTCACGTTTCACGCACACTGTGTGGAACTGTGTTTCCTTAGCGGCTGAACATATTCCCAAAGGGGACAAACGGGATGGTTTCCTTGCCATCGTTCAGGATGGCAAGGATGCCATGTGTGAGGCCGTTTAGTCGGATTTGGACATGGCAGATTGCATCAGCCGGTCCACGACGGCGAGCACCGTGATACGCAGGTTTGCGTGGTTGCGGAAGTCGGGGTTTGCTCCTGATGTGCAGGCCTGGCTCCTCAACATGCCCTTTGACAGGGAACATCTTTTTGGCAGCAAGGCTGACAAGAGTCTTGAGAGGTTGCAGACCTCCAAAGCTGCAGCAAAGTCGTTGGGCGCTGCAGTTCGCCAACCTCTGCCTTTTCGTCCTAGGGGACAGCAATGGAGGGGAGGTTCCTTTGGTTATTACATCCTTTGGTAAAGCGAGGGGAGCTGCCAGTCAAAGGGGCCACCGTAGGAGTGCCAGAGGTGGAAAACAAGGTACTCAAGGTGCAAAGGCCCCTCGGGCTGTTGCCTCTTTGCCCTCAGGCAACGACGCATGCCGCTTCAGCTCAGTCATGAGGCCATGTCCCATGGTTCCCCGGTTGAGGGAAGGCTGGTGCAGCATCTTGCAGAGTGGCGCGCCATTACTTCAGATGTGTGGGTTCTGGAGATCATAACCCACGGCTACTGTCTTCCTTTCCGGCAGAGGCCTCAAGACAGTCCACCGGGGAATCTCTCTTTGAAGAGTCCGGATCCGCTCCTTGCGCAGGAAATTCAATCCCTGCTGGAGAAAGGTGCCATAGAACTGGTGCCTGTAGCGGAGAGGAACAAGGAACTTATTTTTTGATTTCCAAGAAAGACGGGGGATTGAGACCCATCATGGACTTGCGCGGTTTGAACAAACTCCTCAGGAAGGACAAGTTCAAGATGGTTACTCTCTCTCAAGTCCTCCAGGCCCTTCAACTTCAGGACTGGTTGGTGTCTCTTGACCTCAAGGACGCTTATTTTCATGTGCCGATACATCCAAAGCACAAGAAGTACCTGAGGTTCGCGGTTGGCGACTCGCACTTTCAGTTTCGGGTCCTGCCGTTCGGATTGACCTCCGCCCGAGGGTCTTCACCGAGCTCATGGTAGTGGTGGCAGCGCACCTCAGGAAAGGGGGGATTCACGTCTACCCCTACATGGACGATTGATTGATAAAGGCACGCTCTCACGAGCAAGTCCTGGATCATCTGTCAGTCACCTGCCACTCCCTCCACAAGCTGGGCTTCTCCCTCAACTTAAAGAAGTCCCATTTGACACCAACTCAGAGGCTCCAGTACATCGGAGCTGTGCTCGACACGTCCCTGTGGCAGTGTTTTCCTCCCCAGGTGAGGGCTCATCACCTTCAGCAGATGGTGCACAAGTTTCAGCTTGCCCAAAGTCTTTCCGGCGTTCGAGTTCTTGAGATTGCTCTGCCTCATGGCATCCTGCATTCTTCTGGTGCGAGAGGCCAGGTTGCGGATGAGATCTTTGCAATGGGCACTCAAGCTCCAGTGGTCTCAGTCCTCCGGCAGGTTGTCGTACCCTGTTCAGGTGCCGTCCTCAGTCGCCCAGGACCTTCTGTGGTGGTCCGTCGAAGACAATCTGATGAAGGGGGCTCCATTTTGGCTACCCTGGCCGGAGGTGACGATCGTGACGGATGCATCCCTCACGGGATGGGGAGCTCATGCCAGTGAGTTGACAGTCAGTGGTCGTTGGTCTCAGTCGGAGTCCAGACTACATATCAATCTGTTGGAGCTGAGGGCCGTCAGGCTAGCCCTGAAGGCTTTTCTGCCGACTGTGCGAGGGAAGAATGTCCTGATCCTGACGGACAACACGGTGGCCATGCACTAGCTCAACAAAAAGGGAGGGGCAGGGTCACTTCCTTTGTGCAGGGAGGCGATGCAGCTCGGGTTCTGGGCATTCCAGCAGGAAGTTTCGATCTCGGCAGTTCATCTGGCCGGAGACAAAAAACGAGACAGCGGACACTCTGAGCAGGCAGAGCGCGATCTCTTACGAGTGGGAGTTGGCTTAGGAGATTCTCCTGGAGATCCTTGCCCTTTGGGGGACCCCTCAAGTAGATCTCTTGGCCTCCAGTGTCAACCGGAAGTGCGAGAGGTTCTGCTCACGGGAATTTCCTCCAAAAGGAGCCTTAGGAGACGCGTTCGTGGTGGAGTGGTCATTCCCACTGCTGTACGCGTTTCCTCCAGTCCCCGCCATCCCGCAAGTACTGCGGAGGTTACAGAGGTTGGTTTCCCGGATGATCCTCATTGCACCGGCGTGGGCCCGGAGGATGTGGTACCCGGACCTTCTCGACTTGTCCATCTGCCCTCCACGTCGTCTTCCCTACCGAGACGATCTTCTCTCACGGGAGGGGGGTCAGGTTCTCCATCCAGAGGTTAGATCCCTCAACCTTCACGCTTGGTTTCTGAAAGGTTGAGGTATAAGGATTGGGACCTCCCTGAAGACGTGATGGAGGTGTTGCTCTCGGCCAGACGGCCAGCAACAAAGTCCCTGTACCATTGCCGTTGGTGTAAGTTCTGCGACTGGTGCAGGGTTAAGAGTGTGGATCCTTTTGCATGTGACATTCCCATGGTTCTGTCTTTTTTGCTTTCTTTGGCCCACAGGGGCTTGCAAGTGGGTACCGTTAAAGGTTACCTGGCAGCGCTGTCTATATTTAAGCGCTCGTCTGAAGAGTGTTCCTATTTTAAAATTCCTTTAATTTCTCAGTTTTTGAAAGGGCTCACTAATGTTTTCCCTCCGTCACCTTTCCAGGTGCCCGGTTGGGATTTGAACCTTGTTCTCAAGTTTCTGATGGGCGCTCCGTTTGAGCCTTTGCATTCATGCCCTTTGAGACTGTTAACTCTTAAAACTGTATTTGTGGTTGCGGTCACTTCCGCTTGCAGAGTGAGTGAGTTACAGGCACTTTCAGTTAAGCCACCCTTCACTGTGTTTCATAAGGACAGGGTTGTCCTTAGAGTTCGTGCTTCCTTTCTTCCAAAGGTTGTGTCGGAATTTCATTTAGGCCAGAAGGTTGTTCTTCCGGCGTTTTATCCTCCTCCACATCCTGTTAAGGAAGAGGAGAGGCTCCATAGGCTTGATCCTAGGAGAGCGTTAAGCTTTTATATTTCACGCATGTCCCGGGTCAGAGTGGACGATCAACTCTTCATTTGTTACGCTGGGAAGCGTTTGGGACAAGCGGTGACGAAACAGACTTTGTCTCGCTGGATTATTCTGGCTATTTCTGAGTGTTACCGCTTGGCGGGTAAGGGCCCACCGGTCGGCTTGCGGGCCCATTCTACCAGGGGTATGGCTGCCTCTACTGCCCTACAGACGGGTGTTCCTATTCGTAACATCTGTGATGCAGCCACCTGGGCTTCGGTACACACTTTTGTACGGCACTACTCCCTCGATTCCATCCGTGGGCAGGATCTGGCCTTTGGCAAGGCAGTCCTTTACTCCGTAATTTGATTGGGCATTCTAAATTTCTGTTTTCTAAATTTTTTTCCCACCTCCTTGCATTGGTACTGCTTTGGGAGTCTGTCATAGATATGGAATACGTCAGAGGACCCAAGCCCCTCGAAGAACAAGTTACTCTCTTACCTGGTAATGTTCTTTCGATGGGATGGTCCGACGACGTTTTCCATATCGCTCCCTCCCTGCCTTCCCCTCTACAGAATTTCTTATGCGATTGAAGCTTACGTTTCCGCAAGGCTTTGTGTGTCAGACTGGCAGAAGACTGGTGCCAAACGTTCTGGGAAAAAACTACAACTGAGGCTACGGGCGTCGTGCGTCCTACTTATAACATCCAGTGACGTCAGCCGTCGGAGGAGGTCCTCAAGGGCGGCGTATCGACGTCATCGACGCAGGACGCAGACGCCGAAGATTTTCCAAAGCAGCACAGCTGTGGTGATTATATGTCATAAATATGGAATACTTCGTCGGACCATCCCATCGAAAGAACGTTACCAGGTAAGAGAGTAACTTGTTCGTTGCTTCTATGAGCCAAACCGTTGATGCAAATACCTTCTTGAAAACGTGCCAGGGGAAGACCTAATACTGAATGGAAGGACCAACCTGGAACAGACAATGGCGTTCTAAAATTTAAAAATATAGGAATTTCTGGAGGCTTGAAACAATAGTAATGTGAAAATAAGCCTCCTGTGGCTCTAGAAAGTCTGCAAATTACAGTCTGGAAAACAAAGTGGAAATAGATGGCACAGATTCCACTCTGAAAGCGGCTTGCTTTAAAAATGTGTTGATACATGTGAAATCCAGAATGGGGCCGTACCTGCGGGAAATTAGAGAGTATGAGAGAATTAAAAGCTGCATTGTCTTCCTGTAAATTCTTGGGAATTGAGTGTGAGCTTTCTTGTTATTCCTGGTAGCTGGAGTCCCCATGGAATTTGGAAGAATTCAATAGCATAACCAGGATGCACAACCTCTAACATCCAATAGTTGCTAAGAGACTAATTCGAGATTCACAAAGAATGCAGGATTATTTCTCTTACCAATACTGTTTGTCATAGAGTTTCATGTAGATCCCTGTTAAGTTTATATAATTTTAGGGGCGCCTCCCATTTGGTCAAAGTTACCAAGAGTATGTGTATCGTTGATTGAGGTTTTGGTGTCGTGTTGGTGTTAGTTCACTAGAAAGGTTTTTAGCTGTGTTCTGAAGACAAGGTGCTCTTCTGTGTGAAGGCTTTTGGACTGACAGTTCAAGGGTTTTGTTGGGAGAAAGAAGAAGTAAAATCTCCTGTGCTGTTTCCAGTTGAAGCTGGGCACCATTAGTGAGGCGTCATTGCGGGATTGAAGCATTAGCAATAGTTTGTAGTGGGTGAACTGCGTTGTGATCAATTTAGGAACCCTGCTACAGAAGGCACGGTCTAATGATACACAGAGTTTTGAAGTGAACTTTTCATTCTCCACAGGAACCAACGAGTGTGTTAGGGGTGGGGAGGGGCGATTAAATTTACCACTTTGTAATTGTGGTCGGTAAAGTCACATATAACCCACTATTCCTGTGCTCAGTTATATAATACAAACAGAAGTAACTGCAAGTGTTGCCACCTCATGCCTGGTTAAAATGGCTGCCTGTCAGTTTATGGTCAAAACAGATTTTATTTTCCATAATACCAAATAAAACATAATATAGCGCTAATCCATCAAATACGCACATAATCAACCAAAGTCAGAACATATTAAGAAAATCATCATAAACCAACTCCGAATAACCAATAGAAGAGAAAGAATAGAGGTGCATGGGGGGGGGGAGAAAAAGAAGAAAGGAAAAAGAAAGAAAGCATTGAAGCCAATGACTGAAAATTACATTTGAAATAAACCTTGCAGCAAACATAACAATATTATAGACCCATTACATAAACAAATAAATACACATATCAATAATAATTAAAGCTAGAGATGTATCATTCCCAAAGTAAAGTCCAGTTTCATCCATAAACATTAAGAAAACAGCTCAAAATGTCCCAAAATTTGTCAATTTCATCTGTGTTTTTGTAAATGGCCTTTTCATAAGTTGAAACAGTAAGAAGCTTCTCCACCCAGTCATCAATATTAAAAGAATTACTTGATTTCCAGGACCTCAATACTACTTTTTTAGCAACCATGCATGCGCACAGCAACCATACTTTCCTGCCAAAGTCAATTTCATCCAGCAAAGAGATATCACCCAAAACCAATAAGGAAGCCTTCATGGGAATCACAGTGTTTAAGACTAAACTCAGTCTTTCACAAACCCTTTCCCAGAACTGCATTGTTTTGGGACATGACCAAATCAAGTGACTGAGGGAACTTCTTGCCAACTTGCACTTCCAGCAGAGATCGCTGCCCAAAAGTTATCTCTTGAACAACTTTTCAGGTGTCTAATAGGCTCTAAATAGTAATTTAGTTTAAGAGGCTCTAAGGCCCCAATCCAAACTCATCATCAAACGAGTGTTATCACAGCACATTCGCCAAGACCTCAAGTCAGTGTTTTCCCCTATCTCCTCCGGCCAAATTGCTGGTAATCTCAGATTTCCTTTTCAATTAGCTTTTATGATTCCGTACATGGTAGAAGCAAGATGTGACGCACTCGAGCATACCTCTAAAGCTTCTCAGGCAGTACTTTGATTATTCAACTCCGGTACTTCAACACAAGCAAAAATAATAATCTTCAGTTTTCTGTATTCAGCAAACGAGCATTCTGCCATCTAATATATCTGACTAAGTCGAGCGTATGGTATCCAACTGCCTTCCTCAAACAAATCTTTCAAGTACTTTATACCAGCCACAAACCATTCCATCCAAAAGAGGGTCTTCCCCTGGTATAGCAATGCCGGGTTATTCCATATGGATGCATCTGGGTGTAAATAGGGATCAGCACACAAATGACGTGCGAGTTCACACCAGCAGTCTTGCAAGAACGAAGTGAGCGTACTGGATTTTTTCGATTTACATCTTTCAGTAGTCAGCAGGGCTTTAGGGTCCAGTTGGGAAACCGCACCACACTCCCACGACAAGAATTCAGATTGATCAGACTGTTCATTCATCGAGTCAGCAACACTGCATAAGTGGCGAATGGAGAAGGACAAATGGTAGTCTAAGAAATTAGGCAAGTCCATTCCCCTAAGTTTCAATGGGAGTTGAAGTTTCCAAATTGCGAGCCTTGAAGGTTTCCCATTCCAAATAAAGTTTTGCATAAGTCTATTGAAAATGTTTCCAGGTACCTTGATCGGGAGCATGGGTAAGATATAATTTATCCGAGGAGCCAAATTCATTTTTATACAGTTTATTTTGCCCCAGGTTGACAGATTCAAAAGACCCCATCTTTTTTAAACTGCCTGTCAGTTTAAAAGTCACTATTCCAGCTTCACGATTGCCAATACATTTTTTAAACTTTTCCAGTTAATCAATTATGTTTTGTGGCATGCCAGCTTCAACAACGTCACACATTCCAGTTTTGCCACCCACAGTTACATTGTTAGGGTCCTCAGGCAAAACAGGTCAGAGTGGCCTTCACAAGGGAACTTGGGAGGACAGGTAACTTGGCATACACCAGAAAATTTCTAGCAGAGCATTAAGGCCCTAGGTGGCATGTCTTAACAGGAGTAAGCAAACGCTGTGGATCTAACCGAGGAAAAACCTGGACTGGAACATGTTGTTTTTGCAGATTAATATCTGAAACCTAAAGAGCGCAGGAAGAGGATATATACCTAACACTACAATAACCAAATGGCAATGAGAGTGTAATGTGAAGCCTTAACCGATGATAAGAAGCCAAGATACGAAGTAGAAGACAGGAGCTTAGGCAAAGACAATAGAATTGGTGGAAAAAGGAATCATGAAAAAAGATCACGTCAGACAAAACATCATGTGAGGAAGTACAGTTTGCTTGCTGCCTGACTTTGGCCAAACTGAAACCTGCAGAGAGATCAGCAACTCATATGCCAACAGCTCTCTCTCTTGCAGAGTAACCCAGCATCTCTAAGGGGAAATTGAAGCCAAGCTTGTCTTTGTGATTGCGGGGTGCAAAAAGCACCTTGTCTATCGCATCCTTGGTACAATGTAGGTTGCACGCTAGCACAGATACAAATCAAAAGAGGGGAAGAGGTTTAAATAGTCTCATCAATAAGGAAGGATGAAAGGGAATCTGTGACAATGTGCTAATAGAATGCTGCACAGGGTCTTGGAGGAAGTTACTGGAAAAGGGAACATAAGTCAGAGGCTGGAAATGCAAGACAGAGGAATGCATTGGATACGAGAAGTAAAGATCAGAGCAGGCAGAAAACAAGTGTAGAGCGCAGAGGTACTCTAGACGGAACACTAAAGAACTGAGTACTTTACACTAGACCGGAAGCTAAAACAAGGCATAAGAAAACATAGGCTTCAGGCTTGACATAGCATCTACGATCAAGGGCAGAGATGTTGCAAGCAAGCTTCAGGCCATTAATGGCATCAAAGAAGTCATGGCTTGCAAGCCTGCACCAGAATGGAAACAGGGAGCTCACAAGCCATGCTTCAGGCTGGCAATAGATTGTGCAATTCAGGCTTCGGATTGTAACCAGATCTGTGTAGCTGCACTCCTAATAAGGAGCAAATTAGAGCAACCAACACAAGACACAAGGTCAGACATTTTGTTTTTTTAAGTGGGCATCACAATCTTATGGAACGGTCTCGACACCTCTAGTCTGCCCCCGAACATGGTGAGGCTAGCCTAAACAACGCCATACAGGTACATTAGCCATGTGGTATCTACATTGCCCACAGTGCAGCCAATGTCACATTTATGTATGCAATGAACTGGTGAAAGAAGCTCAGAGAACCTCTGGATATTATAGTATAATGTTTATTTATAAAATCTAAGAATTAAATGTTTTTAACGTTATTGTCAGAGAGGCATTGTGTAGTCATTTAAGTCTCTTGGTGATTCTTGGTCGAATTTACTCCATTCCCCAAAATGCCATGTTAAGGCTTTTTGTTATCTTATAATAATCTCTAGAACACTCTGCTGTTTTCTCTAATACCTCTTTACGGCTCGTGTTATCTCATAATGCTTTTGGGAAGCTTTGGTGCTTTAACTGCATTTCACACAGTGAGGCATCTGGGTTTTCTCTGTCTCAGTGTTTTGAGACCTTTCTCTACTTTTCCCACAATGCATCTCCAGCCTTCTCTATATCTTACATTATCTTGTAGACATTGTGGTGCTTTAGTGCATTTCCCTGAATGCAGCGTCTGATATCCCTCTGTCGCACAATGTCTGTTTGCACTCTAGTATATTTCCCTGAATTCCTCATCAGGGCTTGTTTTACTGCACAATGGGCCTCATTACAAGTCCGGCAGTAGCCTTGCCGGTAAAACCGCCAGGCTGCTGCCGGACTTGTGAATTTTTCTGGCGCCTGGCTTGCTGGTAACAGCTGGGGATTCTAATGCCGCCTGTCCGGGAAGTCAGTTGCCAGAACAATTGTATTCCCCATGGCAATGAGGAACACGGAGGTACCGGCACCGTAAATAACGGTGCCGGTGCCTCCGTTACGGTCTGCTTACCGTGGTCGCTGTGCCCGGCAGGGCAGACCTGCCGAGCACAGCGACTCCTGCAGACATGCTCGTAGTGTGCCGGTACGGTAACAATGGTGCCGGTAGTTCTATTGTCTTTGTCTAAACTCCTGTCTTCTACTTTGTATCTTGGCTTCTTATCATCGGTTAAGGCTTCACATTACACTCTCATTGCCATTTGGTTATTGTAGTTTTATGTATATGTCCTCTTTCTGCACTCTTTAGGTTCAGATATTAATCTGCAACATACATATCCATCTTGGGGAGTTGTAGATTTGGCATAAAAGGGCGTTAGGAGACCAAGAGACAACGAGGAGGAACACTAATGAGATCAGGGCCATAACCGATAATCTGTACAGTCAGGTTGAACAGAAACATACAATTTGTGCTTCAAAATAGCTTTGAACCATTAAACAAGGCAAGCAGGCTATTGCAAAATACACTCTGAGACCTTGAGACATGCACTCAGACACTTCCATCACTAAAGCTAGGCTAACGGCTTCAACTCCTAAATACAACTTGTACCCAGCGGAGAAGTCGCAGACCAATCATCTAAAATCATTCATAGAGGGTATCCCACTGAGGTTCAAAGTAACTGGGCAGAAGCCTTGGACGAGGATGTCCCTGAGGAGGAACTAAAGGTCTTAATGGTCACTAGTAAGTATCACAGGGCAGAAGGAGCAAAGTAAGGGAAACAACATACAAGAAAACACAACTTTTCTTTATTTTCAGATACACCACACGTCTTCATGCAGAAGCAACAAACCAGGTGCCCCTTAGTATACGAAAGGAAAGTTTGTCTGTAGGAGCTGATCCAGGCAAACAAAAGAGTTTCACAATGTTTTTAGGGAACTCCTTTTTTTGGGTTTTCTGCTGCCTTTCTCCTTCCTGAGATCCCTTTCCTTCTTTCTAGTTGTGTGTTGCTTTGGCTGCACGCCTACAGTTTCTAATGTATGCTAACTAGAACACAGAAGGAATATATCTGGGTTAAAGTGTCAGGATGGATGAGTTACTAAAAGGGTAGTGAAAAATAGGTCCTACTCTATAGAACCTAAGGTCCAATGTCCAGTCCCTGCTCAAAACCAAACAACTCCACAGCATCCATGACCAGGAAAGAATCCTTCAGTTCTCTCAGACTCACAGTGGTTTTAAGCGCTGTTAGTACACATCTTTGGCAGATGATATCAACAATGAGTTTTTGTAAGTTGTCATACACTGCTACCAAAGTGACACTCTTTTTTACCCTAAAGGTTTCTTCCGCCAACCTGTTTTTCTTTTCACGCTGTAGTAATTACAGCCCTGCAGCCAATGGCAATCCTCCTGGAGTTTAGTCTGTTGCAGTCTCTGGTCAGGTTTCCCAGGTCAAAGTTTCTCTTAAGCTCTGGCAGCCTTACAGCAGCCACCGGTAACTTAGATAGTGCCCCAGGCAGGTGATTCCCTCAATGTGGTTCTTTAATGCTTCCTTGCTCCTGCCAGTTTCTGTGTCCCTTGAGCGCCTTGCTCTCTTCTCGTCTGCCAAGGTGAGATTTCTTACAGTAAGACTATTTGTCTCAGCCAAATTATTTTTCTGAACTCTTCTAAAGTGTTGCGTAGTTGGTTTGGCCACCTCTGGTTATTATTTTTCCCTTTGCCTGCTCTTTTTGCTGAAATTTCAGCAACTCTCTGGAGCAGTGTTGTAACTCCTGCAGCGTCTGGAGGCTTCTGCCCATTTTTATCGTTGGGCTTGACCATTAATTGTTTCAATAAGAATGCTGGTTGGTTTGTCTGTTTGCCTATTAGTTCCAGGATTGGTGATTTGTGCATGCAGAATGGTTCCACTTCTCCCTCAGCTCTGGTGTCACCTAGGTGCAGGTATTGTATTTATTTCTGATAATCTACTTCAGCACTGGTACCCGCGACCCGAGATCTCAAATAACCTGCATGCCATCTTGGGATCAGGCAGCAGTTCCATGGCCGTCAAGTGACCCAGAATTCCCTTTGGTAATGCTGCAAGTGAGTTTGTTGTTTACGGGCAGCTTATGCCTGCAGTGCGAGTATGGTTTGTCTCTGTGATTTGCCCTGTTGCCATTTATTTTTCATTGGGCTCTGCCTTGGTCCATGCAGGGCTTGTGTATCTGAGGTGTGCTTGTCACAGAGTAGTACTCCACTGGTGGGTTCACAGGGCCTGATGTCCTCTGCCAACTTCCTGTGCATGTTGTAATGATAATGAACTTTTCTTGGAGCAGATTTTCTTAGGGTTTCTTTTCCCAATCTCATTTCCCCCCTACGATGGCAAGGCATAAAATAAGTGGTGTCACATAGCAATTTGCTATACAATTTCATATGTTTTCTAATTAAATTGGCACTTTTGTAGCAAAGCTAGCTATTTAAGTTGCCCTGTTCAATGAAAGCACAGCTTGCCCTGAATCCCGCTCTTGCCTACAGGACTCTCTCCACTCTTTTCTCTGTAAGTTCAAATGGAGAGAGAGAGTGCAGCAGCCTCCAATCTCATCTTAAGTGCCAGAGGCATTTACGGGAGTGCTAGGCAAGCATTTTTTATTTTATTTTTCAAATTGCAAACCAGAAGTAACCGTGATGATACTTTTATTAAGCCAACTATATCCTGTATTTATTTTTATTTATTTTTAGGGCACCAAAAACCCACTGGCATCGGGGCCCTGGAAATATAAACATAGGAATACAACATAGAGTCAAGACAGACAGTTTAACTAGACCTCGCCATCAACAGAAGAAAAGGGGCAGCTTAACTCAAAGAGTAGAGATTTTAGCTGTCGGCGGACCATATTGTACTCCTTTTTGTTATCTCAGATCCAAGGGGAGGGAGTTCCATATGTTGGCTTGAAGCTTGCATTTTAGACCAGCACTAGTGTCATTGATCGGAGCCTTCTTCTAGGATCGTAAGATGACACCATGTTTTTAATAGAGACTGGTAGCATTTCATGATTGCACCTGTAAACAAGTATGTTTGCCTTGAATTGTACATGTGCAACGATCGGGAGCCAGTACAGATCTTGTTGACTGCTATTAATATGCTCTCTCCTAGTTTGCCTTTTAATGATACGCACAGCATAATTCTATGTCACTTGCAGTTCTTGTAAGCTCAAACTTGTTTGCGCCTATGAATAGGGCATTGCCATAGTCGAGCCTAGATAGTACTATTGCCTGCGCTATGGATATACAATTGGAATCAGCTAGGAAAGGGTGGATGTTCCTTAGCAAACAAAGATAATACTGTTTTTTACAATCTGATTAACATGGACTTTGGAGCCGAGTGAAGACTCAAGATGAAAGCCTAATGTTCTGACCTTCTTGGAAACCAAGATACTACAGTCATGGATGGAAAAAGACGGGTACCTGGGTTCACGGTTAGCCCTAGCCTGAGAGGCAAAGACAGGCGTGTGTTAACTTTATTTTATTTTTTTAAAGACAGTCCGGCAATTCCATTCCTAAAAATGGAAGTTGTTACATAATACATAATTACAGTATTGCTACTGTAAAACACTGCATTGTCTCAAAGCTTTACAGGAAAGTTTAGGTTTGTGTATCTAAATCTCACAGTGTCAACTATATTTCAATTTGTTGGGGAAGATGCTTCATACTGACGAGTGAACACCTTTGTAAATGTAAATGATCACAAATGCGTTAGATGGCAAACCTAATTCTGTGACCTGCTGGTTATATCGTGCAACAGGTGTCCATGAGCTGATTCCATACTCCTTGACATTCTAGCTTATCGCTGTGTTGCTTTGTACCCGCTCCCCTGAAAGTGAGATGGCCGCAAACTACAATATTCCATCTAGTTTTCCCAGTTCTCTGCCTGCCACGCCAACCAATCTGCTTAGTCTCTTACTTTCTTTCCTATTACATAATAAATACATAAACTCACTAGATGTTTGCGCAAAGTAATGATCACTAGTTCCATCCAGCCTGTACATCTACACATCTACTGGACTAGCATAGACTGTAGTTAGCCTCCAGTGCTTGCTTTGCTCTATGATTAGGATTGCATGATATATTAGCACCTGTTTTCAGAGCCTTTTTTCATATCTGTGGCCTGTCATGCAGCTAACCTTTTACATTTTATAGGCACTCTTACAGGGTTTGCAAAGTCTCTTTGACCACTCGAAAAATAGAGTAGATGTTATGAAGGGCAAGTACCATGTGCAGGGGATGTTTGAAACTTTTATTTAACATGTACTTTGCAGTAAATGTCAAATAAGTTTCGTTGTGCATGGCTGGCCTCTGAGTGGCAGCAGTGTGCCAAACAAAGTGGGGTTGTTGTTACATACACCATTTTACAGAAAGCACATTTAACTTTGTTGTCATCGGTTGCTATTGGCCTAGTGCATTTCTTTTAGGTTGAGGAGGTAAAATAAGTTACTCGACCTGCAGGTCTAGTGGAATTTTAAAGAATGTTCAGGGCCTGACTCATCTAACATATGTCTTTGGCTGTACACAAAACCGCTGTATTGTTGCCCACACTGTCCTGTCTACAAAGCTTATTGTGACATATTACTACAACATTGCTAATCAAATGGGTTGGCTTGCTAATCAAGAATATTTTAATTAGCAAACTCTGCTAATCAATTTTTAAAATCTAATGTATGCCTTGGATGGTATTATTGTGCACCGTTCCTCACTCATTAGAGAGGTATATCCTTTTCAGGAACAATGTAACTCTTTTCATGCCGGGTTGAGCGCCAAGCAGGTTTTGGGGGGCTGCTAAAGGGATTCTGGTGAACCTCTGAGGCATCCTTCATTTACCACCTCCAGGAGTCGGATCATGCAAATGGAGGCTTCCCCTGACTTCCAGGAGGTACCCAAACCCTTCTAAGGTCCTTCCATAGGTGACTTGTCTACACAAAGCACCTCACCAAGATGGGTGTACACTAGAATTTGTAAAGAAAATTAAGATCACCCACTTACTCCCTTATAATTGAGATATCTACATAAAATATGCACTGCATGTGTCACATTACCAGCAACCTGGCTGCAGCCAACAATCATGGTCTTCTCCAAACAGGGAAGAGCAAAACATATTCCCCCCATTCAAATCCATATTCTTTCTAACCCTTGATTACAAAACACTATCCAATCCCATTGCTTATAGATTAGAGTAGCGTGTGACTGGTTTAGTACACACTGTCCAAATCAACTTCATGCTTGGAAGGATGGGCTTGGACAATGTAAGGTGTATAGTAGGCATGCAGGCACTAGCCAACCACACATCCGGTCTGACCATTGCCCTCTCCCTGGATGCATAGAAGGCTTTTGACTGGGTGCAATTACTTCTAAAAGCCTTCCCAAATATATATTCTGTGTACTCCACCCGCTCCAGGCGATCTTATTGAAGTGGTGCATGAGACAGGGGTGCCTTTATGCCCAGTATTATTTGTCCTGACATTGGTAATATTTTAGAAGTCATATGGGTGATGGGAGGGTAAAAGCGATTAAGGTTAAGGAATAGAAAAGCAATACCTGCTCGCAGATAAAAGTGCTAATAAACACAACCAATACTTCATATTCACATTCAGCACTTGAGGATGCGATGGAACAATTTGGTAAAGCATTGACTGCAAAGTGAATCTAGAAAAAACGGAGGCGCTTGTCATTGCTTATAGTAAGTCCAGCCCACTTACAATCTCAGACAACTTCCCGAAACCCTACATCATATTCCTGTGGATTAGAATTATGGGAGAGGCTCAAGATCTATATGCAGTCAGCTACACTCCACTTTCAGAAAACCTGTATGAGGACCTAAGGCAATGGATCTATCCTAACCAACATCCTCAGAGTTCAGAAAGATATTATGAAAATGAATCTAATACTAAGAATACTCCTAGCGCTTCCCAATCCCCCCTCCCCCACAGAGCACTGGAGAGAGCAATACGTCTCTCCCTCTAGAACGGGAAGGATCCTAGGCTCAATAAATATAGCCTCTGCAGATGGTGGATGGAGGTTACCAATGCTGGACTTGTCCATGTACTTTGAAGTCACTCATTTGTGTTACATGAGCTTGTGGCTACGAAGGGACAATCACAGACCATGGAGGAGAAATGGCAAGAAGCTACTGCCAACCCTGCTACAAGGGGCAATTCTCATAGCCCCATCTAGATCCAGGAATGCAAAATGGTGGCAAAAAGTGATAAAGAGAGGGAGGATGTAGGCGGACATCAGATGCCCTGCCACGATCCAAGACAATCTGATTGAGACACAGCCCTAATGGGCAATGTCCCAGATGACTGGCAGAGGAAAGAGGGTGATATCTCTTACCTATTTCCATAAACGCTCCATTCTCTTTATCATGATATGTACTGCCACAAACACTATCAGACCCGCATAGATGGGGATAAGCAAATGGGGAAGACGACGAACGCAATAACTCGCATAATAATAGAGGTCTAGATGGGAAGCCTGTCCTGCATTACTATGCCACACTCCCTGCCATTCGGGAACATGGATATTCTGGGAATCTTGGTGCCCAAATGGGGGAGGGGCGTGGAGAACACCTTCTCCGACACTAATGGAATACAGTGTTTAACTCAAGCCACTAAATGGATAAGGCAATTTCAGTGAAAAGTAGTCACCGATTATTTTTTGTATTGAAATGGGATAATGGGGGTAGAGGCGGAGGCCAGATGCTGGGCAAGATCTAAGGCACTCATGGACACATGTTCTAGACCTGCCACAGATTTCTTACCCACTCCATGAGCAAAAGGCTCAGAAATGATAGAAACGGTGGGCAAGCTAGTCCCCCCCCACACCCTCCCCCATACCGCTTCCTGATTATCTTCAGGCGACAAGAAGTGCCAGAAACAGCCAATCTAGACACTTGCATGATTAGGATCCTGTCCACAGTTTATAATGAAAGCTATTGCTCCATTCGAGAAATGCAAGGGACCACTCGCCACTCAAACCTTGCCTACGAGGGGGCGGGTTTACAACTACACATGCAAGGTGAGTGTAGCACTGGTGTTAGATAACAAATTATTATTTCAGTTGGATTTAATGATACATCTATGACTGCAAAAGTAGGACTGGGGTAGAAAGAAGGGTGGTTGCGATGGCTAAAATGTTCATGCCTTCCATTGTTTGCCTTTCCTACTCTTTGTTTTCTAATCTCGATTGTTTGTACTCCTGATACATATCTGTGATTATAGTGAGTGGGAAAATCTGATTTAATAAGGAGATGTTTCTACATTTTGTACGGAAAATTGTGAACTCAAAGTGTTTTAAGAATTACGTTAATGATACAAATGTAAAAAAAGAGACAATGCACAACCGATCACCACAGTATAGGGGAAACACTCGACCTGACATTTCCTACTAGTGATTTCTTATCTGTTTTGGTTATTTCCTTTGTATAACTTTTCTCATTTCGAAATGGATCGGGGGAGAGGGTGGGGAGTTACACTTCTGTACATTGCATATCCCCCTGCACTTTTCCCGACGTGATGTAGCAGATTGAATTTCTTATCCCCTCCCCTCCCACCACCACATGCAAAAATGTATTCGTGAATATGAGATGCAGTATTCCTTCAGCGGTACAGGTTACACAAACTAGAGGCAGTATTTCCTGTGTTGTAGTTTTGCGCTTTCAGCGTTACTCGCTCACTCACTTGTTTGCTGGTTAAACGCCAATTGGCGCGATAGAGGGCCCGACTCATGGAATATTTGCCCGGCTCAAACTGAATTTGCACTGCTGAAAAGTGACTTTGCACTAGCGACACAAACCCTGATTCATGGAACCGTGCAAAGTGTATTTTTGCAATGCAAAGTCCGGGAAAAGTTAGCGCATAGTCAAATGTCTTTGCCCGGACTTTTCACGGCAGAAATACACTTTGCAGAGTTTCAGTGCAAATTCACTTTGAACCAGGCAAATATTCCATGAATCGGGCCCAGAGTGTGGTAGTGTGTGGATGTTTACACAACTGCTGACCTTGAACTTGCACTGTTTTCTTAGACGGTCATTATTCGTAGGCTTACACAATTGAACAGCGCTCAATGTACGACTAAAAACAAAATGGCTGTATCTGAATTAAAGCGTATTTTTTTTTTCCTCAACACAAATTAATGTAATCTTCCTTTTGTAGTCACGTGGACTCCACTTTGAGTTCAGGGTCTCTTGGTAAAATTGCATTCTGCTCTGTGTTTTGTAGTCATGAGTGAAGTCAGCTTAGCCTGGTGGAATAAAGACTGAAAACACGTTTACAAATGAGGTCACCATAAAAAGCACATGTTTGGCACAGAGATCCTGCATTCTGTGGCTGAGGGCCAAATCCCCACCTCTTAAGCTCCTGAAGATTAGTTCTCCCACTGTTTGCAACCCAGGATAAAACAACATTTTTCCAAAATAAGAATTTTTGCACAAGATCCAGCATTTGGTAGGATCCCTGGAAAGCCTATTTTCTCCATTTAGATTTTCCAAGTTGAAAGTTAAATGCAGCTAAAATTAGAGCACTTACTCAGCCGTTTCCTCTATTAAGTCAGCAGCTGCTGGCTTTTACTGACATCCTCCGTCTTTCTATTGCAGGAATCGCGCAAGTTCAGAAGGCAGCAGATTCTACTACTGAAGATTCACTACAGAAAACCAACAGCTTGCCACGTCAACAAAAGCAAGAGCTTGAGCAGGATGTACCCCGGCACAGCCTTTGTCATGTCGAGGTGGAAATAGACACTACTCCGTCGGCTGACCTGCCTCCTGGAAGCTGTGAGTCGGGTATCATAAGGAGGACGGTGAAATACTCTGAGACCGACTTGGACTCAGTGCCCCTAAGGTGCTACCACGAGACTAATATCGACGATATCCTGGCGGAAAAGGAAGAGGTGGACTCGGCCATTGGGAGCCAGAAGGACAGTGAGAGCAACAAGAGCTTCACAGGCACGATCGGCAGGAGAAACAGTGAGCTGGAGGAGCCATGCCCGGCCGGAGAACACCAAGCCAGGGCTACAGGGGACAGCCACCTGCAGAACGGACAGGAGGATGAAGAGGAGGATGAGGTGTTTCAAGAATCGAGGCCGGAGATCAGTACCAGGTAAGAATTAAATACTGAGGGAAAAAGTGACAGGTGAGAGTATAAGGTTGAGCTAGACATTTCCTGAAATATATTTCGAGGACCACCTAGAAATCTTTAAAATAATTTTGATGGACAAATCTGCAATCCCATGTCATTTTGTTACATAGAAACCACAAAAGGCATCTCCGGCTCCCTTTTCATGTAGTTGTCAAAGTGTACGTTATATGAGATCTACCCCGCACCACTGTTGATTTTACAGAAAAATTGATCGCAAACAACTCACTAATGAAACAGTGAGGACTGTACCTCCAGCATAACCCATAACTGCCTTCAATATTTGTAGAAAGAAAGCTTAACCTTCCCATTGATTTCGGTTTTCTATTTGAAAAGCTGAAAGAAACTGTTCCTTTGGGAAAAATCAAAGAGTGCCGTCGATCATATATTAGCAGCTCAGTGGTGGCTTCCGGGCCTTTTCCAAATGGAAGCGGCAATTGTGTGTAGTGGATTGTGGTCTTCTTATTGTCCAGCCAGGCAAGCCAGCAGGACTTCAGCGCTTGAGAACTTCAGTGCATGTGAGTGTTGTGGTTGCCATGTAATGTGATTTCTTAGTGCCAAAATCTCTTTTGACCTTGATCCCTGAAAGATGCTCTTACGCTGCCCTTGGAGCCAATAGGCCTCTAGTATTTTCAGTAGGAGGTAGAAGGGGATATAATCAGGAGAAATCCCTTCTTAGGGTTTTTTTCGGATTCTATCAAAAAAGCACTTGTTCATTTGGTGATGTGTTCCTTATTTATTTGTAGAGGTAGCTCAAAGTTCACTCCAAGCTTCAGCTTTAAAAAGTGCGTCCCTTCTCTAGACCAACATCAATAGCCAACCAAGCCCTCTGTCGCCAAACGGCAGTGTTCTCCTTCTGCTGCTCTCTGGGAATAGCCTGACTGCTTCCGCCTTCCTGGGTTGGGATTCTGCTTTATGTTTATGTATTTATTTGAATTTTTTATTTTAAAACAGTTTATTACAAACTTTTTAAAAGGAAAAGGGAACTTAGGAGTTTAAAACAAATAATATAAAGAAATTAGAAAAAGTAAAACAGGAAAAGAACAAAAGGAAAAAGAGAAAGGAAATGCACAAGGGATAGTCTCGGGAGGATAGCTCAGCAGCAATGTGCTCGCCTTGGAACCAAGCAGACACGGAGAAAGGCAGGTTCGATCCCCGGGTGCGCGCTTAGAAACCTCTGGGTATTAAGCGTGTTATAAATAACCTATCATATCATATAAGTAAAAGGCATTAATGTTCCAGTGTTCTTTATCCTGAGTTTGTTCATACAGCTCTCTGTTAGTCATGAATTCATCAGTAACCTGTTTAATTGATCCAGGTAGAATGTCAAGGCAAATGTGAGTTTGTTATTACTTCCTTCAGACATCAACATCCACCAATCCTCCCCATTTAGGGACGCCCTTTTGGTAATTTCTTCTCCCAGATGTTTAATTCTCAAGAATTTGAGTTCTGTGCAAAAAAAGATTCCGCTCTATGCACATTGAACCTGAGGGTTGTTTGCATGCATGCACTTTTCAAATGTATGTGCAAGACAGAGAAAGAAAGGCAAGTGTCCCCAACATGCTCAATTTGACCGACCCACATCTGCAATAACCCATATCCCCCTCATTCTTCTGGAAAGCTATTTGTAGGGCCCAACAAGCCCTCACACATGGTTTCCTGGGGACCCAGGCAGGTATGAGTTTGCACCTAATGACCCGGGTAAACTGCACATTCATGACTGTGCCGCTGGCAGCATAATCTAAATGAATGCCCAATATGCGGGTGCGTCCACAGTGTTGGCCGCAGAAAGACTGCAGCCAGAATCTCGCACTCTGAAGAATATGCAAAACCAGGAAAACCATTGGCCACATGTATTTCCCCAGACAATACTTAGAAGTGAACACGGCTGTAAGGATCGTCCCCCTCGCAAATGCAAGGGCGTGGGCTATGGCAAGCAGGACGGGTAATGAAGCTGATCTAGCTACATGTTCAACTTCCATCTTGGAAGGAGTATGATATGATAGGTTATTTATAATGCGCTTAATACCCAGAGGTTTCTAAGCGCGGACCCGGAAATCGAACCTGTAGTGCTCCGTGTCGTCTTGCTTCCAAGGCGAGCACGTTGCCCCTGAGCTGTCCTCCCGAGACAGAAGCAGAAGAAAAAACGATTTCTTTAAATTTTTACATTCTCAGAAGTCACCCACGGTATAACGTTTAGTCATTTTTTTGATGGGCTATTTTCCGATTTTCCCACAAGAAGACCCATTGAAAAATATATGGGGGTGTGGGCAAGGTATTTAAGGGGTGTGTAGGGAATAGTGTAAAATGAATACGTCCAACGGTGCCATCTCCCTAAAGTGAGACTCAAATGCTTTCCTGGAGAGTCAGATAAACTGTCCTATGGTCCTATGGGCTGGATTGTCACTGACGCACAAGGTGATAATGGTTTATGGTCTTTCCGTCGAAATACATGCATCGAAATACCACAGCATCGAAAAAAATGCATCGTCTGCCAAAGCATCGACAGGCTATCTATTACATGTAAAAGTGCTTTTCCATCAAAACCAGTCCATCGAAAATATAAATGGACTGGTTTCAATGGAAATGCACTTTTACATGTAAAAGGTAACATTTCAGTGCATTTTTTTCGATGCTGTGGTATTTCGATGCATGTATTTCGACGGCCAGCTGGCCAGCTCCTTGTAACATTTTAATCTTTTTTAGCTCCACCAACCCCCACGCCTACCCCCCAACCCTAACTCTAATGTAACCCTTAATTTAACCATAGCCCCAACCGTAACCCTAGCCCCAACCCTAACCCTAATGTAACCCTTAATCTAGCCCTAGCCCCAACCCTAACCCCTAACCCTAATCTAACCCCTAATCTAACCCTTAATCTCACCCTAGCCCAACCCTAACCCCTCACCCCTTACCCTAACCCGTTTCGATTATACCATCGAATTATATTCAATGGAAAGGCATTTCGATGGAAATGCTTTTCGATGCCCATAATTCGATGGTATGGCATTCAATGCTATGAATTGACTAGATGCCGGTGATAACAGGCTCCACAAATATTCAGTCTGAAAAGGACACGTTACATGGATGTTCCCTTGAAAGGGTATTTTAGGCCAGGTGTGCACGGTTGTATGAAAGGGCAGAGAAGTGCAAAAAAGTGTGTCTTGTGTTTCCGTCCTGGTAGAACAGAATATACATGAGGGACCATAGCATGTTTCTTTTCATTGCCTGAAACAGCAGAACTCGAATTATGCACACTCTCTTGCTTCCTTTGCCAGACCCACTTGAATTGACATGTATGCATTAAGAAGCAGGCATGAATAAAAGTATGTTTATGGTATGTTGCCCTTTCTTTGTTTTAGATTACACATGCTGTGTTCCATTTCGCCAGGCCTCGTTGGAGTTATGTGATGCTTTATCATGTTTTTGATGTCTTTGTTGTTTTTCATGGCCTCTGCCTTGCCATTATTCCCCTTCTATAGTGAGGTGTGGTGGGCTGTGCCTATGGTCCAGTACATAGTGTGTGTCAATCACAAAGCTCTCTCCTACGGAACAAGGCAATGCCATGCACCACGGGCTTACCCTGGTTTGGGCTGACTCAGCCTTCATGCCAGGTGATAAATTGAGGACCATCAGTGGGTTATAATCTTTGCACTGATTATTACAGTGCTTAGAAGCTGGAGGAGTCCGGTATGAAGAGCTATATGAACCACCAAATTCTTATTTTTTCAAATGGGGTTAAACATGTTGAGGTCCCTGCTCTCGCGCTCTATGGGCCCGATTTATCGGGAATCACAGAACCCAGAAAACCCCACAGGTTGCTCTTTTTTTTGAGTTGCGGGTTTCTGAGAAATACCCTGGTCACCGTAGTCACAAGACTGATCAGCGCATTTTTTGGGGGACATGAGCCATAAAAAATGATGGACTAGCGAGCGCCCCTAAACACATTAATATCATGTGCGCTCTCTTTCCAACTGCTTCTTGATGAAATCATTATGTGGGTGCTGGGAGCTTGCCAAAGTGAAAGGTTAAAAAACTGGAGAAAAAAAATGATATTTATATTACTGTTAGGCGGCTAGAAATACAAGTAGGACAGTATAGATTCATATCGCTTCTGTCCGGTTTTTGTTTTGTTTTTTAAATGACAGATTGCTCAGAGATTACCCATTAGTGCATTGCAAACTGCTGTGTTTTGCGAAGCATGCCCTTTGTGTCTTATTTGGCAGAAAGCCAATAAGTACCACGGTAGTGGTTTCGTTGTTCTTTTGCATTCCTAATTACAACCTCATTTCGAGTTTGCTGGTAGATTCACTGAGATACCACCAAACGGAATTACCGTTACTGCCACTTGGCCCAGCCGTATTATCGCCAGATTACAAGTGGCTGTAGGCAAGGTTAGTCCCCATTAATTGGAAACGCTCCCAGAGACTGCACAGTATAAGTCACCATAACATGACATAACATCAACATTTCCATGTGGGATTTCGGTGGTAACCCTTGAGCTTCCTGCTGGAGGTTTTTCCTCCACTTTACCCCCAAACTCGTAGTTGGGCGGTGCGGTAATGCAGCAGTAGACGGTATTACTGCCGCATTGTACCACACCGCCCAACTCATGATAAGGCCTGTTAATGTTGCCTCTTTTGTAAAGGAGGAGTGATATATCTAGGCATGCAAGCAAGGATAGCCTCTGGGCTCCTGACAAACCTCAGCTTTAGATATACTGGGCCATATTCTCCCAAAAAATGTTCTGCAAGTGATAAGATGCCCTAGTGGATCCCCATCCCATGGGGGGAAAAATAGATGTGCCCGATGGGAATCTGAATTTGTGCATTTTTTTTTAAACTTTATTTACACAACATCCATAACAAATCCCAATACAATCAGCGTATATCAAATAACACATGAAAAAAAAACACAAGAAAAGCAAATCATTTTACACAGTACTATGCACACAGCGAGATATACAATACCCTAAATCCCCAACATCTCAAATACATCTCTCAATTACCCACCCACCAAACAACTATAATGTCAATTTAAAACAACTGCAAAAATCTACCCCATATTTTCTCAAACAAAGCCAATTTACCAAGTCTCCTATACATCACTCTCTCCATATTTGCCAATTCATGCATCTCAGACAACCACGTCTCCACATTCAATGTCAAAGCATTCTTCCAGTTCCTCAATATAATTCTTTTACCAGTCATCGCCCCTCTGAACAACCACTTCTTCTCACTTTGAGTGAGATCATCCAAAGACTCATCACTCCTCAATATGATCACACTAAAATCCAAGACCGGGAGACCAACAATCACTTCATCACACACACGTCCAATCTCACCCCAAAACAGTCTCACCAGCCTACAATCCCATAGCAGATGTTCCATTGTACCAATCTCACATGAACATCTCCAACAATCTGCACTCTCCAACAACCCTCTGTTACACATTCTCTCAGGCGTCCAATAAATTCGATTAAGAATTTTAATCTGTCTCGATCTTTGTGCATGTTGACTAACGTCATTTCACCAAAATGCCAGCGATAGTGACATCACATGACCCTTGACCTTTGAAGACATCACAGGAAGTGATGTAGTTTGACCCCACCCCAAAGTGACTTCACAGGAAGCAATGGAACACAACCTTTCACCCCTTGACAAAACAGGAAGTGGCAGCACATAGCATTGTTTCTAAGTACACTATGAAAAATATAGTTACAATAGCACTGTAAAGTGATATACAACATTTCATACAAGAATGGATCACCATATGTATAGTTAATATCTGTGCGTATAGGCCCTTATTACCAAATTACTGTAAATGCAAGCAGACGTCCAAGACCAAACGATAATGATGTGTTATTATATAGCACTTACGCGTAAGCGCTTCATATAGAAGAAATATACATACAATTACACCCAGCCTGTGTTGGTACTCATTTATCAACCTCAGCAGGATAAAAGGCTGAGTTGACCTTGCCGGGATTCGAACCTGCAACCTGCAGATGACACACACATTGCAGCAGCGAGCCCTCAACCCACTGAGCTATCCTTCTGGTTATAACTATCAGAAAACCGGACACTCCAGAAACAAAGAGCAACATGCTGCTGGCCACAGTCCATGAGGCTCAGTGTAAAAAAAAAAAAAAAGTTTTTGTTCTTTATTCTTTTTAGGGGTAGCAAGGGAGACCTCAGGGGTCGCAAGGGAGACCCCCGGTGACCCCTAAATGATGTGCCTGGGTTGTGTCAGGGTTCCATCTTTCTCAGCTCCTGGTTTTCCTCCCTCCACCTCGGTTATACAAGGTGGAAAAGAGGTTTTATTGGCTGGATCTCAAGTGGGCTCTCATTTACGATGTATCTTGGACAATGGACATCAGAAAGAATGGCAAGCTCTTTGTTGGTTACGCTGATGCTCGTTTGGACGCTGTCTCTGTGTGGGAAGGAAGTGCCTGAAGGTCTCAGGGATCACTCCACCAAAGGTTTGGCAGCCTCTTCTGCTCTTTAGAGGGCTGTTCTGGCTTCTTTCATCTGTCAAGCAACTACATGGGCTTTCTTGCACAAGATTGATAAGCACTTCTGTCTTGATTCCCTATGTGGTCAGGATGCACATTTTCAGTACGTGGTGCCCAAAGGTTTTGTTGTCTCTTCAGTGGTTCTCAGTTTCATGCCTTCTCCAGGGTTCTGTACAGCTATGGGAGTCTATCTAAGATGAGGAATCTGTGAGAGGAAGGGATCCACTAGAAGAACAAATTGCATACCTTTCAGCAATGTTCTTACTAATAGATTAATCATTCCTCCCAAAGATTCCTTACGACACCCCCATTTTAACCCTCAGGATCGATAGCTCGTTCACATCTTTCAATTCTGAAGTCACTTAACAGCTGAGTGCTAATAAGAAAGGCAGAGCTGAGGTCAAAGAGAGTCTATGGTCCCATGTATACTGGCCCTGTGTCATGTCTCTTCATGGAAGGACTTCTACTTAGCACGTAGGTCCACACCCCCTGAACTCCCCACCTAACAGGAGACTGGGCGATCTTACCCTTGTTGTTTCCTCTGGCTGCTTGGTGTCCCTTGCTGCCTAATTGTCCGCACTGCCCCATCCACTTTGTTAGCCACCCACTCCCTTGTATTGATCCCTTGCGATTTGCTTCCCTCATTGGGTTCTTCCCCCTATTTCTTGTAAAAAAGCAGTGTTGCTTCCCGAAGCTAGGTACGTGTCCAATAAACACCCTATCAATAATATTAATACCCCCTTGTCCACCAGATGACACCAACGTTTCAGCACACACAATCTTGCTTTCTAATCCCTGCAGTCCCATGGAGGACAGCCCAGTCTTGGTTTTCAAACCAGCAACTCTGGCATCGGACCATCCAGTTGGACTTCCTGAAGTGATTTATTCTCCCACATGAGGGTTCCCATTCTCCCATGTTTCACCCCTCCACTCAAGCACTTTCTTTAGCAGCCTGGTTCAGGTTAGAAGTATCTGGGATTTTTGGTTGACAACATGAGATGTGTTCAAAGTGCAAGGAAATGGTCCACTTGCACTCACTACCTAAGAAAAGGGACGAGGTTCTACTGTTGGTATTGTCCAGAGAAAGGAAAGCCTTTCTCTGTTCCCTAGATGACATCTTGTCATTTATGGGACCCGGCTTGGCCAACTATACTGTGCTACCATGTCTCCTTCTGCCACATGGCCATGAAAGCAGATTCTATACTAGACCCACGGGTTCCTGCACAGACAGAAGCAGTTGCTTCCACAAATTAAATGGATGTTTGTTAAAGAGATAGATGTGATCCCTGAAGAAGGACTTGTTTATATCCAAAATACATTGGATGTTTTGCTTTGTGCATTAAAACTACCCAACTCACTATATTTCAGCCTAAAAACAAAAATGGCGACTGGCGAGGATGCGGATTGCTGAGCTCCGTCACAGCAAGCTGTCATCCGGAGCCTTATTGCACCCATACAGGTCTGGAGAAGCTTTGAGGGAGGAGGCTTTGTGCACCAGCCGCAGGGGATCGTTTGCTCACTGCAAAATGTGATCTGGGCCTACCGTAGGTACCATGGTGAGCGACCCTGAAAGAAGGCAGCACACTCTGCACAGGAACTGCCAGGGAAGGGGGGTACCTCAGCTGAATACCCATCCAGCGGTGAGAACACTGGGGGTGGCCTGACTAGAGCCTCAGAGACACCCGAGGGCTTGATATCACAAGGTGGCTTCAGTGGGGTTGCTTGGCCTTGGTGAGACTCAGGAAGGGTGCTGTCGGTGCGGCAGCATCAGGCCCGGCAATGAGGAGATATGGGTGCCTCAGCCATAAGTGGAGGTCAAGGCATCCTTTGCCACAGCTGAAGATACGCAGTGCTTAATTAAAGGGGCAATGCTATTATTCGGAGGCATTTGCCACAAGACTCAATGAGATACAACGCATGTAGACCAGGAGACTCCGCCGGCCATTACTCACGTGCCAGCAAATCGGACACTGCTTGAGCCTCATGCTCATGTGGTGGAGACCTGCAATACCTTTGGCATTATGCACGCTACTCATCCACCCTATACGTTATATCTGTAATCTTAAAGGGTTGATGAACAGCAAACATATCTTTTTCTCCTGCCTGGTCTGGCCTCTGCATGGACTGACTTGGCTGGTGTCCCAATGCCCAGCTAGATGACCTACAGACATCATTAGGTAGTACTTTCTCTTGCAGTGGACTTACAAAATGAAAATGTAAACCACAAATTCAAGAGAGCTGTTGGACCAGACTGCTGCAGGGCGCTGGGCAGATCCAGTCCGGGTCTTATCTCACCTGAGTTGCCTTCTTCCTCTTCTGCTGGAGCAGTGCAGCAACCCTCTTTTCAGTGTCCTGCATGACATTGTGCACCTGATTCGTTTGCACCTGTCTTGCTGCTAGGCCGCCTGGTGAGTTAATTGTGCTGTGTGCAGTTTTCCCATCTCTCTCTCTCTCACTCTCCTCCCTCCATCTCTCTGCCCTCTCCCTCCATGATGATATGATATGATAGGTTATTTATAACGTGCTTAATACCCAGAGGTTTCTAAGCGTGGACCCAGGGATCAAACCTGTGGTGCTCCGTGTCGTCAAGCTTCCAAGGCGAGTACGTTGCCCCTGAGCTATCCTCCTGAGAGTTACTCTAGAGCTGTCTCCATTTCCCCTATTTCCTTTAACTGTGTCAGGGCTCAAAGAATCTACTAGCATCGGAAAGTAGTTCTTATGAAGGGTGAGTACCATTTGCATGATACTCGAACTTGCTGGCGAGTATGGGGATGTTAGAAACATTTTTCATTTACTGCAAACACAC
Organism: Ambystoma mexicanum; assembly: GCF_040938575.1. NCBI lineage: Eukaryota > Metazoa > Chordata > Amphibia > Caudata > Ambystomatidae > Ambystoma > Ambystoma mexicanum. The sequence goes on along the minus strand of NC_090929.1, from coordinate 674,740,945 downwards.
TTTGTTTGCAGTAAATGCCAAATACAAGTTTCAATGTGCATGCTTGACTGCATAACAGCAAATATGAAGTGTTCTTATGACAACATGCACCAAGCACTTGTAAATATTTTGTCATCAGTCACCTTGGGGCAAGTGCATTTCTCTTAGGTCGAATATGTAAACTAAGGATCTCGTCTTGCAGGTCTAGTAGGATGTTTTAGAATTTGCAATGCCTGTGCTACTGTATCACCTATCCTGCCTCTCTTTTGAAGTCTGCAAGGAAGAAGTTTTAGAAAGATCGCCTGGTTTCTAACCCAGACCTGCCCTGCACTGACACCTACGTCAATGTTTCTTCCAGGCAGACTGTCACAGACATCCTCTTTGTTGCTCCCTCGCTGGACCTATGCACTCCCCACATGGTCTCTATCCTCTCCCCTTTCTCTTTGTCACCCATTAATGGTGACACCAGATGGGACGTTCTCTTGGCATGCCTCTCATCCTATAAGTGCATCATTAATGTCTATCAGAATGGCGCTGTCATAGACCAGGGCTCTCAGCCCAACCTCCTCCTTCTTGATAGGCGTCTTCCATCCCTCATCTATGTTCTCCCTTATCCTACCTCTCCTCCATGTGCCACCCCTCCTACCCCTTCTCTGTCACCGACGGGTTTACAACATCCCTGTACCCCACTTGGGGGATCTGTCTAAAATCTGCAAGGAACTCTCCAATGCTACAGCAGTCGTGACTTCTCCCCTGCCATCCCTGACTCTTTGTACTTCACTGCCCTCCCACTTCCTAACCAAACCTCAGGACATACTGTCCTCACTCTTCTCTACTCCCCTGCCTCCTCCCTCCACAGCTCTCAGGCCTTCCTTGGCGCCCTCTCCTCTTCCTTCCTACTCTCCTCTTTCTCGCCCATAGAACCGGATGAAGTCTCCAGACAAGTCCTCTCTATGAAAGTCTCCTGAAAACAAGTGCTCCGCTGCTCCACCAGAACTAACACCATTGCCTCACTTGTAGCAGCTTTGGCTGATTTCTGTAATCACTCCTTTGCCCCTGGCTCCTTCCTGCTACCCCTAAAGCACTCCCTTGTGCATACTCTCCTCAAAAAGCCTTGTGCCGACCCTCCTGCCCGGCTAACTATCGCCCTATCTCCATTAACCCCTTCCTGAGCAAACTCAAGGAGAAGCTGGTCATCTCTGAACTAATCCAACACACTGAATCTGTTGATTGTCTCCATGACCACCAGTCTGGCTTCAGAGCAGCTCTGCTGAACACCCATGATGACTTGCTCTCAAATGTCGATTCCAACTCTGCATCCGTTCTTATCATTCCGGATCTTTCCACTGTCTTCGACACGGTTAATCATGTCATCCTGACAAATTGGCTCTGTGACACCCTTGACATCACGGGTTTGGCACTTGACTGGTTGACCTCTTTCCGCTCCGACCAACCTTCCAAGGTTCAACTGGGCCCTTTTCTCTCCCGTCACACTCTCCATCTGTGGCGTCTCTCAATGCTCTATCTTCTCACTGTGGCTCTTTAACATCAACCTTGACCCTCTGGCTCACTTGATCTCCTCCTTCTCTCCTCACTTCCAGTGTTATGCAGACGACATGCAGCTCGCTTTCAAGCTTCCCTCTACTGCCTCCTCTTCCTCATCTCTCATGCCTGACTGCATCACTGCTATTCAGGCATGGTGTGCTGCCAATGATATTTGCCTTAATGCCAGTAAGACTGGGATCCTTCTCATTGGGACCCTAGCTCCCTCATTCCCTTCTACCCTCTGGTAGTCCTTTGTGGGTCCCCTGCTGGCACCCTCTTGTGAGGCAAACAAACTTGGTGTCACCTTTGACTCCTCTCCTCACATCGCGGACCTTGCCAAGAAGGCCCACTATCAGCTGCACCTCCTTCGAGGCATTCTCCCTTTTCTCACCTTCCACCAGAAACTCAATGTCTCCAGAGCTCTAGTCCTCTCTAGATTGGACTACTGCAACAGCCTCTTCCTCAATCTTCCTTTATCCTCCCTTCGCCCCTTCAACTAATCCAGAATAGGAGTGCAAGCCTTATCCTTGGCCTCAAGCCCAGGGACCGCATCTCTCAAGCCCTAACATCTCTCCACTGGCACCCGTTTGATGCTAGGATCAAACTCAAAACCCTCTGCATCATCCATAAGGCTTTCTGGGGCCTCGATCCCCGCTACATCCAACTCTCTTTCCCTAGATACCTCCCTGCTAGAGCCCTTTGGGTTTCTAGCTCCAACTCTCTGCAGATCAGACACTTCGCTAAGCAAAGTGGGGGGTAGATTTCCCTCCTCCGCAGGAGCATCCCTCTGGAATGGTCTCCCTGACCCTCTCAGGCTTCCGCCGGATCTCCTTAAGTTCCGGAAGCTCCTCAAGACCCTCCTTTTGTCTTCTTCCTTCCCTCTTCCCCTCCTGTGCTAACACCCCCGTCTGCTGTAGTGACAGGCTGCCTGGTTTCCTCTGAGCTTTAGAGGGCACCAGGACACCCTCCCGCCCCCTCCACCCCGCTACCACTCTTAGCATGTGGATCTGCACGCCATGCAATTCCCTGGCACTTGCCCTCCTGTCCTCCTCTTAGCACTGGTCCAGCTCCTCTGGCCCTCTTCACACCCCCACCCCTTTCACTTGCACTTTCCCACCCAAGCACTTTACTCTTCGTGCAGACCGGCACTTCCCCCACACACCATCTCCCTTGCACTTATTGTTACTGCACTTTCATGATCCGAATGTGACAAGGCCTAGCAGGACTGTTATTTTTATGTTTCTACCTTGTGCCCCCCACTTTATTTGTCTTGTGGCATCTCGAAACACCATTTGTTTTATAGGCGCCTTACACATATCCACTAAATAAATATATAAAGAAGGACTTGTTTAGGTCTGAAATGCATTGGATGTTTTCTACATCGTCTTTCAATTAAAGACTTTAGTTTTTTACGAAACACAGTTGGTTATGGAATATTTTCTATTGATAAATGACTGCGATATACTACCTGGATTATATGTGTTGAAATGGAAGCATTTTTGCAAGGGGTCACGTGGTACTGTGGGGTTTCAGGTCCTAGGTGTTGTAGCTGTTTCCCACTGTTTGCGACAGTGGTTGCCACCTGGTCCAAATACTGTATGTATTAAGCAGATTACAATATATTAATCACAGATGGTGCCTGCCTCCCAGTACCTTAGTCTTGTCATTCATTACTTAGTTGATCTCTTCAAGTCTTCTGATTGACTTCTGTCAAACCGACTTGACAACCATGGGAACTTATCGTAATTCAGAGTCTTTTTCTCTTTCAAATAAAGAACATTTGTATAGCCTGTATTGCCTCTTTACCCAAGTAAGTTGCAACACAAGCAATGGGATCTCAGTGTAGACCTAATGGGTCTTAGCCATAAACCCTTTGAGCCCATGACTACTGTGGGCATCAAACTAATGTATTGAAAGCCTGCCTTCGTGGATGCTGTCATTTCCGTTCGACAGTTGGGCAAGCTACGAACTCTCTATTAAATAATATGAAGGATTTTTTTCACACAAAGTCAATTAAGTCTTTCATACACATCCATCATTTATCCCCTGGCTGGTTTAAGAATTTCACATAAACTACGAAGTTTAATTTCCTACCAAATACAATATTGAAACCATATGCATGAACTGGGGTTGATTGCTATGACTGTACACAGCTTCATGAATAAATTAGAAAAGGAAATGATTTTTCATTTTGCAAAAGACAGCCCCTGTCCTGGCCCCATAGGCAAGAATGTCCACTACAAATGGAAAAGAGGACAATAGCCCATGAGTAGAATAGTCACTGTTTTGAGTAACTTGTTCTACACATGCGTACTAGCTTGCCACCCCTCTGCTGCTTCTGCGATCCTTGCAATGCTTGTCATAGACATTATTGATGCATTCCACACAGGCACCTCACCACAACAGCTCTTGTGCTGTGCTTGGGTCCCATGCTCTGGAGCTTCTGATGCAAACAACACATATGTATGCGGCCTCACCATCTCTCTTTTCTGCCCTTCACTAATCTTCACCCTGCCTTCCAGCAGAAAAGTGTCTTGCAGTAAACAGTGCCACACTGGAATGCAAACTCAAAATACATTTGATGAATCTTGCTGCAAGTACTTCTTTTATAGAGCCGCGCATCCTCGTACTGGACACAGGCCCTCTGACTACATTTCAGGAGCAATTTGCAAACCTCATCAAGGGCTCACAAGCATAATGAACCATTCACATAAGGTCCCAACCTCCAGGACTGCAGCAATCTCCTGAACATCTCCTTCCTTTGGGGTCTTATTTCTTGCCGGTAGAACCACCTGATCTGTGTCTCATCTAACTCAGCAGCCATGTGTCCCAGGATGCAGGTACAGAAGTGAATCTCTCTACTTCCCATCAAATACCAGCCCTGCAATATTAAAACGTCAAGTACAGCCTTGGGTAATCTCTCAGGGAAGCAGGAGTCAGGCTGGAGTGTGCAGGCTGGTCACATCTGGGGTCTGGGTTTCTAAAGTAAACAAAAAGAACTTGGTGGGTATTGGAACATTAAACTGTTTCTATGAAATATCCCCAGTACTTCTTTTGTATCTTCCCAGAGATGTATGACTGCAACGATAGAGAGCAACATGATTGCTGCTACTGTTAACTCCAGGATATGTCAAATTTAAAAAATCAGCAGGGCAAGAACCAACCCAATCCTTCTGAAAATAATACCTCACACTGCTTATGCCAACAGCCTTTTAAGCTAAGCCCTCACCTACAGTGATGCTGTATCGCAGTGCAGGATTCCAGTATCAGAAAGGCTGTACCAAAAACCTGATGAAAGAAGGCTCTGGTCAGTAGTTCCTAAAATGTGGGGAGGCAGTGGATCTCTGTGTAAGGACGAGGAGGGCTCAGCAAGTGAGATCACTGAGAGGCATAGCAGGTGTAGCTACAGGCAAAGAGAGCAGGAAACCCAACGGCTGACCATGGTGGCCGGGGGGAACTGCTGCTCCACCGAAACAAGAGTCTCTGGGCAGTGGCCGATAGAGGGACTTCATGGGAACTGTAGTCAGTACCAAGAGAAGGAGCGTTGAAGGGGCAGACCTACAAGGGATGTTGTCAGGCATTGAGTATCTGGGGACCAGAAACTAAATACACCTATGTCAGACTCATTTTCTAACACTTCCTATTAAATTTATTATCATACAGGTGCCATCTTTGAGTGGCCTCACTTGTTATTCATACCCTGTAAGTATGGGGAATGCTCAAGGTGCCCTCAATCTATGTATCAAAAATGTTTTCTTTGCTAGTTGCCAGCAGCCCCTATCTTTCCTCGTGGTTGTACCCTTATGTCTGTGTCTCTAACATTTGAAATGCTTGGCAATACACCCTTCCTTACATCCCAGGTCAGCGGGTTTGAGGTGAAAGTGTTTATAACCTTGCCACTAATCAGGGCGCATGAAGACTTGTGGCTGGTTCCCAATACCTGTCCTCTGGGCCATTTCTATTCCAATCAATGAGGTATTGAAGATGGTTACGATGTCACCTAGAAGCTAAAATCTGCCTAATCCCAAACTCAGGATTATAGGAGGGGGGTGGATAATGTTCCGTAAATCACAAGGGACTGTTTTAATCAAGGACATGTGAAAAACAGGGTAAATTTGTCAGAACTGGGGTAACTCATTTTTTTATTTTTTTTATTTTCATTTGGTTTATTCAAACCTTTAAAAAACAAAGACAAAAAAATCACAAATACAACAGGAAACACACTTTTCCGTCTCACACTTTCCCATCATCAAGTCGCAACACTTAAATCAACTTTAAAATGTGTAACATTTCTAATTTCACAGAAGAATTTATTCTTTCCCAGTTTTTAACTGCACTCTGAGTTTACTTGCTCCGCATTTAAACATTCTTTTAGGACACGCAAAAAGGTTATTAGAGCAAATAACGCTGATTTATTTGACCCATCAAACATTGCTTTCCACCAGTCTTCCGCACTGAGTGTTTGATGTTTGTTAATCACAGGACCAAAAATATTTGTTCTTTGGTGCTGGAGTGCGGGACAGCATAACGTTAAATGTTTTAGTTTCTCCTTAATGGCCCCACAGAAACGATATGTGAGATCTAGGTCTGCAAACTGAGTCCAGGAGCTTAGGCGTTCCTTAGTTGCCAACACATTGAGGCTAAATTGCATATATAATGATCTCGCTTGTTGGTCTGGAAAGCGAGTTAAGTAAGCTTGGAGCTGGCCGTATGCTCTTGCTTCACCAGGGAACTCATTCATTAATTTTGATTTTGATCTTAAGTCACATGTATTAATCCAGTCTGATCTCCAAAGCTTCCTCTTGGCCAGATCTGGATTTTCAATCAGTTTGTAGAGTAATTTCATGAACTTTCATCACATCAAGACATTGGGCATTCCATTTAAAAGGGATAGTATACTCCTTTGCCGTGTCTAACTTGTGCAATATTTGAACTTGAGGCACTGGGGCCTTTAACGCTGTTTTTCTGAACAAGTTTAACAGGTTCCAGCATACTCTTGCTTGGATTGAAATGAGGCCCAGTTCATAACGTATACAAACCGTTGAAATTCCCTTATGCAGATATAACACTCTGGTCCAAAATATGTTTTTGAGTGTGTTCCACAACTCATGAGAGCAACCAAAAGCATTTTCTCCACCGTAAATCAGTGCCGGCCCCACCTTTTGTTGCATGCCAGCTGTCGACATTTGCTCTTCGTGGCCTCAACCCAAGGGGCATCATTTCTGCTAGCACTAATCCTCATACCTAAATAGGTAGCATTTTTTACGATCTTAAGGGGATCTTTGTCACAGCACCAGTTGCATTTTCTCCTTTTTCCGTTGTTCCCTGTCAGTTTCTCCAGCACCAATATTTCACATTTTTGTTTGTTGATGCAAAGACCGTTAGATGTTATATAGGTTTCGAGGATAGCAAGTTTGCGCTGAAGCCCTATGGGGTCAGATCTAATAAAATGAGGTTGTCCGCATAAACAAGATAGTCAATATAGGAACCGTGAATTTTGGGTGGAAACGTGGCAGCTCCATTGAATACATCATTGACATCAGATATGAATAAGTTGAAAATGATAGCTGCAAAGGGGCAGCCTTGTTCGACGCCTTTATGTGTACTAATTGGAGCAGATAACGTGCCTTTGGAGTCTAGTCTAATCCTTATTGAGGTGTCCGAGTGTAACTCCCTGATTGCGTCCAACAAGCGGGGGGGACAGTTCCACTTGCTCAATTTTTCCCACATCGATCTCTATTAATGCTATCAAAAGCCTGGGAAAGATCAATTAGAGCCAAGTGGACCTTGGTGTTAGTTCTTATCGCTTCTATCTTTAGCAGGTTCAACAGTAGCAGGTTAAGTCCACTCCCAACTCCCTTTACAAACCTTTCTTGTCTTGGGTCTACGCGGTTGGTTTCCGTAGACCATTTTGGGAGTTTCTGTTGTAGGAGAGTGGCGTAAACTTTCCCTAACACTTCGAGAAGCACTATAGGTCTGTAGTGTTTTGGATTGGTTCTGTCGCCCTTTTTGAAAATCTGACTACCACGGCACTCTTCCATGATTTTGGAGTGGCACAACTCTTGACAATTCTGTCGAATAAGATTACACAAAAGTCTGCCCACAGGTCCAGGTTACGTTTGATGGTATAGTTCGTTAGTCCATCTGGGCCAGGTGCTCTAGAATCACGCACGTTGTTAATTGCGTGTAAGATGTCTTCTCTCTGGAACACCAGATCCCAATGATTCAAAACTGGAGATTTCCATTCCTTGATCGCTGCATCCTACAAAAAAGGTTTGTATAGAACAACACCCACTCAGCTTCTGGGACTGAATTCACCTGTAAAGCATGTTGGGGTGCCAAATTGTTATTTAGCAGTCTCCAGTAGTCAGAGGAATTTTTTTTTTCCATTTTTGACAGCATAAATTCAGAATTATTTTGTAGCATATCGGGCTTGTGCCCAATTCTTATATTTCTGTTTGATCGCTCTTTTGCAGTCATGAATGGTGGTATTATCGAGTCCTACTATCTTTCTTAGTTCATGCCTCATTGTTCTTTTTCGCTGCAAGACCTCCAGGTCAAATTTGTGTTTTGGAGCAAACTCAGCCTGGTTCACACTGCGTGTACGTTCCTCAAATTGAGTCAGAAGGTGTTGATATTCAGATGTATCTGATTTTTGTTGAAAGTCAGATGTAATGTAAGTTACCTCGTCATCTCAAAGGTTTAGACGAATCCTGCTGGCTCCGGTATTCACTGCATGTGGCCAAAGCGCTTGTTCACATGGCATAGAACGATTGAATCTGAATTTGACCATATTGTGGTCATTATGGCCCATTTTGGTGACCTCTAGGCAGGTTGTCCTCATGTGAATAGTTTCAGATACAAATATGTAGTCAAGCACCAAGCTTTGGTCTAATCTTCTCCAAGCAGTCTGAGCTGGAATGTCTCCCGCTGCGTTTCCATTTAGCATCTCTAGCCTACGAAGATACATTTCTAGACACCATTTACAGGCAGTCAGATCGTGCAGTCTGTTAATGTTAATATCAATACATTTGATATTTAAATCACCACAGATAATTACGTCTGTGGGATTTTCCTTTTCGAGTAAGTCGTCAATAACAGTTGTTATTTGGTCGATAAAGGCCAAAGAGCCGGTAGCCGAGTGGTTCCAATATAGATTAATGATATAAATAAATGATACATGAGTCTTTCCAGTTTGCAGTGAACTAACAGTGGCCACCTGAATAAATGGCGAAATGTTACAGGATTTCTCAATCCTGAAGCCAGAGTCTTTTTTTACCGCCAAAAGGAGACCTGCCATTGGTGTACGTTTTGGCTGCTTTATAGCAGGAATTAGCGCTATTTCAAATCCTTCTAGTAAAGGACTTTCAGCTAACCAAGTTTCTTGCAAGCACACAAGGTCGAGGCCTTCGGCCCATACTGTTGAAAAAAGGTGCATAAACCCCTTGTATTCCAGGAACCCAGGGTGCAAGCAGAAGATCCCTCCAGGGCCTGGCGTTACTTGTCTTGTTCCATATTTAAAGTACCAGCAAGCCAAGACCAGTCGTTTCCTCTGTCTGCCAAGTTCACCGATGTCATCTGGTTTTAGTGTTGAACTTTCAGAGCCTTTAATTGTTATCCTTATACGTTCACCCATCTAAAGTTTGGCTGGGGGTTCAGAGTTTAAAGGGCTTATCGTCAGCGTGGCCGGTATGGGCGGTGCAGCAACTTTTTTTTTTCGGCACATCAACTTGCTTCGATTTCGCTCTACAGTCTACTGCTCTGGCAACACCATTTCCATCAGACCCAAGCAGAGTATTGTCGACAACTTTGGAGATGTCGAATCCAAGTGACACCAACACTGGCCCAGCTTCTAAAGGGCATCAGCTATCACCTTGGACTGTAGTTGAAGGATCACTGCGTAATTTTTATTTTCATCGAAAAATTAGACGGTTTTCAAATCCTCTGATTCAATGGCTCTGAGACTCGGAACAAGATGACATAGCCATAACACATTGTGTCGATTTAAAATTACATCGTCCGAGGACCCTATGCGTTCCAATAGCAGGCGAGGTCTAGCTTGCATTTTTAGTGTTGGAAAGTTATTTCTTTGGCCAATTGTTGTTTGAAATCGAGTTTTTACTGATTCTGTCACATTTGAGTGATTATTTGCAAAGTCGCGTTTGGCCGAATCTAATTTAGCCATTAGTTTATGGTCATTAAGCATACCATTCTGGGCATTACAAAGGGGGCTATACACGACTTGGGATGATTTGCAAGTGGAAGATCTAGATGTCATGTCTTTCTCACTTGTAAAGACACTTGTTCATTGATAGTTAGCAGATAACTTTGCTTGTTTTTCGTCCAGGGTCATAAAAGTGACCCCTAATTGTACTTTTTCGTTTTGAGCCGTAGCGGAAGGTTGAATCAGTTGGCAAGATCTTGACGCCTTATATCGGTGAGCCGAACCAGTTGCGTCTCCTGAAACCGCCTCACAGGGTTCAACATTAGGCTCCTTGCGTACAACCTGCACAGGTGTGACGGGCTCGCCCACTTCAGGGCCTTCCTCATCTTCATATGTTGACATATTCAACATGTCAGCGGATGTGTCACTAATTCAGATCTGGTCTGCCACCGCTTCAACTAACGGTGGCTTAGGAACGGCCGGATTAGATTTTGTTTCATGAACTATTTCTTCGACGATAGTTTTATTAACAGGTACATTTACTGTTTTTGTGTTCCGTAGAAACTTCCGTGAACCATTTCCCCGTCTCACTTTCTTTGTTGGTTGATTTTTAGATTTTTTCAGAATTACACTCCAGAGCTTTGTTTTAGAAAGTTTCGGTCCTTGGCTGTTGGGTAGTCCTTTAAATATGTCGAAGAAATCTGGTTGAGTAACTTCGTTTGCGGGCCTTGAAGGAAAGTTGTCAAGGTTCCCAGGCTGTTGGTTGATAATTCCATTGGATGTTGACGCCTTTTGGGGATTTTGAAGTGCCAAATTTCCTGTAGATTGGCTCTCTTTTAGTATTTCTGTACACAGACTGGTTGGCAAGTTTTCATGTGTGGTTGTATCATTTACTGAAAGTTGTACACTAGCTCGAACTTCCTTAGCTGTGTTTGTGTCATCAGGCACATCTTCTGACTGAGTCAGCGCTACTGTCGGTGACAATGTCTGTACGCCAGTCACCTCACCCTGAGGCGAAGCCTCTGGCCGCGCTAGATCGTGCTCTTTTTCTATGCAGATTGCAGCTTTCTCCTTTGGAGGCGACTGGCGCACCCGGGTATAAGTTGGTCGTATCTAGCAGCATAGGATTACTATGAAGCTGATTTCCATTAGAGCATAAAGTGTGTTGGTACTTTACTCGGTTGTTTCTTTCAACTGAATCGCATGACTCATTTTTTTGTTTAAAGAGGTTCAGGGCTTCTTTAGCGACTTCTGCCAAAAGCTTTTTGTCCAAATCGGCATTTTTAGTGTGCTCGGCCATAGAGTCCAATGCCCACTCCATCTTCTGATTCAGCCCGTGAAGCGCCTCCTTGCAATAGGTGTTTTTGTTTTCAAAAGTCAGTAATTTAGTGTTCATTACCGAGACCAAAATAGAGAGGTCTTTAATATTGTCATTGAGATGCTCATACATTTTAATGAATGGAGCAATTGTTATTGCCATAGAGGACATTGTAGTCACTTGTAGGTCTTTCACATACTGTGTGTTTTCAGAGCCAACCTCGTCCTTATCAACACGCCAAGTGACACTCCTTACGCGGTTGAATGGTCTACTAATCTTTGGGAACGGACGTTCCATTAACGAGGTGTCTGAAGAAGATTACTCCGATGAAGAATCCCCGGCTGGAGGGCAAATATTTGTGTAACTCATTTTACTGTCACAGGATCAACGATTTTCACAGTCGGAAATGGCCCCATAAACTCTGGTGTAAGTTTAGGTTGAAAGCCCAGTACTCTCAAAAAATGAGTGAGCAACCATACTTTTTGCTCCACCACGAAATGCAAACCCTTCACCATGCATCTTTCAGAAAACATTTGATACAACTGATTTGTCCTTTGTAGATGTAAAAAAGGTGCTTGCAGGATTTTTAGCAGTGCTGCTAAATGGTATTTTACTAAGAGGATAGAAGTAAGTGCACCACCCACAGCTAGGAGCTTGGACGAAAGCCATATGAAACCTGAAATGGAAAGGATCCTGAGGATGCATACTGCAGGTTATTATAAGCAATCTTTGCCAAAACAATCCACCAAGCCCAGTCATCTTGATGCTGTTTTCCAAAATACTACAGATAGTTCAATCGATTGATTCACTCTTTCAGTCTGTGGGTAATAACTGGATGATTTACTTAACTGTACCTCCCCCAAGTCCTTCCACAAGGCTGTCCAAAACCTTTCCACACACCGAAACTCTGTCAGAGTTGACGGAATCAGGGAGACAATGAAGCAACACTGCATCTTTCAGAATAACCTCAAGCCAACTGCCTGTGCAATTTTGAAAGACAAATAAAATGACCAATTTTCATGAAAGAATCAACCACCACCAATAACACTATGAACCCATTCAAGAATGTTCTTCAATGAAATCCATAGAAATGATTTGCCAGGGCAGAGACAGCGTGTGCAAGTGTAATAAACCCTCATGGAAAATGTTACCTCCTGGACTAAATCAGTGGGACAGTTCAATGATCAATTGGGGTGGGGCGGGGGCAACGGGAAACTCTTCTACCTATACCACAGAAAACACATCCTAAGAGTCTTGATACAGAAAATATATCTTCTCCTTGGCCCCCTCTAACACAACAGTTAAACAAAATATTGTCTTTGTCTTAATACATCCACGTACCTGCCAGCAGTGTTGGGAACAATATAGAGATGGGAAAACTATATCTGCTGTCACCCAATCAATGCTACGACTGTGTAGTCTTAATCATGACGTTTCTAAAATCCTAGGAACGTTGGGGCAACTAATTATATCAACTCCATACATCCAGCCTAAGTGGTCATAAGTAGGGGTTCTGTTTCTAAACAAATATCGGCAGAAGACAATGAGGACACGGCACAAATTGTAGAAGCTATAGTTTTAGAGTGCACTGGTATACCATTACATAAGACGAATGGAGGATCCAAAAGCATCACCAGAGGCCACTGAACCCAGTGGTGCACATACTGCTAGGGGTCCCAAAACCAAAGATAACACAATGTGTAATAGGAAATGGGAATTACTACTGTCGAGCGGGTCGCGAAGAGCGACCTTTGCTCGTCCATTAGGAACAAACTGAAGCGTTTCCTGCAGCTGGGGGCCCTTCCTGACAAATAGTCTGGCATGGCTGCAATGTAAAAATACATTCTCTTTCAGCACATGTTCCCTCTGTTAGTGAATGCTTCAAGTCCCCATTCTGCATAGGTTCAGAACTGTTTGAAGTGAATGTGAAAGGAAGAAGATTAGGTTTTCTTTATACCAGGGGCACTCTTTTATTTTCTCATTTCCGTAAGCCCTTCTGAGCGTGCTGTTGTTGTTCCATTTCTAATATCAACTATACTAATTTGGCTGAGGAAGAAGGCAATTGACTACGAAAGATAAGGTGTCCTTCAAGACCCCTCTTCCTGCATTCCATGATTACAATGAGGCCTTTGCTGGCTGTTCTGTCCACTGAGCGTCCGCTTTTAACTGTTCAAACCAGTCCCATTGACAATTATATCTTTTAGTCCTTGTCGCTATGCTAATGACTCCAAATAAATAGGCCGTTTGCTTTAATTTTAATTGTAGGAGCCAAACTGGATTATTTCTGCAGTCTGCTAGCAGGCTCCAGTAAATCTACCATCAATCGTCTCCAGGTGGTTCAAAATGGCACGGTTAGAGTTGTAGCTGGACTCTCTTACAGGGACCATGTCTCTGAAGCGTGTCGAGCTCTGCACTGGCTCCCTGTGGAGTCTCGGATATCCTTCAGACTTTTGGTCATCACCTTTAAATGTATCAAGGGTACGATGCCACCATATTTACAAAGGTACATAGGAAAAAAAACCTGCCTTAGAAATTTGCGTTCTAACAATCATAACCTCCTTAACCAGCCAAGATTTAAAACCAAAAAAGTGCAATTGGGTGCCTTTGTGTTTGCAGCCCTGGCACTTTGGAATGCCCTGCCCAGTCACCTGAGAAACTCTTCAGTCTTGAGTAACTTCAAAAAGGGTCTTAAAACCTTCCTCTTTAATTAGCATTCATTTGATATCCTTCTATCTGGTAACTCTTTGGCCTTAGGATAGCTACTGCTTGTTTCTCGTTACGTTTGTCCTTTGTCCTCGCCCTCACACCCATGGGTCTATGGCTGCGCATTACAAATGTTATAAAGTAAAGTAAATAAAGTAAAGTTAAATTCTTCTTTTCAAACTTAGTTTCAAATTGTGTAACAAACATGTCATCATTCTTTAAGATGGGGCTATTAATTAGGATTTGTGGGTTTGCCCAAACCAGAGCTTCCTGGCTTAACATATAATGTTATATTATGTTACGTTAAGGAGCTGTTGTACTGCTCCAAATCACACAGTAGCAGTCTCAGAACTCCTGGCTTATCCCGAAAGAGATGGCATATTGTGCCATTGCCAAGGGTAACCAGGACTTAATATGTAGAGGAAGGAAGAGGAAACACGGCAAAGTAAGGGGTTGAAAAGAAGGTGAAGAATGACGTACACTAGGTGGCGCATGCAGCAAGGGAAGAAAGTGCTCGTATTCGTATGCGTTCCTATTTTGACTGGGCAGTGCGCCAAGGATGATATGATAGGTTATTTATAATGCGCCTAATACCCAGAGGTTTTTAAGCGCCGACCTGGGGATCGAACCTGTGTTTCTTTGTGTCGTCTTGCTTCCAAGGCGAGCATGTTGCTGCTGAGCTATCCTCCCGGTACAGATGAAGAGGGTATCATATATCTACTTAGGTTTTGTTCAAATTAAATTATCCATCTGAGGCAGTTTCATGAAGTAACAGTTATATAATGATTTTAAGGAGTTTGGTTGCATCATAGGCTCAAGAAGGACTCCAACCACATAGTTGAGCTGATGGAAATCTTTCACCCGGTTTGTTGTTAACTTAAAACTATTACTCAGATCTGTAATGTGTATTGCAGAAGACTGCCAGGCCTAGGACAGGAGTGGCAAGTCAAGAATGGACCATGTGGAAGTTGAAATGTGGTTGGAGAATATAAGAAAGGAAGGGGGTGTGCTGGATCTGTTATTCACATTCTAGTGAATGCTGCAAATCTGACACTAAAATGAGAGGGACTTGTCACATGTGAAAGCAAAACGTATTGGTGATACGAAAAGGGTGTGAGAACAGTGCGTGGCCCTGAAGTAAAACCAAAGTTACAGTAGGACCCCAAGCCACAACATCCGGCCCATCACCTCAACAGCACACTTGTAGCCTACGGCTCCCACGAGCAAGAGATCATTCTGAAAGCATCCCGTAAGCATCAGTTCAAGAAGGTGACCAGAGGCAAAGACGCCATACCAATCCCACGGTCTCAGTCAGCTGAGCTCCACCTCAGAGCCAGGGAATGGGAATACACTCATTGATGTCACCCTGAAGTGTTTCAATGCAGCCTAATCTTGAATTAGCAATGCTTACGGTAATAGTGAATTTTGACAATAATCAAAACAAAGCCATCCACTCTTGTATATGACTATCTTCCTAATATCCCATTCACATGGGAATGGGATATTACTGTACCTGCACATTCTCCTGCCTTTTCGCTAGATTCCTTATAGGCCGCAGCAATAGTATTGGGATCGCTAATGGCCCCAGAACGGAGTAAGCTTTTCTCCTTTGGGATTCTCCAGCATGTGAACTTCCATCCCATTTCCATAATGTTGCTGTATCTGAGACTTATAATGCTGCATCCATTCATTGCCTGTAAAAGGGCCAGCAATCCCTCCAGTGTGGTTTCATCGTCCCGTTCCCCCTCAGAATCCGGTTGCAGTGCCGTTTCAACCCTAAATTCACGCTAAGGCTCCTGCTCTCTTGGACAAGCCCATGACCCCAGGTACTCCCTGACCATAGGCAAGTAATAATTAGGGCATAGCAAGGGGATGATCCCATGTCCTCCCCATTGTGCAGTCGGCCCTCTCTAAGATACAAAAAAACACCTGAAGAGGCATCGTGAATGCTGTGCCACAATGAATGCCAGCAAGCAGCCATGCAGATAAGACAAAATGGTGCCAATGTCCCCATCTATCCGGCCAACCCTTGACACCTATCCCTGATCACACATTTCCCACTGTAAATATCATAGCAGCTCCCAGACTAGCACACCCCTTCTCCTACATCATGATTAGTTGGCTCTCCCATGGCATAACCCCCCTCATGCCTACAGACCCCCTTTCAAACATCCACCCTCCCTCCTTTGCACCATGATCATCCCACAAATTCCAGCCATAGGCCTTAATCAGACACTGACCTCCCCTCCTCTTTCAGCTATCCAGAACCCAAACCCATCAATCCCTGCCTGCTCTGGCTGTGAATCCCACCAGTGGCATTCCGCCCAGGTGGATGGATGGCTGCCAAGGAAGGACTGGCCCCAATGATCTCAGGCCATAGAGGTGCAACACTGCATTCCACTAGCCAGATAATAGCCATCATTTCAATGACACTGCTCATGTATAGACTACCACTTTCATTTAACTGCAGGGTCTGTGCTACGACAACAATTTAAATTAGTGGTAAGGGCGAGGATGTTTGTCCTGAATTCCCACAAGGGGTCATTGCCCTCCCTGTTGAAAAGATCAAAGGTGAATTTGAAATAAGCTGTTTTTACATGGGCATAAAGAACCAGGTGTTGTCGATGGACTCAGAAATAGGCAAATACAAAGCTACTATACAGAGCATGCTAATAAACACTGGCTGTGCACAGCAAATCTTCTGTTTGAACACTGAAACCAGCCCTCTGCCACAAAAAAAACTTAAGTTTCATCAGAAACTTTTCCCTTGGAGAGGACTTCAAGAGCGAACTCTCTCTGTGAACATCACACTCTGTGTATGTGGAAGGGTACCAACATGGGTGTGATAAGAGTGTTGGCCCAAGACCTGTTTGGAATACGCATGTGTAAAATAAAATGTTTGAATGTTCTGTCAAGCAGGGAACGAAATGCAGCACTTTCACCCTGTACACTTCCAACACACCATTCTGTACCCCTACTCCACCAATGATATGTCCATTATACAGGGAATGTACTGCATTAAAACACATGAATCATCACCAGAGTTCCACAATATTACTAAAAAGCTCTTCTTTCAAGCGGCCCACCATCCTGGTGCCCCAATCCACTTCCCTACTATCTGGTGATGCCTGCTGTTCAAATGGATTCTCCAGCAGCTTTACCCCTCTCTCTGTGGACCCCACCTGATCTGGCCTTGCTAAGCCCTGCACTTAAACCCCATGATACCTCACCTGGATAAACCAACACGCTGCAGGAGCAGTGCAGCGAGTAAGGCAAAGGAATTCTGGAGGATCAGAGCTGTCATAAGACATACAGGGGCAGCTATTGTAGCTGCCACCCGGGATAAGTGGAACAGAGAATATTGCCATTAGTAGAAAAGGAAGAGAACATCAGAAAGTTGAGCAGCCATGCCACAAAAATTAGACTGGTGCTGCAAAGCCGAGGACATAATGGGCGACTTGAGGCCTAGCAATTGGGTCCCCACATGAGAGCTTAAGAACTGGACCGTGCCCTAGTACTCTGTTTCCACCACTGCTGCCATTTTCTTTAATAAATGTGACCTTAGCAGGATTATGCTCAAAATGTTGTGTTGGGTTTAAAAAGTATAGTTCATAATGTGCTTAAAATTTTTTGCACACCTTAGTGTCTCCAGTGAACTGTTCTACAGAAGGCAAAGGGGTAAGAGACCAAAATAGCATAATACCAAAGAGGTGGTTGCTGGAGCCTTTGCCAAGAAACTTGTGCACTTCTGATGCTCTCTGTAGCAGTGGAGGTAACTGTGGTTGTAGTTATTTTTTAAGACTATAATTCACTGACTCGATTAAGGAGGATTGCCCTCTTGGCCCTTGCAGCCTGTAAAACTCCCTGAATAATATCCTGGGTAACTTTAGCTATCTCAATGAGAGGATTCGCTTGTGCACTCATACCAGCTACTAGGGCCTGTCAGATCATCAGGACTATGTGCTCTTAGTTGAAAGGATCTGCATTGTGCAGAAGCAAATCCCTCTACTTCTCCCAGATTCCAAGTTATTAATGTTAAAATCATAGTTGCAGCCTTCTGGAATCTCTGGAGGAAGCAGGAGTTTGGAGTAGGTTGTGCGTGATGGCCATCTCTGGGGGTCAGGGTTTCTCCAGGGAGAAAACAAGACTTGGTTAATATTGGAATATACAATGCCCCTCTATAAACTTTCCCCAGACCCTCCACCCCTCGCCTCTTTCATATTTTCTCTAGGATTGCTTGCTGCAACAGCAGAGGTCAACTTGAGTTGTTCTATCACTAACTACACGATATCTGGGGGAACTAAACTATTAGGGCGAGAACCAACCCATTTCTTCCAGTGTAGGAACCCATGCTGCGAACACAAAAGACTAAGGGGGTCATTATCAGTTTGCTGGTCTCTCACTGTTAATTCCGGTGGGATACCGGCAAACAAACCTACCGTTAACCAGCACCTAATATTTAAGTATTACCAGGATATTACAGGTGCAGGCAACGGCGGTCCTTCCCATTCCATGGAGTCCTAAAGGACTCTATGGAGGGGATTGCCGGTATTAACAGCACCGGTAATACTAGTAGCGGTAATACCAGCAGTTTTTTGCCGGTGGGGGCCTGATTTACCTCCAGCACTTGGCTGGATTTAGATCAGTCACGCCCACCAGCAAATTTTGCGTTGCAGAAAAAGTGGCAGTAACAGAAATACCACCACTTTTTCCGCACCGCAAAACTTATAATGATGCCCTAAGCCCTCACCTGCAGTGATGTGAGGTTGCTCATCATTACAGTATCTACAAGGCTATTCAAAAAAGGCAATCAAACGAGGCACAGGTAGGTATTTATGTTAACATGTGGGGAGGCAGTCGACTTCCACATAAGGAGGGATCAGCAAGTGTAAGACAGCCAAGCAGTGAGCATATCTACAGGCAGGAGCAGGAAACCCAACAACCAGTCATGGGAAGAGAAGGACTCCTGTTCTCAAGAAACAAGAGTCAAGAGCATTGGGCAGTATAGAAACATCACAGAAACCATAGAGTGAGCACCAACTGAAGGAGTGAGGAAGATGCAGGTGTACAAGGGAGGTTGAAAGTTGTCAAGTGACTGGGGACCTGAAACTAAATGCACCTAACCGAAAATATCTTTCTCCTACTTCTTATTGAACTTGGTATCATGTGGGCACCATATTGGAATGCATGACCCGTTCCTCAAACCCTATTCTAAGTGCGGAGAATGCCCAATGTGCCCTGAATCTATGCACCAAAAATGTTTTCTTTGCTAGTTACCCACAGCCCCTGGTCATGTCTATGTCTCTGACATGTGCAATTACTGACACCCGGTCTCCACTATCCTGATGTCCTTCGCAGAGCTACAAGTAGCAGCAGCAGCTTCTCCCCCACTGCTTCATAGCCTTCCAAACACATAGGGCTTTGCTCTGGCAGTCTCCCTTGACAACACCAGGGAAGTATTCCTCTCTTCTTCGAGCGGTGCGTTGCCCAGATCTTTTCAGGCACTTTAAACTTGTCACCAAATAGTATGATTGAAAGATGCCGAGCAGAGGGGCACATTTATAGATGTGTGTATAAAAGTTAAACTTCTGCATTCATCAGAACAGGCAAGTATCTTACTAGTTGCATGCATCTCATAATTAACCCAAAAGTACATCCATACCTCTGCTAGCCATGTCTTCAGCTGTTACTCTCAAAACATTCAAATCCTGCACACACACACACACATCATTCTCTCTTTGGCACCGTGGTTAGTGTGCTCAACCAATCATCCTGCTCAGGATGTTGAAGTAATTGACAGGTTTTTTCGCCTCCATTGGGAGCGGCCTGAGAGCTGTTCACCCCTCACTATCGCCTTTCACCACTTGCTCCCACTGTTCCACCCAACAAATTATAATCTATGAAGCTCCACCAATGGGGCTAAACCTTTTTTCTGAATGGAAATTTCAAAAACAACTGCCTGAACCTTTCTGCTTCCACATGGCAGTGTTCTTTGACCAAGTTCAAAGGTTTCACATATACGCAGCACACCAATTCTTACTCACCAAGAATCAGCTATCATTTGCCAATGGCTAATGGCGAGGATGCATTTTGAGGCTTGCTTTGGCAGATAGCCCTTTACCATTGTTGATTACAGCTGTGCAATGAACATTGAAAACAGACTGCCTTCATCCAAGCCTTTATCCAGATGCAGCAAGGGAGAAACCTGCAAGGCTTCAGGTATAGTTTTTGTTTTTAACATTATCACCTCTAGCACCTGTGTCTTTCCCTCAGTGGTGCTTATGGCAATAGGAACCCATAAGGTGGGCCATCCTTGTTGGTAACGACAATGCACAGCCCTTGTTAAGGGCCCTCCCTTCCCATGTGCTGTTAACGTGGGCATGTGTGCCATTACCAACTGGGAAGGCCCGTCAGTCATACCCATCTGAACAATATTGCACCGGACAGACAATCTTTGGTGCAATCAGGGGCACCCATTTATTTACCCCTTTTTGTTTCTTTAGAGAATTTAATACATAGTTTTTTCTGGTAATTCTGTGAATCCTATCATCCACTATTCTATGGTTGCAACCACGATTTAAGTATTCCCTCCTGAAAGCAGTTGTCTGCTGGTCCATATCTGCTGTTTCAGAACCTAGGCCCTGGGATGGGTACTGAAGGCTGCTGGAGCAGGAACTGGCTGTGTTTCGCTTACCGTCACTGAGTCTTTTTGGTGTTCCGGATCTCATGACCTGGAACACCAGTCAGAACCGGCGAGGGCAAACATTGGGAGGGGGGAGGTGGGACTAGGTCTCTGGGCCGGGGAGCGTGTGGGAGTCCTGGAGGACCCAAAATGGTCAAATGAACAAATGTTCCCAAAACGCAAAGAATACCTGGCAAGTGCAGAATAGGTTCAGGAGGCCACCGGAGCAGTAATTGTTGTTTAAACTCGCCTCAATCAACATGTGACTAGAGGTTAGAAACAGAGAAGTTAAAAGCCAGTAGATCAATAGAAGCAGGGAGATAAGGCGATGAGAATAGGCCCCAGGACCCCTCACCAATGCAGTGGTCACTTGAGGTATGAGAAGGAGAAGAGACAAAGCATTTGGTGTCACTGGAGATCTGGAGGCCAATAGCCGCTAAAGCCTAGAAAAACCCAGCAAAGAGATTGGTGTGAGCAGAAGCCACTCGGTCCTTGTTTGGGCTAGACCAGTAGAATGGTGTATGAAAGCACCCGATTTGTTGTAGGGGTTCTGAATCCAGTAGGCAGTATTGTGGAGTCAGCAGAGTCTCCGGGGTGGGGGGGGGGGGGCCCAGAAAACACCAATGAACAAGGATGCTCAAGATGCCATCAGCGCGTCCTTGGGAGTTCCTGAAAGTAGTAGAGAGATGCTCAGAGCATTAAGAAAGGTGGTTAACACTGGGGAGAGAACTGACATATGGCCGAGTTGAAGAGGGGATGCAGAGGTCTGGGTGCCCAATTTGGGCCTGATGTTGCATTCAGAAAAATGTAGTCACAGTGGCGATCAGTTTATGAGTCGTTGTGAGAGAAAGTGGGACCTGAGGCAGCATTCTGAGAAATTATAAGTATACAAGAATCCGTTAGACGTTGAAAGACTTAATTCTGGGAAAGATAGTCATAGCATTAAAATTTCCCTAAAATAGACACAGAGCTCATAGACTACATTCTGAGAAAATTCAGTCAAAGTACCAACATTTTTATAAGACATTGGTTCTCATTACAGGGTCTGAGGTAATGGTAAGATAGGTAGTGTTTGCCAAACACGCTAGTTTACCTCCCTCCCTATTAGAAGTTGCGAGGTATATATAGCTCCAGCGATACCCCAGCGATACCCCAGGGAATACTGCTGTATTACAGGGAAGATCTTTCCCCTAAGGAAACCAGATGTGGAGGTAAAAATTGGAAAATGCCCCCAGAATGTGTTTAAAGCATGTCTGCTGTACAGAAGTGACGCACAATTACTTTCCTTCAGTACAGGGGAAACACTGTTGTCATTGGGTCTTTGGGGGTGGGAAAGTGGGCATCTCTGATGCCCACCCTCTCATCGCCATTTCCATGTGTGACTGAACCTTCTGTATATTGTAAAAATGGACAGTAGTGGCTACAATCAGTACTGCACACTATCGATTAACATAATGACAATGAGGATGGACATTGATAGGATAAGTAAATACAGCAAGTGATATTCGTTTCAGACAGTAGGAATGCTGTAAATAGATCGTTTTATGTCTTTCAGCCAGTGTTAGCAATTACCATCAGTGGTGCTTGTGCCAAAACAATGCACAACACAAACTGTAATGAGGCCTTTAGCATTCAAAACATTGGTCACATACATATTTTAATGGCGTATTGGGCGCATACGTGTCCATCAAGTCCTGATCTTACCATTGGAGCACTAGTTCCTGGCACAGTACAAGTTCCCTTATTTTTTTATTTTTATTTTTTTATTGGCTAGATTTAGCCTTTAAAAAAGATAAAACAAGATTATTTATCATTTCAGCGATTCCACATTCCACATTCTACATTCCACATTCCATGTGTGCGTACGAGATTTCAAATCTCGAGCATTGACCAATCGCTCATCTCAGCATTGGCACTAAAACATCATGCTCCTTCTTGGTCTTTAGTCCTGATTTGCCGCACTTTGAGCTTTATCAGAAGCACACTCCCCAAATTCTATGTTATTGCACCAACAGTTTTTCCAGCAATTTCAGAAATCGGATTAGTGCATAGTTTAGGTGCCTCTCTCTCTGCAATCAAATAGTGCTTGCCACCACTCCTCCACACTTGGGGTTCGCTATTTTGCTAGCTGAGGCCCCAGAGTCTGTGATCTTTGCAGGAGCAGGCTCTTGCAGAACAGTGTCAGGTGTTTTAAAGTTTCTTTCTCTTGTTTACAGAATCTACACTCAGTAGTAGTGGCTTCTGATTTTCGTAGTTCACTTAGCCACTCCTTGGTTTTGAGGGCATTTAAACGGAATTTTATAAACAAGAGTCTACTGCTGTTGTCTGGATACAGTTCGATGTGATTCTGCAGTGTGTTCAAGTGTCTGGGTTCATTCGGAACATCCTTCATCAGAATGTTAGAATTTCGGTGGGTCCCGGTCAAAATCCAGTCTAATCTCCAGACTTTAGTTTTTGCCAAATTTGGATTATCGTGTAATGTTTTTAGATCTATGTCATAAAACTCCAAGATTTCTTCACATCGTTTATGCCAGAGTGTCATAAAGCACGCAGGATTTCCTTTGCCTGAATTATGCAGTATTTCAAACTGCACCGCCACTTTCTCTACTGTCACCTTCCGAAACAGACTCAGAAGATTCCAGCTGACACGTGCATTGATTGAAATTAGATTTAGTTCATGTCTGATGCAGGCAGTAGAAGTTCCTTTCGGGAGTTGCAAGACTCTTACCCAGAAGATGTTCTCTAGGGTTGGCCATACATCAGAAGAGCATCCAAATGCATTTTCCGCGCCAAATATTAGAGCCGGTACTACCTTTTGGCAATAGAAATTCCTTACTGGTTTCATGGAAAATTTTCCATACTTCTTGTGTAGGACACTGGCTTGACATGCAAATTGACGACATTTTGTTTTGGTAACTTCTACCTAAGGGCTGTCATTTAGATGTGCGTTGATTTGCAGGCCCAGGTATCTTGTGTTTGACACGTTACTGAGGCATTCCTTCCCTAAGTACCATTTGGTTTTTTCTGCTTTAAAGTTTTCAGGTTTTGCAGGGTCAAGACCTCCCACTTTCTGTTGTTATGCTGTAGGCCATTTGCTCTTACATACCGTTCCACAGCGTCCATCTTTTGCTGCAGGCCTATTCCCTTATGTTAGTGTGATATGCCAAAAAGGTTCCATGTGGTTTTGTCAACCACGGTTTGTGAGCGGACATTTAGTTAAACCACTTGTGGGTAGTTCAATCCTTTCTCCTTTTTTTAAAATGGGCCTCCCTCTTTCACTCCCAAACATCCCTTTCTGACTCACACTTTGTCCACCCCCATACCTTTCTACATATACATAGATATCAAACTTCCCAAACAGGTCGAATTAAATTTCCACACAAACTCTGGTCGACAAAACCACTATATATCGCCAACCAGTTATCACGAGGGCTACTGCAGATGTGGCTAAATGTGAGAACGTTACAGTCACACTAGATTGCTTTAATGGTTGTGTTATCTGTTGTGATGGATAACACAAGGCGTTTTAGTTAACTATTCATTCCGTGCATGTTCCCACAGTGCTAAGCCCAATTAGTGCCTCATTCAGATTTTGGCAGTATTTCCTTTGGGAATGCTGCCAAAACACATGCCGACACCGCATGCAGTCATGGGAAAGATGTGCATGATTTAGAGTTATGTGAACCGTTCTGCTATTGCCCACTTGTAGGTCCTCTTGGACACCATGTGGACTGAACATTACTGTCTGTGGTAATTAATGCATGCCGTAATGGTATTATGTCGAGCACATTTTCTCCACACGAAATCAGGTGGTTTTAACGACTTTCAGTATGAAACTTTGAATTTGGCAGTAAAAGAGGTGATACTGTCCTTACTACCACACCACCAATTCCTAAATGAGGTCCTTAGCGGTAAATGTAGACAGTCACAGGCCGATTCATGGAATAATTAGCGCGGCGCAAGTGGGCAAAAACGTGCGAATCGCAGTGGAATAGCGAAAATCGCAGTGCAAGTGCGAAAATCGCACGAAAAGCAGCGCACATCGATTCATGGAAGCCCGTGCGCGAGAAAACCAGCGGATGTGCGATAAAAAAGTGCGCGGCGCACGTTGGCGCACAGGCCATCTAACAGCGTGCGCCAGGTCACAGCGAAAATCGCACAGGCCACAGCGAAATTCGCACATAGCGCGGCGCACGCAACAAAAGTAGGCGGAACACGGGCGTAACACTCGGAATGGGGAACAACTTGCCAAAACGTGGGCGTCACGGGGGAAGTACAGGGCACAAGTGCGCGGAACGCCCACACGCTCGCCTACAACACGTATTCATGGAATAGAATAGGGCAAAAAAGCGCACGCTCAAACCAGCGCACAGGCACAAACACGACCGCCACAAGAAACCAGGCGGTAGCGTCTCTGCGGCTGTAAGAAATGTGCGCCAAAAGGTGCGCCAACAAATAGCACCTATATACTGCCATGATGAATGTCCTATACTGTGGCCCTCCAGGACAAATGACGTGCAAAGGGGTACCCACAAACACGGACATCCGCTGACAAAAAATACGTGTGCGTGTATACCGGGGTGCGCGGGAAGTCTCACACGCGATTTGGCCGGGCACGTGGATTTCAGGGGTGCACGGGAAGTTCCACACGCGATTTCAGCAAGGTACGTGTATTTCAGGGGTGCGCGGGAAGTTCCACACGCGATTTCATCAGGGTACGTGTATTTCAGGGGTGCGCGGGAATTTCCACACGCGATTTCAGCAGGGTACATGTATTTCAGGGGTGCGCGGGAAGTACCACACGCGATTTCATCAGGGTACGTGTATTTCAGGGGTGCGCGGGAAGTTCCACACGCGATTGGCCCAGTGCGAGCAGGGTACGTGTATTTCAGGGGTGCGCGGGAATTTCCACACGCGATTTCAGCAGGGTACGTGTATTTCAGGGGTACGCGGGAAGTTCCACACGCGATTTCATCAGGGTACGTGTATTCCAGGGGTGCGCGGGAAGTTCCACACGCGATTGGCCCAGTGCGAGCAGGGTACGTGTATTTCAGGGGTGCGCGGGAATTTCCACACGCGATTTCAGCAGGGTACGTGTATTTCAGGGGTGCGCGGGAAGTTCCACACGCGATTTCAGCAGGGTACGTGTATTTCAGGGGTGCGCGGGAAGTTCCACACGCGATTTCATCAGGGTACGTGTATTTCAGGGGTGCGCGGGAAGTTCCACACGCGATTGGCCCAGTGCGAGCAGGGTACGTGTATTTCAGGGGTGCGCGGGAATTTCCACACGCGATTTCAGCAGGGTACGTGTATTTCAGGGGTGCGCGGGAAGTTCCACACACGATTTCATCAGGGTACGTGTATTTCTGGGGTGCGCGGGAAGTTCCACACGCGATTGGCCCAGTGCGAGCAGGGTACGTGTATTTCAGGGGTGCGCGGGAATTTCCACACGCGATTTCAGCAGGGTACGTGTATTTCAGGGGTGCGCGGGAAGTTCCACACGCGATTTCATCAGGGTAAGTGTATTCCAGGGGTGCGCGGGAAGTTCCACACGCGATTGGCCCAGTGCGAGCAGGGTACGTGTATTTCAGGGGTGCGCGGGAATTTCCACACGCGATTTCAGCAGGGTACGTGTATTTCAGGGGTGCGCGGGAAGTTCCACACGCGATTTCAGCAGGGTACGTGTATTTCAGGGGTGCGCGGGAATTTCCACACGCGATTTCAGCAGGGTACGTGTATTTCAGGGGTGCGCGGGAAGTTCCACACGCGATTTCATCAGGGTACGTGTATTTCAGGGGTGCACGGGAAGTTCCACACGCGATTGGCCCAGTGCGAGCAGGGTACGTGTATTTCAGGGGTGCGCGGGAATTTCCACACGCTATTTCAGCAGGGTACGTGTATTTCAGGGGTGCGCGGGAAGTTCCACACGCGATTTCAGCAGGGTACGTGTATCCCAGGGGTGCGCGGGAAGTTCCACACGCGATTGGCCCAGTGCGAGCAGGGTTCGTGTATTTCAGGGGTGCGCGGGAATTTCCACACGCGATTTCAGCAGGGTACGTGTATTTCAGGGGTGCGCGGGAAGTTCCACACGCGATTTCAGCAGGGTACGTGTATTTCAGGGGTTCTGGGGAGTACCACACGTGAATTGGCCGTGTGGGCCCTCCCAGGTGTACGCTCCACAACCTCCACGGACCCTGCAGGCAGCCCACACCACGGGGGACTACCCTGCACCCATGCTCATGTCCCGCAGGCAGCCCATCCACCATGGGCATGCCCCCCAGCCAACCCACATGTCACCTTGCACTACTGATCAACAATGCATGTCTCCCACCACCCCCAACCCCCAGCAGTGCAGAAGCAGCCTCCACCAGGCCCCCACTCATGTCTCCCACCACCCCCACCCCCCAGCAGTGCAGGGGCAGCCTCCACCAGGCCCCCACTCATGTCTCCCACCACCCCCACCCCCCAGCATCCAGGGTCACCCTCCACCAGGCCCCCACTCATGTCTCCCACCACCCCCACCCCCCTGCCACCATGGGCAGCCTCCACCAGGCCCCCACTCATGTCTCCCACCACCCCCACCCCCCAGCCACCAGGGGCAGCCTCCACCAGGCCCCCACTCATGTCTCCCACCACCCCCACCCCCCAGCAGTACAGGGGCAGCCTCCACCAGGCCCCCACTCATGTCTACCACCACCCCCACCCCCCAGCATCCAGGGTCACCCTCCACCAGGCCCCCACTCATGTCTCCCACCACCCCCACCCCCCAGCAGTGCAGGGGCAGCCTTCACCAGGCCCCCACTCATGTCTACCACCACCCCCACCCCCCAGCATCCAGGGTCACCCTCCACCAGGCCCCCACTCATGTCTCCCACCACCCCCACCCCCCTGCCACCATGGGCAGCCTCCACCAGGCCCCCACTCATGTCTCCCACCACCCCCACCCCCCAGCCACCAGGGGCAGCCTCCAACAGGCCCCCACTCATGTCTCCCACCACCCCAACCCCCCAGCAGTGCAGGGGCAGCCTCCACCAGGCCCCCACTCATGTCTCCCACCACCCCCACCCCCCAGCAGTACAGGGGCAGCCTCCACCAGGCCCCCACTCATGTCTACCA
The DNA here is from genome assembly GCF_040938575.1 of Ambystoma mexicanum. Taxonomy (NCBI): domain Eukaryota; kingdom Metazoa; phylum Chordata; class Amphibia; order Caudata; family Ambystomatidae; genus Ambystoma; species Ambystoma mexicanum. The sequence goes on along the minus strand of NC_090929.1, from coordinate 674,713,438 downwards.
CCACCCCCACCCCCCAGCATCCAGGGTCACCCTCCACCAGGCCCCCACTCATGTCTACCACCACCCCCACCCCCCAGCAGTGCAGGGGCAGCCTCCACCAGGCCCCCACTCATGTCTACCTCCACCCCCACCCCCCAGCATCCAGGGTCACCCTCCACCAGACCCCCACTCATGTCTACCACCACCCCACCCCCCAGCAGTGCAGGGGCAGCCTCCACCAGGCCCCCACTCATGTCTACCACCGCCCCCACCCCCCAGCATCCAGGGTCACCCTCCACCAGGCCCCCACTCATGTCTCCCACCACCCCCACCCCCCTGCCACCATGGGCAGCCTCCACCAGGCCCCCACTCATGTCCCCCACCACCCCCACCCCCCAGCCACCAGGGGCAGCCTCCACCAGGCCCCCACTCATGTCTCCCACCACCCCCACCCCCCAGCAGTGCAGGGGCAGCCTCCACCAGGCCCCCACTCATGTCTCCCACCACCCCCACCCCCCAGCATCCAGGGTCACCCTCCACCAGGCCCCCACTCATGTCTCCCACCACCCCCACCCCCCTGCCACCATGGGCAGCCTCCACCAGGCCCCCACTCATGTCTCCCACCACCCCCACCCCCCAGCCACCAGGGGCAGCCTCCACCAAGCCCCCACTCATGTCTCCCACCACCCCCACCCCCCAGCAGTACAGGGGCAGCCTCCACCAGGCCGCCACTCATGTCTACCACCACCCCCACCCCCCAGCATCCAGGGTCACCCTCCACCAGGCCCCCACTCATGTCTCCCACCACCCCCACCCCCCAGCAGTGCAGGGGCAGCCTCCACTAGGCCCCCACTCATGTCTACCACCACCCCCACCCCCCAGCATCCAGGGTCACCCTCCACCAGGCCCCCACTCATGTCTCCCACCACCCCCACCCCCCTGCCACCATGGGCAGCCTCCACCAGGCCCCCACTCATGTTTCCCACCACCCCCACCCCCCAGCCACCAGGGGCAGTCTCCACCAGGCCCCCACTCATGTCTCCCACCACCCCCACCCCCAGTAGTGCAGGGGCAGCCTCCACCAGGCCCCCACTCATGTCTCCCACCACCCCCATCCCCCAGCAGTGCAGGGGCAGCCTCCACCAGGCCCCCACTCATGTCTCCCACCACCCCCAACCCCCAGCAGTACAGGGGCAGCCTCCACCAGGCCCCCACTCATGTCTACCACCACCCCCACCCCCCAGCATCCAGGGTCACCCTCCACCAGGCCCCCACTCATGTCTACCACCACCCCCACCCCCCAGCATCCAGGGTCACCCTCCACCAGGCCCCCACTCATGTCTACCACCACCTCCACCCCCCAGCAGTGCAGGGGCAGCCTCCACCAGGCCCCCACTCATGTCTACCACCACCCCCACCCCCCAGCATCCAGGGTCACCCTCCACCAGGCCCCCACTCATGTCTCCCACCACCCCCACCCCCCTGCCACCATGGGCAGCCTCCACCAGGCCCCCACTCATGTCTCCCACCACCCCCACCCCCCCAGCCACCAGGGGCAGCCTCCACCAGGCCCCCACTCATGTCTCCCACCACCCCCACCCCCCAGCAGTGCAGGGGCAGCCTCCACCAGGCCCCCACTCATGTCTCCCACCACCCCCACCCCCCAGCATCCAGGGTCACCCTCCACCAGGCCCCCACTCATGTCTCCCACCACCCCCACCCCCCTGCCACCATGGGCAGCCTCCACCAGGCCCCCACTCATGTCTCCCACCACCCCCACCCCCCAGCCACCAGGGGCAGCCTCCACCAGGCCCCCACTCATGTCTCCCACCACCCCCACCCCCCAGCAGTACAGGGGCAGCCTCCACCAGGCCCCCACTCATGTCTCCCACCCCCCAGCCACCAGGGGCAGCCTCCACCAGGCCCCCACTCATGTCTCCCACCACCCCCACCCCCCAGCAGTGCAGGGGCAGCCTCCACCAGGCCCCCACTCATGTCTCCCACCACCCCCACCCCCCAGCATCCAGGGTCACCCTCCACCAGGCCCCCACTCATGTCTCCCACCACCCCCACCCCCCTGCCACCATGGGCAGCCTCCACCAGGCCCCCACTCATGTCTCCCACCACCCCCACCCCCCAGCCACCAGGGGCAGCCTCCACCAGGCCCCCACTCATGTCTCCCACCACCCCCACCCCCCAGCAGTACAGGGGCAGCCTCCACCAGGCCCCCACTCATGTCTACCACCACCCCCACCCCCCAGCATCCAGGGTCACCCTCCACCAGGCCCCCACTCATGTCTACCACCACCCCCACCCCCCAGCAGTGCAGGGGCAGCCTCCACCAGGCCCCCACTCATGTCTCCCACCACCCCCATCCCCCAGCATCCAGGGTCACCCTCCACCAGGCCCCCACTCATGTCTCCCACCACCCCCACCCCCTGCCACCATGGGCAGCCTCCACCAGGCCCCCACTCATGTCTCCCACCACCCCCACCCCCCTGCCACCATGGGCAGCCTCCACCAGGTCCCCACTCATGTCTCCCCCCACCCCCCAGCCACCAGGGGCAGCCTCCACCAGGCCCCAACTCATGTCTCCCACCACCCCCACCCCCAGCAGTACAGGGGCAGCCTCCACCAGGCCCCCACTCATGTCTCCCACCACCCCCACCCCCCAGCCACCAGGGGCAGCCTCCACCAGGCCCCCACTCATGTCTCCCACCACCCCCACCCCCCAGCAGTGCAGGGGCAGCCTCCACCAGGCCCCCACTCATGTCTCCCACCACCCCCACCCCCCAGCATCCAGGGTCACCCTCCACCAGGCCCCCACTCATGTCTCCCACCACCCCCACCTCCCTGCCACCATGGGCAGCCTCCACCAGGCCCCTACTCATGTCTCCCACCACCCCCACCCCCCAGCCACCAGGGGCAGCCTCCACCAGGCCCCCACTCATGTCTCCCACCACCCCCACCCCCCAGCATCCAGGGTCACCCTCCACCAGGCCCCCACTCATGTCTACCACCACCCCCACCCCCCAGCATCCAGGGTCACCCTCCACCAGGCCCCCACTCATGTCTACCACCACCCCCACCCCCCTGCCACCATGGGCAGCCCCCACCAGGTCCTCACAATCTCCAATCATGTGCGTAATGGACAGCCTCCACAGCCAAAAAGCCCTACCAAGTAACCCATTCACCCACATGGAAATGGAAATCACATGTGACACCCCCAATGTTCATTAAGCTAATGAACCCATGTCCGTCACACACAATGGTTGCAATTGAATGGGAAAACACACAACATGACATGCATGAAACCAATGAGATGATACCACACAGTGAAGTATGGAAACAAAATTGTATTGAAAAAAATAAAGAATGCTAAAGAAAGAAAACAAACTACAATGTGAATGATAAAAAAAAGCTGCATGTCCGTATAAAAACACAAAACTGCAAATCAGAATCCAAAAAATATTTGCCCAAAGTCAAAAGTAAAAAAATCTCCATGCAATAAAGAACTATGTAAAAAACTACCAAGGGTCCATGAGCCCAACTGAACAAAGGAAACCTACTAAAAAACCTACCTAAAAATCAACTATATACAAAAGGTGGAGCAGTGTCCGTCGACTCCAAATCATAATAAGAAAGAAAGGAAACCTAAAACTAAAGAACTATTTACAAAGGCGGCGGGCAAGTCCAGCGGCTCACTCCGTGGTGTCCCGGGCCAGGGCATCATCGAACTCCTGTTCAATGTCCCGGAGGCGGTCCAGTTCCATGGCCCCGAGGGTCCGCAGGGACGACGCCGTGTCCTCCTCCAACCCCCTGCGGATTGCCTCGAGGCACTCGGCCCGCCTCAGGGCCCTCCGCATGGAGTTCTCCGCCCTGACCATTGTGAGCCGCGCCTCTTCCGCCCGCCGCCGCTCGGCACCTATGGCGTGGCCAAACCGCTGCCACACGGAAGACACTCTCTGTCCTGGGTCCCCCTGCCCTCCGGCCGATGCCTGCCCCTCCGATGTCGAAAGCCCCGAGCCTTCATGTCTCCCACCATGTTGCTGCTGCTGCTGCTCTGCCTCTGCCCGTGCACTGCCTCCTGCTGCCTGCACATCCTCCGCCGGCTGGGGTGCAGTTGTTGATGTGGCCACCCCTGCTGGACCTCTGACTCCCGACTGTGGCAGGGATGCCTCCTCCACCAGCCTGGCTGCACCGTCAGAGGCAGCTCCACAGGGCACCCAGGTGACTGATGGGTGGGAAGATGGCACAGAGGACGACTGGCGCGTAGGGGGTCCAGTTGAGGAGGGGGTCGGAGCAAGCCCCATCAGACGGAGGAATCCGGCCTGGGTGACCTGTCCCAGCAGGCTGACGTGGTCAACGAGCCATTCGAGATGACGTGCAGTCTCTCCATGAAAAGACTGCAGGTCACCTCGCATGGCCCGTTGACGCAACGCCAAACCAGCCAGGACAGGCTCAACCCGGACCTGGATGGCCACGTCCGCAGGCAGAGGAAGGCCAGTTGACGTCAGCTCATCCCCTGCCTGAAAACGGGTCTGGACGTAGGCATCCCTGCTGGTGCAAGATGATGCAGGGACAGGATCGGGGACAGGATTGCACACAGGCACCTCCGCGGCCGCCTGTGCTGCCTCCTGTCCCTGGTCCTGCACTGCACCACTAGCACCAGTGGGATCCCAACCTCCAGACCCCGTCTCTGGTGCTTGCACGGCCCCCTCCTCCACCAAACCCCCCACCAACCTGGATGACTCCATGCCATCTTCCCCTGTTGGGCCCTGTGGGGTCCCAGCTGCCCCTTCTGCTGCCGAGGAGTCCAACTGCAACCTCCGCCTCTTGGACCTCCTCCCGGCAGCTGCGGCCTGGGACGCGGCACCGGACTCCTCACTCCCCGACGAGATGACAACACGGGAGAGGAGCCGGGCCTTGCGTCTCCGGCTGGCGGTCGGATCCCCGCCGCTGTGCTCCACAGCACCTTCTCCGCCCTCTTCATCAGTTGACGCTGCAGACAGGGAGAAACAAAACACAGGCATCAGGGCACTGTACAATGGACACATACACGCATGACAGTTGCACATGAGTGGCATTGGCAAACCTCAGACATGTCATCACAATCCCCAACACACATGTCATTGCAACTCGCACACATGAGCCATACCACAGCCATATCGCAACTGCCACCACCATCCCTACACATACAACAGCATCAGCAGCCAAAGGGGAGCCAGACATCACATGCAACACAGGAAGTGCACCACACATGTACACACACCACCACACTTGCATGCATGTCTACACCTCTGCCAAGTGTTGCACTGTTCAGACGGGCATCCATGTCACATCTGACAATCAGGCTTCCACATACCGCTGTCACATGCATCCATGTTGCATCACTGTTGCACCCTTGTCAAATACACACACATGCACATGTACACAGTGCTCATACATGCAGCCGAAAACAACATACATGCCTGACATGACAGACATGTCTACTTACATACACATTCATCCAAACATGTGTGCACGCACAACTGCATTTGCCATGCAAGCCCACACACACAAGCACCATCCATGTCTCACACATTACAGCCCTCGCATGTGTCAGCCCCACGGCCCTGTACACCCCCACCCATACTCGACCCCATACAAACAGATGTGCAACCGGCACAATGCCGAATAATCACCACACGCACTGCTCACAATCAGGATGCATGTACACTCACCGCTCGACTCCAGACGGGTCTGCTTCTCTAGGACCTGGACGTGGAGCGCTGGGGATATGCGTTCCAGGACCCCCATCTGTTCTTCCGACAAGTGGCCCCGGCGCCCCTTGGCATCCGCTGCCTTCAAGAGGCGCCGGGCCTTCTTCAGGGTCCTGGACCTGAAGTCCTCCCAGCGCTTCCTGACATGTTGTAAGTCCCGGACTGCCACCCCCTCCGCGTTGATGGCAGTCACGATGTCAGTCCAGATCCGAGTCCGTCCTTCCTTGTCGCCGCGGGAACTTCCGAAGAGGGCATCATACTGCCCCAGGACTTGCTCCACCAGGACACCAACTTCGGTGGCACTGAAGCTGGTGCCCCTCTGCCTCTCTGGCCGGGGGTTGTCAGTGGTCACAGATGGTGTTTGCCCCGACATGACAACCCCAGAGGCAGGAGTGGGTGGGCAACTGGGTCCTGGGGCTGGGCTGTGGAGCGATGGAATTCCAGTCGGGAGTCTTCGGTTCCAGCAGGGGTGGTCACAGCAACAGCACCCCTGGCTGATGTGCAGGCAGCAAATGGCAGTGCACGTGGGCAACAGGCAGTCAGGCAGCAGCAGATGGCAGGTGGGAGCGTGCTCGGGGCTCTGGGGGGCAGTAGTTCGGCCTACTGGGCAGGAGCGTGGTCTTCCGTGTGCTTACGCGTGGCCAGCTTGGTACGGAGTGATTTGGCACGTGAAAATCCTGCACGTCAGCTTGAAAACCGAGGAAAGGCCCTTAGCGCGTAAGCGCGTCAGCACGCATACGCGATTCTATTGGACCAAAGGCCCTCAGCGCGTAAGCGCGTCTGTGACGTGACCCGCACGGGTGTTTCCCACACAGCACGTGATGACAGAACACACGTGGAAAGACTGCACGTCAGAGTGTCATCGCGTGTAATTGGACAGCACGTCAGAGTCTCATCGCGTGTAATTGGACAGCCCGTCAGAGTCTCATCGCGTGTAATTGGACAGCACGGCAGAGTCTCATCGCGTGTAATTGGACAGCACGTCAGGGTGTCATCGCGTGTAATTGGACAAAAGTGCGCGTACACGCCTATGTACGTGTATGTCAGGTGTGCGCGGACACTTACACACACAAGTACGTCAGCGCACCTGTATCCCGGTGTGCGCGGGAATTTCCACACGCTATTGGACTGGGTACTGGTTTTCAGGGGTGCGCGGGTCACACGCTCGCCTACAACACGCGCAACGCATTAATTTGCGCGCTAACAAAATAACAAGCTCAGACCCAGGATGAACATACCGTTCCTAGCAGCAGTGGGCGTGGCCTACCAAAGGAGGAGGAGGAGGATAGTCAGGGCCAGAATATTCACACCCAGAACCAGCCTTTTCGGGATGCCTGATGACCAGGTGCATGGGAGGTACAGGTTTCCACCACACATCATACTGGACCTGGTGAGTGAGTGGGAGGATGACCTCACATCACCCACCCTGTGCTCCCAAGCACTCAGCCCCCTGGAGGAGGTCCTCAATGTACTGCACTTCTTAGCCACTGGATCATTTCAGCGGACAAGTGCCATTGTGGGTGGTGTATCACAGGCCACCCAGTCACGCTGCCTACACCAGGTCTTGAACATCATCACTGCACGCCCATCAGTCCGCAGGCACATATACCTGCCCAGAACCCCTGCAGAAAGGCATGCTGCCGCCCTGGATTTCTACGCTGTGGCATGATTCCCCAAAGTGCTAGGTGCCATAGACTGCACCCATGTGGCTCTACGTCCCCCCAGGGCATCTGAGCACATCTATAGGAACCGCAAGCACTGGCATTCCATCAACGTGCAGGTAGTATGTAATGCCAAGGGAGTCATCACCTCAGTATATGCCAACTATCCCGGGTCAACCCACGACAGCTTCATTTACCGAATGTCCACCCTAAGCCGGGACCTAGAAGCTGGGCGGCATGGCGATACATGGCTGCTTGGTGAGTATGAATGCCACTGCACATGCATGCATGTCAGATACTGAGCAAGGTCACAACCCCACCAATGATACCAATCACCACCTCCACAGGGGACAGTGCCTACCCTCTCAGCCCCCACATGATGACGCCAATTCGGAACCCCACCACGCCACCCCAGGTAAGATATAACGCAGCCCACATTACAACCCGGGGCATAGTGGAGCGCACATTCGGAGTGCTGAAGTCACACTTTCGCTCCCTTGACCGTTCGGGCGGCCAGCTGTTGTACGCTCCCCCAGTAGTGTGCAGGATCATAGTGGCAGCATGTGTCCTGCACAACGTTGCAACACGCCGGGGCCTGGCCGTGGACATGGTGGTGCCCCCCCATCCCCAACCACATGCACAGCCGCTGCGCATGGGAGGGGAAAGGGCACGGGGGAGGCAGCCCGTACACAGCTAGTGGCTAATTACTTCACATAGAAATCACACCCCTGTGGAGTGACACTGCCCTGGCACATTCCATCTGACAATCAATGATGACGCAACCTGACACTGATCCTGAATGTCTGGAGAAAGAACCGTGAAAACCATATCAGCCTGAGATTGTTCACCTGGAAGTGTCACAATGTGTGCATCCCTACCCACACAGACACCACCAATGCAGTTTTGTGAAGTTACACATTCAAGCAGCTAAAATGAATACCCACTTGCAAAATGCAACAAGAGGACAGTGCCATGTCAGCCAACCCAACCCCAGCACCGCCACACGACACACCGTGCCATGTCATGCTATTTGCAGGTAAACAAAGTAATCCCCACAACATGACACTAGTGTCACAATGTACAGTGTCCCTATTAGAAACTTGCAACACCTGAAATGCTCACAGTAATGCCGGACCAACAACAAACTAGAGCACGTACTACCATTAACATGACATCACTAATGTTAAATATTAGTAGTCTCACCACCTGGAAATGCCTGCACTCCCACCACTACCAACTGTGCAGTGTTGGCGCCATGTAGAGTTGTAGGTGCACTGCTGCCAACATGGACCACATCTCCAGACTAGAGGTCCTTGTGTAGACATGAGGAAGGGACCTGCAAATTGGGAGGTAGACACAGAAGATGAGTTACACATCAATGCAACATGCAGTGTCCAACACAACAGCAATATGCACTAGGAATGTATACACAGTATTGACTACAGACTGCCCACACAGCTCATGGGAGTCCAACGTCACTGTGTAATTCACTGTCACTTGGGCACACCCTTTGCAAGCCCATGGAAACGGGAAGCAGGAGGGGTGTGTGTGACTCAAACCCAAGCATCTGAACCAAATACATTACAAGCCTGCATGTGCCCAGCCACAATGCAGCGTATGCCCACAGGAACCACGGAAGCCAACAAATCGTCCCAAAAAAATTGGGAATAAAATAAATAAAAATAAAAAAAAAATAAAAAATAAAAAAAAATAAAAAATGGCCATTGAAGGGCCCGGGGGGTTGGGGAGGCCACCCAGGAGGTCCGAGGACAGGATGCACACCAGAACCCACCTGCGTGGATCCTGGGAAAATAAAATACCTCCATGGGCTCATGGCCCACACGGCTACCCTATTGTGGGAGTATCACTGCTGTCGCTATTATCACCCTGTGCAGCTGCATCCGGAGGTGGTTGCACTATGGGAGGCAGCCCACGCAAGGCCCTAGTCTGCTCCTCCATGGCTGCAAGCATGCGGGTGTGGTAGGTCTGGTTCTGGAGGATGAGTGTGCGGAGGTCCCCATGCAACAACTCACGGGATGCCCGGACCTCCGCCCTCGTTGCCTGCATCTCAGCTGAGAGTGTACGGGTGAGACGCTCCAGCTGCTGTTCTGTCCTTTGGTGTGTTGAAGCCTCAAGCTCAACAAGAGTCGTCCTGAGGTGAAGGAGCTCCTGCCTCAGGGCTTCCCTGTGGCCCTGGGACTCAATGGAGATGGCCTCCTGCAGAGTCGCCAGTGCCGCCCGCCTGTCCCTATTGGACCCCAACATGTCCTCCCTGTGTGACTGGCAGATGGAGTCGGTTGCCTGCTCTAGTCGCTCCATCAGCCTTTCAGGGGGGACAATGGAAGTGGCCACCCTATCCATGGCCTGAGCCATCATCTCGGATGATGCTGCCTGTTGGGTTGCCATACCGTAAATGGATTGCTCCCATGCGGTATTGCCAGGTGGCGTACGGCCACCACGTCGGCGGGCACCACACCTGTCTGGGGCAAGGCGAACTGCGCCTTGCTGTGCCAGCACTGCCTGAGGCTGCAGGACTGCATTCCCCCTCTGATCTGCTGGCCCAGGAACAGGATCAGATGTCGCGGAGTGTGACCCTGCATCCGTAACCACCAAAGGCGTAGCTGCCAACACTGACATCCCCATTGAGGGTTCTGACCCTGGTGCAGGTGGGTGAGACAGAACAGAATCCCTCCCTGGAACACTCACCTGCGACGGCACGTAGGTCTCATCCGAATCAACACCTGAGTACAGCTCGGGGGAGGTGCAGCCAGAGACACCCCTTGAGAGCACGACCTGCAGCACTTGTGGGTTCTCACCCACCACCACACCACGTCCCTCACTTGTGGTTGGTGGGCCCTCGGACCCCTCCTGGGTCTGCACCATCTCCACAACCCCAGCAGTATCAGGTGCGTCTTCCCCTGCAAAGACATTAAAACAAAGAAATGGAAACAGGCATTAGCACCATGGCACACAATGAGGGCTGATGTTATGAGTCGGCGTTCATCCCCGGCTATCAGCAAAACCCGGTCACTTACGCCGCTGGCGCTTCGGGTTTCCAAATCTACTACCAGAGGCAGTAGGAAATTTATAGCGCTCCCCAAAAGGATTCGGCATCAAACCGCGTCGTTTTATGCACGATGGAAGTTGCCGTGGAAGTTAGCGGCTCGGAGACTACACCCCCCAGGAAACCTGCTTCCGTACGGTAGTTCACCGGAAGAGCCTCACATTGGCTAGCCCCGCCTTTCTCCATTATTTAGTTCCCGGAGACGGCCAAGACGCTGCTTCTGTTTACAGCTACTACCGGTAATTAGAAGTTCCTTCTTCGATTGCTATGTGCTTGTGGTTCTTACGGTTTTCGACTCGGATTGTTTACTGGACCTTCTATTTGGAATTCCCTCACCTTCTGATCTGCCTTCCCGTGTACCGAAAATCCTGCTTTCCTCCTGGACTCCTCTTCTCCACGTTCTGTTATAGTTCCTGTCAGCCAGTGTACCAGACCTTGCCTGTTTTTGACCTACCTGTCTCAAGAGTCATCATTCCGATTGGTTGCTCTGTATCCTGCCAGAATTTACCTCCTTAAAACCCATTCACCTGGAAATACCATCCCGACTGTCATCGTCCTTAATCTTTTTCCATCAGTGGGAAGACTTTTGGTGTTAAACGGAACATTGGGTTTGTGCATTTTCAGGACGCTCTGCAGCAGTGCACCATCCCGAATCTAGCGCGACCCTCGTGCCGCCCGGGTAGTAGAACCCTACTAACCTTACCTTTTTCTTATTTTCTCCCTGTCGTTGTGTTCTAACATTTCAAGTACTAAGTCAATTCCCACTGGTAAGATCCTACCCACCTTTTTGTTTGTGTAATTATTTAAACCAGTTAGATACTAAATCTTGTCCTGCTCTTAGGTGATTCCCGGGTTAATTCCTTCATCTATCCTACGGGGGGAGGAAAACAAGAACCCAGGTACTCCTCAGTTAGTAAGGCTTATAAGGGACAACCGTTACCTTTTGTATTACTTACTTGTTGTTCTTTTCTTTTCAGCCTGGTTCGTGGCGGTACGAATTCTCTCCGCCCTTCTGGGTGATCAGTCCCCTTGTCTGGTTAACTACAGCAAGTGGTCATATCATTTTGAAGGTCTATTTTCCCTCGCAGAGAGGAGGCTTAGGTAGAGGCCCTACTTAAGCTCCTTCAAGCAAAATTCTGGGTTTGGATGCTTCCTGGTTCCTCGCACTCATCCCACCGGTGAGTAACAGCTGAGAAGCAAGAGAACCAGTACTTGTTTGACACATGTCCCACATGACTAAAACCCTCCCATGCATGCACCCTCACTGCGTATGAAGGGCAGGCAAATGGCACACACTGATGACACCAAGATGGAAGATGAACACATTTTCTGCATGCTGCCTGGCAGTGGCATCACACATTGGCCTGTGATTGCCAGGTGAAACACACATGCCATCACACGGATGGCATGTACCATTGCTATTGAGTGAAGATGGAGAGGAGGGCAGCACCTATTCATTCAGTCCAGTTCCCACATGTAATAGCTTTTCTAATTCAAACAGGTCAGATTCTTCACCTGGAGCTGCCAGTCCGAAATGGTGCAATTGCAGAGGGACATGTCTGAACAAATGATATCCAGGTAACAAAGTCACTCCACTTTACCATAGCCATGTCAGACATGTGACTAGAGGACTGCGACATGCCTAGTAAAAGTGGTGGAATGCAAACAATCCGACTAAATGAACAGTGAAAAATTAAGCAACAATGTTGTGGCAAGGTGACACTTCAAGGGCAACTGGCGTGCAGTTGGGCTAGATGTCTACTGTTGGCAGAAGGGATACTGCTATGGCCAAATGCAGCTGCGCAGGATGTATTGCATGAAGCACATGGCTGACCCATACGACTCAGGCGCACACACTCTCACCTGGCACACAAACAGAAGCCCTCACACACACCATGCACATGGATGACACACACATGCATGTGCACTCATCGGACAATGCCTCGTAATCAGCCAAATCTCCCACGCCTTGGATCTGTTCCTCCGTGACGTAGGTCCCAGCGACTGACTCATGTGGAGTAAGTTCCATGTCTACTACTGGAGACCCACCTCCAGTCACTAGAGTTGCGGCATGACTTGAGGCCAGCTTACTCTTTGCCCTGCGCTTTAGGTCATTCCAGCGCTTATAGCAATCGCTGGCTGTGCGCCTCACGATTCCAAGGGCACTTACGATGTCCGCAACGGTCTGCCAGTGTGCCTGGCGTTGTGCAGGTGTGGTCTTGGATCCTGCAACAATGACCATCTCGTTGTCATGTGCGGACACATACTCGACAAGTGCATTCAGTTCGTCATCCGTGAAGCTGGGCTTCCTGGATGGGCCGGACTGTGTAGCCGTGTCTGGGGCATCAGCCTGTGCCGGACGAGCACTCTTCCTCTTCCGCTTGGAAGGTGGTGGTGATCCTGAGTGTCCTGCGCCGCTCTGGACACTAGGGGCAGGAGCCCTGGTGGACTCTGTATCAGGAGTGTGGGATTGCACACTCAGCATGGGAGTTGGTGTAGGCATTGGCTCTAGTGTGATGGTGTCAGGGGGAATGTCAGCAGCATGGACTAGGACCGACACTGTCCGGGCTCGGTGTGTGAGGGCTGGGGTGGATGGAGCCGCAGCTGCCCCTGCAGCCTCTACGCCCTGCCTACTTGGTGCAGCAGATGACCTTGCTGCCCCAGATGCACGTGGCATGGTGACATCAACGTGCACCAGCGCACGTGTCATAGGCCTGCTGACCTGGAAGTCAGCCATGGAGTCAGCCAGGTCTGGTGCCACAATGGGCTGGTCCAACAAGGGCTGAGCATGGATGGTGTCAGCCACATCAGCCTCAACGGGAGGGGAGGGGGATTATGGGTGCCCTTGACTGGTCCACCACACATGGGGGGACAGGCTCACCCTGCAAGTAACAACCACGTCCCCTACCGGATCCACCACGGCCACCACTTGTGGCTCTTCCACCTTTGCCACCCTTACGGAATCCTCGCCTCCCAGCCATGGCACTGATGTTAATGTGCGTATGTGAGTGGCTGTAAACTATTGTCCTGGGCAATTGGGGGTCAAAGGGGTTGGGTACCAGATGGTAATTGTACCCTAGTGCTCTAGCAAGGCTGAATGTAACCCCTGGGGAAAGATGACGGGTCACGCTATGCACAGGAGGCCCAAAAAAGGGAGATGACGTGCACGCAGCCCCTCCTAGACCACGTGTGCAGAAAGAAAAACCTGCACTACGCTGTGGCACCCAGTAACACAAGAATGAACGTATGCGTGTCACACGCAGCCTAGAATGACCTCTGAAGGGGTAGGCGACACACGGGGCAAGCACAGATGTTAGATACGTGCGTGACTCACCGTCTGCCAGGTAAAAGAGCGTGAAAAAGGAGCGCGTTTGGTTGGCAACACCCCCGCCAAAAGAAGATTTGTACGCTGTCTGAGGAGACAGGACAACAGTAGAAGGGAACACTGTTTGAGGGAACAGGCCCAGGTAAACCAGTAAAAGAGAAAAAAGAGAAAAAGCTGTCAGAGGTAACAGGGAATACGAACTTGAAACGCCGTGAAGTAAATCGCGTGTGAAACGACAAGAAGTACAGAATTCACCCACTCGCTCTCCACGAAAAGCACGTACAAGGAAATGGTGTTCTACGCGTACCTTTTATACAGGCCCACACGTCCAGCGTCACTTACGCGGCGTGTACGCGCTAGGGCCATTTCCACCAATTACACGCTTTGTCACTTCTGCGTGTAGGGCCATTTCCACCAATCACACGCGATGAGACTCTGACGTGCAGTCTTTCCACGTGTGCTCTGTCATCACGTGCTGTGTGGGAAACACCCGTGCGGGTCACGTCACAGACGCGCTGAGGGCCTTTGGTCCAATAGAATCGCGTATGCGTGCTGACGCGCTTACGCGCTAAGGCCCTTTCCTCGGTTTTCACGCTGACGTGCAGGATTTTCACGTGCCAAATCACTCCGTACCAAGCTGGCCACGCGTAAGCACACGGAAGACCACGCTCCTGCCCAGAAGGCCGAACTGCTGCCCCCCAGAGCCCCGAGCACGCTCCCACCTGCCATCTGCTGCTGCCTGACTGCCTGCTGCCCCTGGACTGCTGGGGGGTGGGGGTGGTGGGAGACATGAGTGGGGGCCTGGTGGAGGCTGCCCCTGCACTGCTAGGGGGTGGGGGTGGTGGGAGACATGGGTGGGGGCCTGGTGGAGGCTGCCCCTGCACTGCTGGGGGGTGGGGGTGGTGGGAGACATGCATTGTTGATCAGTAGTGCAAGGTGACATGTGGGTTGGCTGGGGGGCATGCCCATGGTGGATGGGCTGCCTGCGGGACATGAGCAGGGGTGCAGGGTAGTCCCCCGTGGTGTGGGCTGCCTGCAGGGGCCGTGGAGGTTGTGGAGCGTACACCTGGGAGGACCCACACGGCCAATTCACGTGTAGTACTCCCCAGAACCCCTGAAATACACATTCCCTGCTGGTATCGCGTGTGCAACTTCCCGCGCACCCCTGAAATACACGTACCCTGCTCGCACTGGGACTATTGCGTGTGGAACTTCCCGCGCACCCCTGAAATACACGTACCCTGATGAAATCGCGTGTGGAACTTCCCGCGCACCCCTGAAATGCACGTACCCTGCAGAAATCGCGTGTGGAACTTGCCGCGCACCCATGAAATACACGTACCCTGCTGAAATCGCGTGTGCAACTTCCCGCGCACCCCTGAAATACACGTACCCTGCTCGCACTGGGACTATCACGTGTGGAACTTCCCGTGCACCCCTGAAATACACGTACCCTGCTCGCACTGGGCCAATCGCGTGTGGAACTTCCCGCGCACCCCTGAAATACACGTACCCTGCTCGCACTGGGACTATCGCGTGTGGAACTTCCCGCGCACCCCTGAAATACACGTACCCTGATGAAATCGCGTGTGGAACTTCCCGCGCACCCCTGAAATGCACGTACCCTGCAGAAATCGCGTGTGGAACTTGCCGCGCACCCCTGAAATACACGTACCCTGCTGAAATCGCGTGTGCAACTTCCCGCGCACCCCTGAAATACACGTACCCTGCTCGCACTGGGACTATCGCGTGTGGAACTTCCCGTGCACCCCTGAAATACACGTACCCTGCTCGCACTGGGCCAATCGCGTGTGGAACTTCCGCGCACCCCTGAAATACACGTACCCTGCTCGCACTGGGCCAATCACGTGTGGAACTTCCCGCGCACCCCTGAAATACACGTACCCTGATGAAATCGCTTGTGGAACTTCCCGCGCACCCCTGAAATGCACGTACCCTGCAGAAATCGCGTGTGCAACTTCCCGCGCACCCCTGAAATACACGTACCCTGCTCGCACTGGGACTATCGCGTGTGGAACTTCCCGCGCACCCCTGAAATACACGTACCCTGCTCGCACTGGGCCAATCGCGTGTGGAACTTCCTGCGCACCCCTGAAATACACGTACCCTGCTCGCACTGGGCCAATCGCGTGTGGAACTTCCCACGCACCCCTGAAATACACGTACCCTGATGAAATCGCGTGTGGAAATTGCCGCGCACCCCTGAAATGCACGTACCCTGCAGAAATCGCGTGTGGAACTTGCCGCGCACCCCTGAAATCGCGTGTGCAACTTCCCGCGCACCCCTGAAATACACGTACCCTGCTCGCACTGGGACTATCGCGTGTGGAACTTCCCGCGCACCCCTGAAATACACGTACCCTGCTCGCACTGGGCCAATCGCGTGTGGAACTTCCCGCGCACCCCTGAAATACACGTACCCTGCTCGCACTGGGCCAATCGCGTGTGGAACTTCCCGCGCACCCCTGAAATACACGTACCCTGCTCGCACTGCGCCAATCGCGTGTGGAACTTCCCGCGCACCCCTGAAATACACGTACCCTGATGAAATCGCGTGTGGAACTTCCCGCGCACCCCTGAAATGCACGTACCATGCAGAAATCGCGTGTGCAACTTCCCGCGCACCCCTGAAATACACGTACCCTGCTCGCACTGGGACTATCGCGTGTGGAACTTCCCGCGCCCCCCTGAAATACACGTACCCTGCTCGCACTGGGACTATCGCGTGTGGAACTTCCCGCGCACCCCTGAAATACACGTACCCTGCTCGCACTGGGCCAATCGTGTGTGGAACTTCCTGCGCACCCCTGAAATACACGTACCCTGCTCGCACTGGGCCAATCGCGTGTGGAACTTCCCGCGCACCCCTGAAATACACGTACCCTGATGAAATCGCGTGTGGAACTTCCCGCGCACCCCTGAAATGCACGTACCCTGCAGAAATCGCGTGTGGAACTTCCCGCGCACCCCTGAAATACACGTACCCTGATGAAATCGCGTGTGGAACTTCCCGCGCACCCCTGAAATGCACGTACCCTGCAGAAATCGCGTGTGGAACTTGCCGCGCACCCCTGAAATACACGTACCCTGCTGAAATCGCGTGTGCAACTTCCCGCGCACCCCTGAAATACACGTACCCTGCTCGCACTGGGACTATCGCGTGTGGAACTTCCCGCGCACCCCTGAAATACACGTTCCCCGCTTGGCGTTTGCTGTTTGCCAGCCCGGTGAACTGGTCCAGGGTTAGCGCAGCCCTTTGCGATGATTTAGCGATTTTGATGGCTTTTCCTTGCAAGAGGGCGTTCTTGGGGGCGTTACTGGCGCTGCTGCAGGGTCGCTGCGATTCTCTGCGCCACGGCTGGTTTGGGAGCCTGAAATCCATGAATACGCTGTGCGCGGAAATCGGTTTTAGCGCACGTGCCTGGCGCAGTCAATCGCACGCGGACACTCTGCGCCAGCCACTTGCGACACTTTCCTGCGAGATTCTATGAATTACCCTGTCAATGTAGACAGAACATGTACGTCACGTTCTTACCACTGGGGACATAGTGCCAGCCAAGACCGTGATGTGCAGGTTCTCAGAAGTAGAGGGATTAAAATGTAGTCGGTGTCTGCAACAGGGAAACGAACATCCAAATTCAAGCTTTATAGACAATACTTTAGCACGTATTGTGCATCTTCCTTTCATGGTTGTTTACTGCCCCTTTGCCTTAGCAAGCACTACACTGAAAACAACGAAACTCAAAGTGTACATGAGACGCCCATAACAAAAGTCAAAGTTAGATTCTTTGTGGAACTTAGCAAACATGTGCCTTCTGTCAGCAAGTGCTCTTGATTTTGACGGAACTGAGGTACATGGAGATCAAGTGATGGATGTTCTCGCGATCCTTCTGTGTTGCGCGTGCGGATGCCAGGTGGAGACGATGGGCACCGCCAATAAAGCTGCCGTGAGATCCCATGAGAATCCAATATTAACATTGCGATTTAACAACACTGCTTAGTATGTACGTGTTTCTCATTTCAAGATGTATAATTCTAGCTCAAATTACCTGAACAGAAACTTCCAAACACCAACATTACAAAGGCGTGCCACATGAGCATGAAGTGGTGCTTGGGTCTTGTGTGGTATCTCCGAGAACTTTTGAACCACAGACCTGTTAAAGCAGGCATATAATAATTGGACAAAAAATGTATTGCCTGCATTTAGCATTTCTTGCGTGTTTTTTTTTAACCATGTGTCTTAGACTTTCGATTTTAAACTGCGCAGGTAAAGTGCTGTTCAATCAGAATATTTGGATCGCAGGCAGCGATTGCAGCTGCCAAGAGGCACGGTTAACGCTCTTCTGTTGAGACAAGTCAAGTGATTTCTCTGTGGACATGATACCTAGTGCTGTATTTAGAAATCTCTGGTTTCACTAAATGAGGTGCTTTCTCGCACTTTCTTTCTCTGTTGAACAGTTTCAGTAGACGTGGGAAGGAAAATAGCGTCTTGTATCCTCTCTTCCTCAACTCCTTTTACTCACCTCTTCACTGTCTCCTTAATCATTTGCTCCCTTCATCAGCAAATCCCTTCTCTTTCTCAGCTCCTGTGGTCATACCTTACTCACCCTTCTCTTCTGCTCTGCCGCCCCGTCTCTTTTCTTCCTCAGTTCCTCTCTTTTATCTTTTTGTTTCACTCTTTTCCATGTCTTCTTTCTTTCTCTCCTTCTTTCTCATCTCACATTTATCCCATACTGTCTGGTGCTTAAAAAAGGTTTTCTGTATCATGGGCAAACACTTACATTGTAAATCCTGATTTTTCAATAAGGTGGTTGCTTTGTAGTGCCAGGGCTCTCTTTATAACCAGATCATTCGTGTGTTTTAATTAAACATAATTACTTAATTAGTCTTTTGTAACACGCTAAGCGCAGGACCTGGATTTAAACCGGTGTTGCTCTGCATTTTCTTGCTTCCAAGACAAACACGCTGCCTCTGAGCTATCCTCCAAGCACAATCAAAATACTTCACTTCGAAGGGATTGTGTCCTCCGACGTATTCCTCATCTTAGATATCTCCTTCCAGCTCTGCTGGCCTCGGAAAATTTTTCTCTAGAGGGCGCTGCGCGTCGACGTCCTCCGAGTCGATGTCCCTCGACAGCCGCCGTATCGACGTCGACGTCATCCTGCCTATAAAGGCCGCGCGCAGCGTCTGTTGCTCAGTTCCGTTTTTCTGCGCTTACTCAGTGCCTCGGAATACCGTTGCTCAGTTCTTGTCAGATTAATACTATTTACCTCGAGTTATTCGATCCGTACTCGATGGCTTCCTCGTCGGAACCGACAACTCCTCGATCCGGCTTCAAAAAATGCAGAGATTGTGGAAAAAAGATGTCGCTGACTGACCCTCACAGAGTTTGTCTGTGGTGTTTGGGAGCTGAACACCATTGTTCAGAGTGCGAGGACTGTATGTCCATGACAGCTAAGGCCCTGAAGGAGCGCAGGGGGAAGCTGGAGAAAGGTAAGACTTTTAAAGCTTCTTCTTCGTCGACGAAGTCGAGACACTCGTCTCCTCGTCACCATTCGCGCTCCAGGTCTCGGAGTGGGTCCCATCACTCCTCGAGATCGAAGCACTCGAAGAGGAGACGTCGAAGATCCCCTTCTCCGTCTTCCTCTTCCTCTGTTTCGCCAAAAAGAATCCCTTGCCCCACGAAACATAGTTCCCGGGCTGAATGGGAGGAATTCCGCAAAAATATTATGAGCGTCTTCGAGAAAGCGGCCTCGACCCCCTCGAAGACTGCCGAGAGCGATGCTCTGGTCGAAAGACCCGAAGGTCAAAAACGCCGCGAGACGCAGTACCCGGCGAAGGAAACCTCTCGAGCGCGTCTCGAACCCTCGAGTAGGACTATGACCTCCAAACCTTCCTCGAAGGTTCCGTCGACGCCGTCGACGAGGGTTCCGTCGACGCCGAGGTCGGTGTCTTCGACGCCGTTGTCGAAGGGACCTTCGACACACGGGTCTGTCGACTCGACGCCAGCTTCGACACCGGCGTCGTCGCCAAGAAAAGTCACGGTCACGACACACCCAGTGACTATCCCCAGGTCCTCGATGACGATGGCTTCGAGATTGTCGAGTAGAATCCCAATTCTGTCGAGGTCATCGAGGCCTCCGCCTTTGTTTTCGACGCCGCGCTCGAAGCCTTCGACGTCGGCGTCGACGACATCGACGTTTTCGAGGCCGATAATGACAAGTTCGGCACCCTCTGCCTTGGAAATGGGATTTACTCCCTTTATGAGTTCAGAACAATTGAGAACTATGTCCTCAATTTTGGAAGAGGGTGAATTGTCTGAACAGGAAGACACATTTGAGTTGCAGGGACCTGTAACCCCAATTAGAGAGGAATTTTCCTCTGAAGAACGCAGGTTAAAGGATCTTCATGATTCCTTACATGAGGCAAGTGGGTTAGACACTTCCCCTGAGGTGGAGTTTGCTAGGCCAGACCCGGGGGAGCATGCTGAAACCCCCTATAGAGCCTTAATGGCCAGGATCACAGAGTTTATGGGGTGGTCTGCACCTTCACAATCTTTCCAACAAGATGACCTCACGGATATTCTTGATAAAGGCCCACAGGAGGATCCTGTGGTGCCTTTCCATAAAGCTCTTCAGAGGAAGATTATGACAAACTGGGAAACCCCAGATGTCGTCCCGGCAGTAAATAAAAGACTTTCTACAAAATACAGGGTATCCTCTACAGACCCGGAGTTTTTGTCAAAACACCCATCCCCAGAAAGTCTGGTGGTACAGGCAGCATCTTCTACCGATGTCAAGACGGCTTATCCTACCGTCCCACAGGACAGGGACGATAAAAAATATGATGCTATGGCAAAGAAAGTTTTTTCGGCATGTAGCATGGCGTTAAAATCTGTTAATGCTACTTGCACCCTTGCTAGGTTCAGCCATACACTTTGGGAGTGTGCTTCTACAGCGGCTGACTGCATCCCGGAGGGAGAAGAAAGGGATGCGTTCCTGAATATTATACAGGACGGTAAAGACGCTATGTGCGAATCCCTCCAGACGGGCATTGATTCGGCTGACAGTATCAGCAGAGCAATGGCGGCAAGTACATCAACCAGGAGATTTGCTTGGTTGAGAAAGTCTGGTTTTGCCCCAGATGTGCAAGCCAGGCTCTTGAACATGCCATTCGATGGCTCTTCTTTGTTCGGGAAAAAGGCGGATGACAGTTTAGAGAAACTGGGCAAGTCCTTTCGCTTCTACTCCGCATTCGGAAGAGGTAGAGGACGACCGGCTCAAAGGGGACAAAGAAGAACTACCCGAGGTGGACGGGGTAGATATTCAAAAGCCGCAGCAACAGCAGGTGCCTCTTTACCATCGGCATCTGCATCAGCCGCCCCAAAACCACTCTGAGGACTTCCCTCACAGGACACCTGTAGGAGGCAGGTTGACTCAACATCTGGCGGTATGGCAGGCTATCACGTCAGATGCTTGGGCATTGGAAACAGTTGCCCAAGGTTACTGCCTGCCTTTCCTACATATACCTCAGAGTCATCCACCGGGGATCAGCTCTCAGAAAGCTCCAGATCCGCTCCTCTTGCAGGAAATTTTGGATCTGCTAGAGAAAGGTGCCATAGAACCGGTACCTGTAGCGGAGAGGAACAAGGGCTGGTACTCCCCTTACTTTCTCATTCCAAAGAAAGACGGAGGACTGAGACCCATCTTGGACTTGCGAGAATTGAACAAATTCCTCAGAAAAGACAAATTCAAGATGGTCACTCTTTCTCAGATCCTCCAGGCCCTTCAGTTCCAGGACTGGTTGGTATCTCTGGACCTTCAGGACGCTTATTTCCATGTGCCTATCCATCTCAAACACAGGAAATACCTGAGGTTCGCAATTGGCAACTCTCACTATCAATTTCGAGTGCTGCCATTTGGGCTGACCTCCGCCCTGAGGGTCTTCACCAAGTTAATGTCGGTAGTGGCTGCAAGTCTAAGGAGGGAAGGGATTCACGTCTCCCCCTACCTGGACGATTGGTTGATCAGGGCTGTTTCTTCGGAACAAGCTCAGATCCAGCTAAATCACGTGTGCCACTTCCTTCACAGACTGGGCTTCTCCCTCAATTTAAAGAAGTCACAAATGATACCATCGCAGAGACTCCAGTTCATAGGAGCGATCCTGGACACTTCCCTGGGAAAAGCCTCGCCACCAGAGGTGAGGGCTCAAGATATTCTACAAATGGTTACCAAGTTCCAACATGCCCAACGTCTCACAGCCTTCGACTTTTTGAGGTTGCTAGGCCTCATGGCATCCTGCATTTTCCTAGTGCCAGAGGCTCGCCTGAGAATGAGATCCCTCCAGTGGGCACTGAGGACTCAGTGGTCACAATTCTCAGGGAGAATGACAGATCTTCTTCAGGTTCCCGACAGAGTAGCTCGAGACCTTCAGTGGTGGGCCTGTCAGGAGAACATTCTGAAAGGAGAACAGTTTTGGCAACCCTGGCCGGAGATAACAGTAGTCACGGATGCCTCACTCACGGGGTGGGGAGCCCACGCCAACGACTTGACCATCAGCGGTCGTTGGTCTCCATCGGAGTCCAGACTACATATCAACCTGTTAGAGCTGAGAGCCATCAGACTTGCGCTGAAGGCGTTCCTGCCAGCTGTTCAAGGGAAGAACGTCCTGATAATGACGGACAACACGGTGGCCATGCATTACCTCAACAAAAGAGGAGGCGTAGGATCACTACCCCTGTGCAGAGAGGCGATACAACTCTGGTTTTGGGCAATCCAAGAAGGAATCTCTCTATCGGCAGTTCACCTAGCCGGAGAGAAGAACTTGACAGCGGACGCTCTGAGCAGGCAGAACACAGTCTCCCACGAGTGGGAGCTAGCTCAGGAAGTCCTTCAAGAGATCTTCGCCCTTTGGGGAACCCCTCAGGTAGATCTGTTCGCCACCAGCCTAAACAGGAAATGCGACCTGTTCTGCTCAAGGGAATTTCCCCCTAGAGGAGCTCTGGGAGACGCGTTCATAGTGGACTGGGAGTTTCCGCTTCTGTACGCGTTCCCACCGGTCCCTGTCATTCCTCAAATGATCAGGAGGTTGAGAAGATTCCGGAGAACCATGATCCTAATTGCCCCGGATTGGGCCAGGAGAACGTGGTACCCGGACCTTCTAGACTTGTCCATCTGCCCTCCAATTCGACTTCCACTCAGCGAGAACCTACTCTCACAGAAGGGAGGTCAGGTTCTCCATCCAGACATCAAAACCCTCAACCTTCACGCTTGGCTTCTGAAAGGCTGAGGTACAAGGATTGGGACCTCCCTGATGATGTTATGGAGGTGTTGCTTTTCGGCAAGGAGGCCAGCAACAAAGTCTTTATACCGCTGCCGTTGGAACAGATTTTGCAGCTGGTGTAGAGAACAGAATATCGACCCTTTTTCTTGTGGTACACCAATGGTTTTGTCCTTCCTACTATATTTGGCAAATTCAGGCCTTCAAGTTGGCACCATTAAGGGCTATCTCGCAGCGCTATCCATCTTTAAGCGCACTGCGGAAGAACCATCCTATTTCAAATTATCCTTGGTAATACAGTTTCTAAAGGGGTTAACCAATGTTTATCCCCCAAGACCATTCCAAGTTCCCCTATGGGATTTAAACTTAGTACTAACTTTCCTGATGGGCACACCTTTCGAACCACTCCATTCTTGTTCGTTAAGATTCCTTACCCTTAAAACTGTTTTATTAATAGCACTTACATCTGCTAGAAGGGTGAGCGAATTACAAGCTCTTTCTTGTAAACCCCCTCACACAATATTTCACAAAGACAAAGTTGTCCTGCAAGTGAAGCCTAATTTCCTCCCAAAGGTGGTTTCTGAATTCCATATCACTCAGAAGATTACCCTACCATCTTTCTATCCTCCTCCTCACCCGGGGAAAGAGGAAGAGAGGTTACACAGGCTAGACCCTAGAAGGGCTTTAAGTTTTTACATCAGACTAGCCAGGATAAGACAGTCAGACCAGCTGTTTGTAGGTTACGCAGGTCACAAGCTGGGGTTACCAATAACTAAGCAGACCATTTCCAGATGGATCATTCTAGCCATTCTGGAATGTTATAAACTGGCAGGGAAAGAGCCCCCTCAAAACCTTAGGGCTCATTCGACCAGAGGTAATGCAGCTTCATCGGCCCTCAAAAGAGGCGTGCCGGTTAAAGACATCTGTGCGACCGCTACATGGTCGTCTGTCCATACCTTTACACGTTTTTACAATTTGGATTCCTCCTCCAGTCAAGAGACTAGGTTTGGAAGGGCTGTACTACATTCTATTCATCAATAGAAGACAGCGTGAAGTCAGTACTCCCTCCTCCAATAATAGAATACTGCTATGGGAGCCTATCTAAGATGAGGAATACGTCGGATGACACAATCCCTTCGAAGAACAAGTTACTTCTTACCTTGTAACGTTCTTTCGACGGGATGTTCCTCCGACGTATTCCTCATCGACCCTCCCATCCATCCCCGCAGTTCTACTTCCCGTGTTGTTGCAGCTTACGCTCCTTCAGGGTGATTAGTCTAGTCCAGAAAGTATTATTGTGGGCTACAAAACGGAACTGAGCAACGGACGCTGCGCGCGGCCTTTATAGGCAGGATGACGTCGATACGGCGGCTGTCGAGGGACATAGACTCGGAGGACGTCGACGCGCAGCGCCCTCTAGAGAAAAATTTTCCGAGGCCAGCAGAGCTGGAAGGAGATATCTAAGATGAGGAATACGTCGGAGGAACATCCCGTCGAAAGAACGTTACAAGGTAAGAAGTAACTTGTTCTTTGCGTTGAATGGAAAGGGATCAGAGGCATATTTTGACCAGGTTCTTTGGCGGTCTAGCAAATTAAACTTAAAATGGTAGTGTAACCTGCCATTCTAGTCCCATGCGTTGATATAGAAGAAAGGTGTGACCATTGACCAGTGCATTGTGCTAATAACTTTCTTTTAGGGTATCAAGTGGTGAAGGGTCCACACATCTTCAGCTATAAATGGTTCAAGAGCTGTTGAGATGATAGGAAGATTGGCGATACCATAGAGAGGGTGAGGAAATTGGGATATGTTTTGGCAAAGGAGCAAATTCCTTGTACAAGGTGTCAGTGTACTGAACAGAAGACTGAACACAGTCAAGAATGAACTAGAGTGAGGTGAAAACTGCAGCATCAGAGAGGACATTTTGAAACTTTCCAGATAACAGGCGAGGCCTCATTCTTCAGATTTCTGGGCAGCTGTAGAGTCCACCTTAGAAGAAGGACAAAGACAGCGTGGAATAACTTCCAAGATGGGCCTCCAACACGGGCAATGGTGTAAACTGAGTCACGTAATGAGAGGCTTCAGGGTACATATGTATACGTTGACGGAGAGGATGGGTGAGGTCAATATCCAGACATTTTGATTAGTGGCAAATTAACATGGCATAAGAGACTTTTCTTCAGCAGAATAGCATTTCCAGAACTAGATTTATGATGCAGTCAGTGGAGGGAAGGAGTAAATTGGAGCATATTGTTTCACAGAAAGCATTGGGAATGCAAGAAACAACCCCCACAGCAAAGGTAAAGGAGACAAACAAGTGAATGAATAAGAAAATTCTGTGGTGTGCAATAATATTAAGAAAGAGCAAAGGTTGAAAAGAAGTAACCCCTGTGCCATGAGTACATAGCACTCAGGGTGGATTAGCTATTTGTGTTCCGCTAGTGTATTGTAAAGTTCTGTGTTTCAACACTGAGTATGTGTTGTGAGGGCTATTTTGTATGTTTAATGGATGTTTAATAGATGCCACTGATTCCCATTTTCACACTCTATTTTGTCTTGTCCTGCCCTAGGGCTGATGCCCAAGCTGTTCTCAAGTCCCCTGTGCCATTCGTGCTGGGACTCCGGCTTTCTGAAGATGGCACCGACTCATTCAGCAAACACTTTGAGACCATCATGGAGTCCCACCGTGCCAAAGGGACGTCCTACACCAGCCTGGATTCCATTGACGCTCTCTCTTCCCCTGGCATGAATCAGAGTAGTTTCTTCTCCTTTGACCTCCCTACTCTGACGCCGGACATACAGGATCAGATTCGCCACAATGCCCGCCTCATTGAGGAGAACTTTGCACCCTTGGCCCATCTCGACCCCGACTCCGGGACCAGCTCCACCACTGACCCTGCCTGGAATGAGAGGGAGGAGGAGGAGCAGCCTGGTGTAAGTGATGGTGCTGCCAGAGGTCTGACGCGCAGCCCCTGCCGGTCTGAAGACAGCTTCATCATGATGCAGTCCGTAGTCTTGAAGTAAGTCAAATTAAGATACAGCCTCCTTGTGTTTTTAATATTTATAGGTATGATGTCAACATGTCACTAAAAATGTCTTGCTTTTTCAAAAAACCCTTTTGAATTTGTGAGGTATAGATATAATGTGCTTCTAACAAGAAATTATTATAATTGGCTATTTATAACGCTCTTAATACCCAGAGGTTTCTAAGCATGGACCCGGAGATTGAACCTGTGTGGTTCACGTCGTTTTGCTTCCAAGGCAAAAGCGTTGCCCCTGTGCTATCCTCCCGAGACTCTTATACAGGCTGTTGCAAAATGGGCACATTTCTATGCAGCCGGTTGTCTCCAAAAAGCTAGAATGGCTAGGCCAGTGTTAGTCATAGCAAGTCGAACCTGATATGTATCTGATACTGCACCTGCAATACTAGCATGTATGAGCAGCCAGCAAGTTGGGAAATCTGTCATATTGCCAGTAGACCCCACAGCCTCAGCTTCTAAAACACTTTAGGGGAGCCCATACTATGGGATTACCTCCCTGTTGCCAAAGACGAGATACCCCGTTCTTGACACTTAATGGGGTTAATGAAACAGAAAATTTTAGAAGACATTGAATTGCGAAATACCAAAATCACCAAAAAAGGCCTTGGCACTGGGGGGGGGGGACCCATAGCAGTTAAAATGTTAATATATGTCTCTGATGTTTTGGCACTGGGGGGGGGCATGGCAGTTAAAAGGTTAATATATGTTTCTGATGTTTGTTAATCTGCTTAGAATCACATGCTGTGCATAGTCTGACATCCAGTGGTCACTGCAGAGTATTGCATTTTGTTTTTCGTAGTCGAAAAGGGGACGTCGACATAGGCGTGTCTGTAATACTATCCCTATAGTGACGTGCAGTGTACACAACATCCGTCACGTGTCGAGTTTGTTTTTTTCCGCCCAGAATCTGGTCGCAAGAGACAAATTGCTAATACCATTTACTCGACCCTTGGTCGTTTTTATTTAAAATAACGTTAAATCAATCCCTCCTTTGACGGCTAAGCTGTTTCACCGCCGAATAAGACCTTCGACGGCAGTGATTTCGACGGAGGCAATCCTTCAGCGCTGCCGAACACGTGGCCCGGCCTCGTCGGCCTATACAGTAGGGAGAGTGGGGGTCGTGGGACACTTCTGTTTCTTTCTAAGAATGCCTTTCTTTTTCACCCCCCTTTCCTCCGGGGTCGTTATCACTTTTAACTGTATCCTCAGCTATGGAGAGGACTCCTTTTAGATTTTGCCCGCGTTGTAAGGGCAAATTCACGTGGAAGGATAAGCATAAACGGTGTAACCGTTGCTCACCCCTTGACCACAAAGAGGACGGCTGTGCGGCCTGTAAACTTCTTTGCCCAAAGACTTTAAAGGACCGTAAGGGTCGTAAGCCCTCCCCGCAACCGCGACCTGCGACTGGGCTGTCCACAAATAAGGGCACTACCACTAAAACAACAGACAACGCGCCTCGTAATAGAGCACCCGTCGGCGACAAGGCCTCAGCGCCTCCTAACACGATGCCAGTTGAACCCTCGACGGACTGTTTAGTCGTCGAGAGCTTGGCTCGTATAGTCTCCACTGACGCTCAGAGACGGGCGGCAAAGGATTCGCCGAGCCCCGCTCACAAAGCCAGGGAGACGCCGAGACAATCGGAAGGCAGGCAGGAACCTCCTCCTACTTCAAAGGAAAGACCTAGCCCACGCGAAGGCTTCTCAGGGGGCGAGGGGAGTTTATCCTCGACGTTATATGAAAGAGCTAGACGGCTTCAGGCGGAAGAGCTTCCCTTTACGCCTCCAGACCGTTCTGGGTTACCCGAATGGACTTTAGAAAGATTCCAATCATGTATGGATAAGCTGGATAGGTTCATGTCCACCCCTGCACATGTAAGACCCAAGAGATCAAGAGAGGTACTTCTTGAAGAACCTAGGGCTAAATACCCAAGACTGTTTAACCCACTTCAAGAGGGGGTTAATACATATGACCTCACTGAAGAAGACTCTCACTTCCAAGAGGATGAGGAGTTCCTAAATGTTGAAGATCAACAAAACCTAGAAAAAGAAGAAGGTTTTGAGGAAGACTCAGACATTGGTGGTGGGGGCTTCGAAGAAGACCCAGATGGAGTTGGCTCACAGCCCTGGCGGACCCCAGGAGCGTCGACAGACCCTGACGTTCTGGACCTGTCCTCTCCTCAAACCACACCAGTTAGAAATCGGTCACCTATAGATGACCAACCTACTTTCAATGCACTACTACGTAAAGCAGCAGCACATTTTGAGATTGATACAGGGGAAATTACTCCTGAAATAGATTTTGTAGAAAAAATCATCAAGGAGAAAACACCCACTAGCTAGGCCATTCCCCTTCTCGCCTCAGTCAAAAGACAACTTATTCCATCGTTATCAACACCTGCGTTGGTTAGAGGGGTCAACCCTAGAATTGAGAAGCTGTTTAGTCCCTCACCCTCTGACCCATTATACATTAAGGATCACTCAATACCGGATTCCATGGTAGTAGCAACCACAAGGGCAGGGGTTCCGCTATCTACTAGCGACGCACCCCCAGGCAAGGAAGGAAAGAAACTTTACGCCCTGGGAAAGAGGATTACAGCCTCGGCAGCTTTTTCCACCAGAATTGCCAATAACAATACCTTACTGGCAAGCTATGCGGATGCCCAATGGGGAAAGTTAAGCCAAGACCCCGAAGAAGTCCCTGAGCTCTTACGAACTCCCTTGTTAGCCACTGTAACGGAAGGTACCCTGGTTAACCAAAGCATCATCAAGAACACACTAGATGCTGCGGAAACGGCAGGCCAGTCTTTAGTTCAGGGGATACTTCTCAAGCGTCATGTCTGGCTCCGGAACTCAGGTTTTAAACCAGAGACCCAGTCATCACTCATCAATAAACCAATCGAGGATTCCAACCTGTTTGGTAAGGCGGTGGATGACGCGCTAGAGACTGCTAACTCTAGACCAGATCTGAAGGCCTCCAAATAAGCGAGGTTACAGCAACAGACGCTTTTTTCGAGGCCAACGAAAGCAACAACAACAACAACAATACTCCTCAGCAGGCAACTGGTCCTCTACTCAAGGAACTAGCAGCCAATACGCTCAGAGAGGACAACATCATGGCAAGGGAAGAGGTCGGGCCCCACTCCTAGAGGCTCCCTGGCTACCAACACCAAATGACTCGAAGGTTCGGGTCCCCTTCCATGCGTCGTCGGTCGGGGGCCGGTTAACATCTTTTCTACCAGCATGCAAGGGAATAACAACAGACAGCTGGGTATTGTCAACTATAGCCCACGGGTACTGCATAGAATTCAGTCGGTCCCCTACTTACAGATCCCCTGTGCCTCTATCACAGGTAATGGAGGGTATTTATTCAGTGTACTTCCTTGTACCCAAAAAGGACCTAACCATGCGCCCTGTACTAGATTTGCGCCCAGCGAACAAATTTGTCAAACCTCAAATATTTCACGTGGTGACCTACAGGAGGTAATTCCCCTACTTTCACAGGGAGATTACATGACAACACTGGACATGAAAGATGCATACTTTCATATTTTAATGTTGCCAGCGCACAGAAAATACCTCAGGTTCATGATAGAGGGCAGACACTACCAGTTCAAAGTGCTACCCTTCGGCATAGCGTCAGCGCCGAGGGTATTCACAAAAGTACTGGCAGTGACAGCGGCCCACCTGCGCAGGTTGTCCATTCCAGTATACCCTTACCTCGACGATTGGCTCATAACCGGGGATTCTTATGAGACATGCTTCTCAAATACCCAAAAGACTGTAGACCTTTTGTTCCAACTGGGCTTCTCCATCAACGAGAAGAAGTCCAGCCTAGACCTCAGCCAGGTCAAGCAATTCCTAGGGCCTCTAATTCGAACAAAGGACGCCCTCGTCTTCCCCTCCAACGAGAGAGTCCAAAATATGCTGTTTCAGATCCCTCAATATGTAGCCGGTCGAGAGGTGACGGTACGCACGGCAATGCATATGCTAGGAATGATGGCATCATGTATATATTTGGTACCTCACGCGCGACTGCGCATGCGCCCAATGCAAGAGTGGCTCAACAGCCAGTGGTGTCAGGCCAGCGGACAATGGGACGATCTAGTGGTGGTCTCGTAGGCCTTTGTTCTCTCGCTACGGTGGTGGTCGAAGGAAAACCTTGTTATAGGGAAACCATTTGGCACCCCCACAGTGGAAGCCACTCTAACCACAGACACATCCCTCACAGTATGGGGGCTCACCTATCCCATCAGACTGCACACAGAGTTTGGACTCAGAGTGTGGCGTCCAAACACATAAATCTGCTGGAACTACTGGCGGTCTTCAAGTAACTGAAGGCACACTTTCAAGGGAAGACAGTGTTGGTCCTGACAGACAGCACCACAGCCATGTACTACCTGAACAAACAAAGGGGCACTCACTCTCCAGGACTGTCCAAGCTGTCCCAGAACATCTGGAAATGGGCTCTCGAACACATCATGTTCCTGTTATCACAACATGTACCAGGGGAACTCAATCTGCTGGCAGACAAACTCAGCAGAGACTTCCGTCTACCCGCAGAGTACGAATGGCGATTACGAGAAGGCATCGTCTCTGAGGTCTTCGCACCATGGGGCTTCCCAGCAATAGATCTGTTCGCAACTCTGGAGAACACCCAATGCCAAGATTATGCCTCCAGAAACCCCCAGAACCGCTCCAAGGGGAATGGTCTCTGGATAACATGGTCAGGGAAATTTGTTTACACTTTTCCCCCCGACTCCCCTTCTCAACAATGTAGTGCACAAGATGCACCAGGAACCAGTTACCATGATACTTGTGGCCTCGATGTGGGCCCGACAACCCTGGTTCGCTCACCTAATGGAAATGTCACTGTCTCCACCGGTGAAACTACCCTGCCCGTTGAACATGCTGTCACAGGACAGGGGCAAGACTCTGTACCCATGCCCACAGACCCTGAACTTAGCAGCCTGTCTCCTGAGGTCATAGAATTTGGACATTTGCATCTCTCTCAAAGATTCATGGACATCCTTAGAGAAGCAAGGAAACCGAACACTAGTTACTGCTACTACAGCAAGTGGAAACGGTTCGTCATATGGTGTAGAGGAAAGAGCATCAACCCCGTTGACTGCTCTCCCACACAGATTGTGCTTTACCTGACTCACTTATTAGACACAGGGTTAGTCTTTAATTCTATTAAAGTTAATCTAGCCGCACTTTCCGCATATACCACGTCTCAACATAAGGTCTCATGATGGAAAGTTCCAGTTATTAAAGCCTTCATGGAGGGAGTAAAGAGGATCCACCCTCCTATATCTAACCCAGCTCCCGTGTGGGAGCTGAACATGGTACTAACCAGGCTCATGGGCTCCCCCTTCGAACCCATGCACAAAGCAACACTTAAGAACCTCACTCTTATAACAGCTTTCTTAATAGCTATCACCTTCATTAGCAGAGTAAGTTAACTACAAGCGCTCTCTATACTAGACCCCTTTGTAACAGTTCACAAGGATAAGGTGGTTCTACGCCCACATCCTAGGTTTGCACCAAAATTCATTTCGAAATTCCATGTCAACCAGTCTATAGAACTACCAACGTTCTTTCAAAACCCATCAAACTTGGGAGAAAAAAGCCTGCACACACTTGATGTGCGCAGAGCGGTCATGTTTTATATCGAAAGAACTAGACCACGTAAAAAGACTAATCAGTTCTTTGTCTCGGTGGTGGCAGGAAGAGAAGGAGATGCAGTTTCAAAGTCCACTATATCTAGATGGATTGTCCAATGCGTCACTCTGTTACACTCTTGCCAAGAGAGAACTTCCCTTCAAGCCAAGAGCACATTCTACTCGAGGCACTGGGGCTTCCATAGCATTCATTGCAAATGTCCCTCTGGAGTCCATTTGCAAAGCGGCAACCTGGAGTTCTGTACACACCTTTACAAAACACTACTGTCTAGATGCCCATTCTAGATCTGATTCCCAGGTGGGACAAACAGTATTAAGACATCTTTTCTCTACTTTCCTTCTCACAACCCACCTCCAACTTCGGGTACTGCTCGCTAGTCTATGTACAGCATGTGATTCTAAGCAGATTAACAAACATCAGAAGACATGCATTACTTACCGTAAAAGCATTTCTGATGATTGTATCTGCTTAGATTCACATGCGCCCACCCTTCCTCCCAGCTCGGATGGAAGGAACATAGACATCTTATTACTTTCTCTCTCTTTTATGTACTCACTCAGGCCTAGAAGGCGCCCTCAGGGCGAGGAAAAAATACAAACAGAGGGACCTCGACGCGTTAGGGTTTTTGGGTACAGTGCACATCACTATAGGGATAGTATTACAGACACGCCTATGTCGACGTCCCCTTTTCGAGTACGAAAAACAAAATGCAATACTCCGCAGTGACCACTGGATGTCGGACTATGCACAGCATGTGAATCTAAGCAGATACAATCATCATAAATGCTTTTACGGTAAGTAATGCATGTCTTATGCGAGTGATCCCGTTTTCTAATCGTTGTATAGGTGAAGAAATATCTGCGTATTATGGCTGCTATCACAAAGGTATAGGAAAAGGCAATCAAAGGGTCAAATAAATAATGAAAGTTGGGACATGCACATGGGTTAGAAGAGAATCTCTTACTATTATGTTTTTGTATCATTTTTGTGTATAAGTCCTCAACCAAGGCCCTGTATTTGGATGAAATATGTGTTTCTTGAGTTTACTGTGCATCCCTTAGCTCTGTGCGCGGAGCCACCTTTGAAACGTAAACCCAGTGTTGGCTGCTAGTCTGAGGCCTTAGGGGCTGCATTCAGAGGAGCAGCTCGACCAATACCAGTTTTCACTGACATGATGCGTATGATTGGGACTGGCATAGGGAACATTTCCATAAGAAGATGAGCTGGTTCTCCAGTGCTCTTTATGTCCAGACACCGCAAGCACTCTAGTGCATATTTGGCTGTCGGTGTACTTCCAAAGCTACTTGTGGGCCTCAGCACAAATGAACAATACCGTACCATACCATAGCATGTCCAGGTCCTATGGTAAATTAGGCCAAAGATGGCAGTGTCTGTAGAGCTCTGCACCACCACCTTCCCCTGGGGTGTTTCAGAAAAGTATTGCCCAAATATAGGTGGCATTGTGGTGGTGGCCTCTTGACACCCAGCATTTGCATCAGACGCCTGGACATTTCAGGGTCATATTGGCATTAAGGAGATTCTCATTCCTCGAGTTGGGGAAGAACTCACCTTGCTGAAAGTTGTATCTTACCAGAACCAATGCTGTGCCAATAAAGCGTTAAGCCGAATATCAGCAAAACAACCCTGTCTCCTGCAGGTAAGGTTTGGGATTCGGTCCTTTACATGTGAAAGGTGGGAACAATTGTTTACTCAGACATTAGCTCTGCGAAACCCCCCATGACCCCCTGCTGCTTTGCTGCACAGTTTTTCAACTGATAGTACTTTTAGTGTGTAATATATACCCGCAGTATCTGGGTCCATCCTAGGCTGCACCTTTGGGTAACAAGATTGCACCTAAATCTCCTGATCGATCCATATATTCTAATTATCCACATTTCTTAAGAGTTTATAGATACCGAGACAGTTTCAGCAGCAAACGGACAACAAGATGCAGTTCATCTCTCCGCCGGCAAACCCTCAAATTTCCTGCTTAAGCTCTTGCTTCTACTTGGAGTTTTGCCAACTCATACAGCCTTGTGTCAATTACGGGAATTTCGAAATGATGTTTCTTTCCTGACCACCATTTAGTTAGACCACAATTACGTGAAAACATTGGTTTGTAAAAACCTGTCTCCTAATAACTGTTAGGGAGAATTCTCCAGAATGGCTAATTTCCCTTACCTACTGAGTCCCTCAGCAGCTTTGCTGGATTTCTAGAATTTATTTTTTTCATCTGGTAAGAGTGTGAGCCTTTTTTCCCACTCTTAGATGTGTTTTTCTGTGTGTTAAACATTTTTGTGTTCATAGACTGTGGAGCCTCACCTACTCCATAGGCATCATCTTTTTACTGTGTGCCACACAGCACCCTCAGTGCAGTGACACAGGGTTGTCTTTTTCAGACTTGCCACATTAAACTCAATTTTCTGGGACTCACTACTGTCTCACAGAACATGTAAAGTTGCCATTGACTTTATTAGTCTTTTTAAATCCACAGACCCAGTACAAACTATCTTACATAGAGTTCTGGAAAGGGTTAATAGTTATCCCTTTTTGTCTGTTTCTCATGGAACATTATTTCGTTCCGCTTTCTTTAAGATTTGGCTGGTGGCAGTGCTATCTACCGTATTTTTCCTACCGCAGTCTATTTGAATAGCCTTGGTACTGTTTTAGGCTAAGTTAGTAGCCTCGAACTTAAATCCGCTGGACCCCATTTACTTTTATTTGGTTCCGGCTGGGTTTATTCACCATTTCTTTTTGTAAAGGTGTTTCTCGTGTTTTACTCTGCGCGCCAAACCAGGTTTGGTTCCTTTGTTCACCGTCCTTTGGAGGGCTTCTGCAGAGAAGCCCTCGTTAGGCGCCTGAATGTCTGAGGGGGACAGGATGTGAGGGAGGGGTTTGAGACTCCCTGCACAGGGTCTCCTTGGAGACCCATGTCGCACTCTGTATGATTGGCTGTGGTGACTGTCCCGCCGGGACAGCCACCCTGCTGTGTGATTGACAGCCAGGCTGTGTGAATGGGGGAAAACTGCATTAAAAGCAGG
This sequence comes from Ambystoma mexicanum, assembly GCF_040938575.1. Taxonomy (NCBI): domain Eukaryota; kingdom Metazoa; phylum Chordata; class Amphibia; order Caudata; family Ambystomatidae; genus Ambystoma; species Ambystoma mexicanum. The sequence goes on along the minus strand of NC_090929.1, from coordinate 674,678,586 downwards.
TCTCTGGGACTGAGAAGGCAGAGTCGCCACTGGATCGAGAGAACCGAAGAGAAGCTGACAGAAGAGGACCTCTACCATGACTGAACCTCAGTTGAAGCCCTGCTGTGGGTCCGAATCTCCAAACTTCGACGACAAGGAAGATTTGCAAGGAATCCTCTCCCCTTGAGCTGGTGTGATCAACCAGTTCGGTAAACTGCAAGCCAGGCCTCCCTCCTCTGGTCGAATTTGCTGTGCACAGCTACAGTGAACCGGATAGCCAGGAGGACCGGACCCTGCTTGGGTTTTAAGAAGCGCACCTTTTATTCGTTGCTTTGCTCTGCTGCTGGTTTCTTCCATAGGCAGTGCAGGACCCTCCAGTCTTCCTACTTCATGTCAGTCCAATAGTCGCTCAGGAAACGTGAGCCTGCAGGACCTGCCAGGAACGTCTGCCTCAGCTACAGCCTTCTTCTTCATTTAAGGTACTGTTGAAACTCGGTTGTTCGTTCCGTCCGACCGCGGTGAAAGTGTTTGAAATCTTTTGCCAATCCGAGGGCTTGTCCTGCTCTATTCTTTAAAGTAACTTTTCTTCCGACCAACTTCGTTGCGAACTCTTGGCAAAGACTTAACCGCGAACTACTTTGAACTGTGTGATCCTCTGCAAAGACTCTGGTCCATTGACTTTGTCTCAGGCCTCTTGATTTGATTTCCTCACTGTAGTAGCCTTTTCTAGATTGCCCTACTTATCTACGTGTTGGTGCTGCTCAATTTTTGTCTACCCTTGTCTTTCCCTCCGTTTTAAATTACTGGAGTGCCATTTTGAGCTTAACTTGTCCAGAATCTATTGGGTAGTGTGTAGTATATTAAGAGTGTGATTTTTCTACTGCTTTACTTTAGTGAATTGTTTTACAACTGATGTGTAAATAAATGTGCATTCTTTTATTCAGAAACCTTGAGTCAGAGTTTGTTTGAACCATAGTAGTTGCTGTCCTTTGTGTAACTATTGATACTGCTCACTTTACTCTTGAGATATGTCTGGCTGCGCAGCCATCGTTACCACTTTACTGTGTAGTACAAGCTTGTACCAAAGGTGAATTTGTACTGTCACTTGTAGTCTTAATTGTGTGTGGTGTTCTCAAAGGGTACTGCATACGATTCTGCTTAACAATAACCTCTTCTCAATTTGGTCTTTTTTTGGGTTTGTCTATTGGGTGATGCCGTAAGCTGAGACTGTTGTCATGGGAACCGTGGATATTAGAGCGATGGTATGTGAGGCGGGGGAGCAGTCTGTGGTTGCTGCTTGGTTGCATACCCACCCATTGACTGCCCATGGACATGCCAGCCCCTATGGCCATTTCCATCCACTACGCCCTCTTCCCGTTCAAAACATATCCCCAGGATCTCTTTCAGCTAGATGTGTGCTTTCTGCGCAGTCTTCTGAAATGGCAATGGCTTAACTGCATCTAGAAAACAGCTCTTGGTATAGTGAAAATGCTGTAACCAAATGATTTTTCAGTCACTTGATATATGTGTCCTTATATCTGTTACTCTTAATAACAAACACTGGAAAAGCCAACATTTCTGTCTCTTGTATAAGCATTGGGTGGGGTTTGTCAGTCACTTCCATAATATGGGCAGGCACTAACACCATTTCTCAGCTGTTATCTTATTGACAGGTTGTACAATTATGGCAGTGCCTGCAAAAAGAAAACCTATCCCACGCCTTCACAATAGCCAAAACTGGTGGCTTTACCTGGTGGGATCCCCATGGTTATTTAACTGGGGTTCCACCCCCATGGGCTCTACTTTCCACCTCCTCTTGCCCCCACCCTTTTCTAGTTTTTTTGTTTTTAACCCATTAGCCCGTACTATGTTTTTTAGGATGAACTTTTTGAGGTAGATGTTATTAAGAAATACATTTTTCAGAAGATTTGTTCACATTACCCAACCTAGCTTGGGTGATGCTTTTAAAATGTGAGTGTGAAGGTTAGAGCCAGTGGCAGGCCCAGCAGCCCTAGGAAAAATCAGATCTAGTGTAGTTTGGCGTTGAACAATCTTGGGTCTCTCTGGTCACCCTTAGACAGTTTATAGCTCCGAAATATTTCTGCTCTCAAAAACAATCCCAATTTTCCTTTTTCTTTGAAGTATAAAAGCGGCCACATAAGCCTCTAAATGTCTTCACCCCTCCTCTTGCCTTTCTCCATGCTGTATAATTGTTGAGTTGCTAGAGGCAATGCCATTTCCTGTGGCTGGAAACACAAGCAATATGGGTGTGGATAGTGGAGTGTTATTTGGCACAATGACATTTGCTGTGGCTGGAAACACAAGCCACTTGGATATGGACAGTGGAGTTTGATTGACAACCTGCTTCCAATACAACTGTGAACGGGGCACCTGCGTGGCATGAAGGTGGCAGTCGTGGTGGTAAAGTCATGCTGGCCTTTGATTGCACTGACTCCTCTGTGAAAAGTGCATTTCTTATAACTACTGGTTTTTATGACTGAATGAAAACCATATCCCCTCCATTCACCCCCTCCCTATTCTCCCCAAGCAATCCCAGTCTGTATAGGCTGGGTCCTGTTCAATGTTCACAGTTGGATTCCCGAGTGCAGCCCCTCGATTCTTAATCAGATTCATTGAAGTGTATTTAGAAAACATCACTAGCACATTTCTGATACCTTCATTATGGATGTATGTACAAGTTATAACACATCAATTATCCCATACAACTAAAGCACCAAGGTCAAATATCAATGTAGTAAATAATAAAGCAGAACAAATATATTAATGTGACTAATTGTTTAAACATTTCAAAACCAAGCACATAATTCATAAGGACAGCCAACTGGTGTTTCAACCCACGTAGGTGTTTTTCAAGGCTAGTTGTTATGACTCAAGTATTCAACCTACAAGAACATAAGATAAATGTGCTGCATTCGCGTTCGCTTGAGTCCGGGTTCAGCATAAATCGGAAGAAATGTCAAGGAAATACTTACAGAGAGAAACAATGTGTGATTCCACGTGTCAAAATTAAAGGATCTGAATACCAAGGCCATGCTGGGCAAACGACCAGCGTTCTCTGACGCCATTTGTTCAAGTGAACCCACACAGTCGTTTGAGTGACAAAGCCATTTCTCTACTAATGCATGGCTGTTTGAGACAGCCAGTCACATTGCAGGAAACACGGGCGGAATCTGCGTACGTCCCCCGCCCCCTGTTCTGCACCGTTTCCTCACAGCTGCCCTTCCGTTTCTCTCCATTCGTTGTTGCCTTCTCCTCACTCCTCCCACATCCAGCCCCGCCTTCGTGGAAGGGAGCTTGACAGTGTCTGGCGGACAGAATGGGGCAGATGTTTGGTGTTGCTCCAGTGAATGCCTTTTCTCCCGGACTATCATGTAAATTTCCTGCCATTTTGCACTTTCTTATGATCACCCTGCTTTCCCTGCTCCGTCTTACGTGAGCGCTCCCTTCTGTTTTTCTAGGACGTTGCTGCGCTGTCTGGCACTCGTCACTCACCCAGTTACAACTGGGTGGTAATGTCGATAATGCTCGGTGCTGCAGGCCTTAACAGTCAATACAACCCTCAGTCCCAAATAAAGACCCCCAATGCCCTTTTGACTCAGGCTAGTATGCCATTCTATGACAAGACTGGAGGCGAGCATTATGCTTCCACTTCTTTTATCACTACTCCTCAGCAGTTTCAACAAACCAATAACAATACTTCAAAAATGTCCAAAGTGACTTTTCTTTCTTTAGAACTACAATCCCCATAGTCTCTGTAGTACATCTCCTTCCATGCTGAGCTATGACCACTTCCTTCCCCTGAGCTCCTCCTCTTTTACTGCTCTTAAAGCAGATAAGTACTATTTAGCTCATCTCCCTATATGACATGTGATGTTGATTGAATTAGTATCTCTGGGCGTTATTATTACGCATGATTAGGGACTTGATTAGTGAATTCAAACATTGTTTGTGATGGGGAGTAAGCCTAGATGAGGCAGGATATATCTATACATAAAACTACTTAGCGCGTAGTAGCAGAGCGCGTAGTTATAAATTCGTGCGCGTTTTATCGTACTTTTTTTTTTTACACCAAGTCAGTTTGATGCAGGCTCCCGCAGCGCATTGGCCCCGTGCCGTATGACCGCCACTCCAGGGGCTTAGCCCTGCTCCCGCGGGAGCTGGAGATATCCTCCGAGGAAGCCAGCAGCGCCGAGGCCCTCCGGCCCCCCTCCTTTGGAAGGGCAGAGCCAAATCTCTGCGCTCGAACTCCGCGTCGCATTACCCCTGCAACGCAGCGCGAAGAGCACAAAGAGAAGCCGGGCCTGGCAGTGTTCGTTCCGACTACGGCAGTGTTCGTAGCAGGGACCATTCAATAAATGAAAAGTAAAAGCAAGCTTGACACAGCAATACACGCACCGCGCGTCTAAGGAATTCATCACAGCTACACGCTGAAAGCGAATTTGGAGCAAAAGCCCTCCCACACACAGCAAGAGGTGCAAAGCCTCCTCCAAGCCGCCCATTCACAGGGCAAATAGACGAAATAAGCCATCACAGGCATTTTCTTACAACAAGAGTCCGGTGCAGCCACTTATATAAAAACATTTTTTTTAAAAAAAAAATCTCAAATTAGGATACTGAGTAAAGTAAGACAGTGAGAAGATCTGAACCGTCACTTAAAGCCAAGCTAGTGATTTGGGCGTCCTCAGACACCTGCTTCAGGTATTCCAGGCACACAGCACTCTCCCAGAATGTCTGAATTTGAATGGAGCGAAGAGGAGCAGTCATTGGACTTAGGTGCCAGCTTCAAGAAGGTGCTGGGAAATTCACTACTGAACGCTGCGGCTCAAGGGGTGAAATCCCTACAAGATAGACTGGAAAATCTGGAAGCAATCCTAGACCAGCGCGAAGATAGCACCATAAGGACAGAGTGCACGCCCAAAGAACCCTCTGACGCAGGTACTACGGGGAGTACTAAGGCCCGAAAGAGGAAAGCCTCTTGCGACCCCCCGGGCCCTTCGGAGGGGGCAAAAGAAAAGGCCCCAGAGGTTATCGACACTTTCGCAAAGCTCAGAGAAGCATATTTACAGCGTCTGGCAGTGCCGAACCTCACGACCCCCACTCCTGGGGAAGAAATGGAAGGAGAAGCCGACCCGGGCTCGGAAGAGGAGGCAGTGGAAGGTGACCTGTCCTCCCACGATGGGAAAGAGACAGTGGGAGACGACTGGGTCAGACCCAGCGGGGGTAAGAGAGCCCGCAAAGAAAAACACCTCGAGCAGGTCAGGAAGATATGTTTGATCCGGACAACATCCAAAACCCGAGGTCATCAGACTGGCAACCATCTCCCGGGGTTGCTCAATACATGACCATAAGACTGAGGAAAGCTCTCGACAAGGAGGTGAGACAGCGCCTCCGAGCAGAGTGCCCAAGACCAGACCTTCCAGGCAAAGTAGCCGAGGCCCCCGAGCTGGACCCTGTGTCCAAGACCAATAAGGACCCTCGGAAAGGTATCGACAGGTCCTGGAAGAGCTGCCAGGAAAAAGTGCTAGACTTAGCTGGGCCACTGGCAAAGATCATGGACCTAGCTGAGAGAGCTAAAGATACGGGAGAGGAAGTGGATCCCGACGCCCTAGCAAGCTGGGCACAAAGAGCAGTATGCCTGCTAGGAAACGTCAACTGCACAATTGCCTTAGAACGGAGAAGAGGCTTACTGCTCAAAATAGACCCCAAGCTCAGCGACCTCATCCCGTACAAGGCAGGAGAAGCAGCGCAGGGCCTCCTCTTTGGCGAGACATTTGGGAAAGAGATGGGCTGGTTCGTCGGTACATACACTTCATTGGAGAAAGCTCAGGCCTCAATCCGAAAGATTTTCCCGAACAGAGTTTTTGGCGGGACCGGTCGCCACAGGGGTCGGGCGGCTGGTCGAAATCAAGGAGCCAAAAGGGCCCCTAATCCCAGAGCGCAATACTGGGAGAACTGTCAGCAGGACTCCTTCTTCCCAACCAGAGGTCGCTTCCCGGGAGGACGCCGAGGAAGAGGAGCCGGCCGTGGCCAAGGATTCACGCAAGGTAAGAGTAATTCATTACCCTCTGGTGGGAGGGAGGACTGGCATATTTTGGGAAAACTGGTGTGCGCTTTCCAGCGATGCCTGGATATTGCAAACCGTAAGAGGACTGCAGTTAGAATTTATAGAACCACCAGTCCAAGCATGCAGGCCACATCAACAATGCCTGGCACACACAGAGCAGAGCTGTCTGGACTACGAACTGGCTCAGCTCGTCCAGAAAATGGCCATAGAAAGATGCCTGCATACTCCCAGTTTCGTAAGCAATATGTTCCTAGTGCACAGGAAAGAGAAGGTGCGACCAGTTTTAAACCTGAAGGAACTAAACGGTTGGGTAGTTTACTGACATTTCAAAATGGAGGGCATACACCAGCTCCGAGACTCCCTCAGGGAAGCAGACTGGCTGACAAGACTAGACCTAAAGGATGCATACCTGACAGTCCCAGTCTTGAAGGAATACAGGACATTCCTAGCTTTCCATTGGAGAGAGCAATTTTGGCAATTCAAGACGATGCCCTTCGGTCTTGCATCAGCTCCATGGGCCTTCACCAAACTGATGAAGCCAGTGGCAGCAGCGATCCAGGAGAAAGGTATAAGGTTGATCATATACCTGGACGATCTGCTTCTGCTAGCTGAGGACCGAGAAACGCTGATTTACCAGACAAGATGGGTACAAGATTTGCTCGAGTCACTGGGATTCCTACTAAATGTGGAAAAGTCAGACACCACCCCAGCACAGAGATTAGATTTCCTGGGGTTCATCCTGGATACCAGGAAAGCCACACTAGAGCTTCCAGCTCGAAAGAAACGAGACATCAAAAGAGAGATTTGGGTATGTCTACAGAAATAAGTAGTTTCCCTCAGGGTACTAGCGAGGATACTGGGACTGTTAGCAGCCTCCATTCAAGCCATATTCCCAGGGCCTCTACACTACCGAGCGCTGCAGAGATTGAAAATAAGACACTTGCAGCAGGGCTTGAAATATCATCTGTTAGTACCTTTGGATCCAGAGTCCATAACAGAACTGGAATGGTGGTTGAAGAATATGGACACCTGGAATGGGCGAGCCATTTTCGGAGATCGGCCAGACCTGATCATAGAGTCCGATGCCAGTCGCATGGGCAGGGGAGCTCAATGTGGAGACCTACAGACAGGAGGGAAGTGGAGCGAAGAAGAGCTCTGTATGCACCTGAACTGTCTGCAGTTACTAGCAGGGTCTTTCGCGATCAAGGTCTTCACGAAAGGCAAGATGAAGTCATGCATGCTGTTGAAGATGGACAACATCTCAGCTGTCCGTTACATAATTCACCTGGCCGGGACGAAATCCAGGATGCTAGCCGAACTAGCAAAAGATTTTTGGCACTTCTGCCTTCAGTCGGAGACGTCAGTGACGGCAGAGTATCTGCCCGGAGAGCTGAACGTAGTGGCGGACTGGAACTCTTGCTAGCTCACAGACTGGATCCGACAGTGTTTCGGACACTTGATCGGAAGTGGGGTCATTACACATAGACCTCTTTACCTCCCGACTCAAGGCACAGACAGCCAACTACTTCAGTTGGAGGCTGGACCCGGAGGCACAAGGGACGGACGCCTTCCTGCAAGAATTGACAGGCGGTCCGCATTACGCCTTTCCCTCCTTCATGATGCTGAACAGAGTTCTAGCGAAATGTTGGAGAGAGGGAGCAGAACTACTATTAGTTGCACCACTGTGGAAGTCACAAGTATGGTTCCCGACGCTAATGGAAGTCCTGGTAGACCAGCGGAAAGTACTGCCAGAAGGAGAACAGCTACTCTCGGACCCAGTTGGGTCATATCATCCTCTGAGAGTGAGTGGGACACTCCTGCTCATTGCGTGCAGGATATCAGGAGACGTTGGGCGCTGCCAAGCATTTCGACGCAAGCTGCAGAGCTCATTGCGGAGTCCTGGGCTCCTTCCACAAGAAGGAGCTACGACGCGGCTTTGGCCAAATGGACTAGCTGGTGTAGAGGGAGAAGTGCTCATCCCGTTTCAGCACCTGTAGTCGTGATCCTGAACTTTCTGGTGCAGTTGTTACAAGACGGAAGAGCTTTCCGCACGATAGGAGTGTATAGGTCAGCGATCTCAGCAGGACATCTGCCGATTGAAGGCATGCCAGCTGGTGAACACCCAGCGGTGGTACGTCTCTTTCGAGGAGCCAGATTTAGGGTCCCTCTGGAGCCTAGATATAATACAGTATGGGACGTGACGGCAGTCCTCCAGCTTTTGGAAGGTTGGCCGGCGAATAAGAACCTGTCCCTTAAGCAGCTGTCAGGTAAGCTCGCGATGCTATTATGCCTAGTATCTTGTAAATGCGTATCAGATGTTAAAGCACTAGAGATAAATAGGAGATCCTTTGGGCCAGAAGGAGTTGCTTTCTCGATTGTCAAGAGAACTAAGACAGGGACTTCTTCAGTCTACTACCCATACTTTCCAAACAAGACCAAGTTGCGCGTAGTGAGCTGCATCAAAGAATACGAATGCAGGACGGCAGAGTATAGAGCAGCCGGCACCACGCAACTGCTCATAGCACGCAGGAAACCATTTCAAGCAGCAGCTATAGCCACCATAGCCAGATGGGTTAAAGAGATTATGCAGGTGGCAAATATTGACCTGAGTAGATACGGGGCACATTCTGTGCAGGGAGCAATGGCCTCTAAGGGTTTCACGACAGGAGTATCTCTAAGGGAGATTATGCTACCAGCAGATTGGGCAAGTGATCGCACATTTAAAGAGTTTTACTTTAAACCAACTGAGAGTTTAGCGGTTACAGTTTTGGGGAGCTTTGAACAAGCATAATGCTCGCCTCCAGTCTTGTCATAGAATGAAGATTACCCCTGCTAACTGTGCAGGGAGTATTAATTTTATTAAAGACTAGGAGGCGAGCATTAATTTCCCACCCAAGAATGTATTGTTGATGATAATGTCTTCTATGAGAGTTACAATGCATGGACACCACCCTGAGTCTTCTGTTTGTATCATCCTTAGGGGAAGAGCAGAAGAACAATTGAGGAAAGAAACTGGCAACGGTAGTCTTGAGAAGTCAAGGAAGATCGACAGTTCAGTTGAATGTGGTTATGTATTCACTCTGTTGGCAGGATGTCGTGTGGATTTTAGAAGTGACAGTTCAGAGCACGTAAAAGAGAGGAGGAGCTCAGGGGAAGGAAGTGGTCATAGCTGAGCATGGAAGTAGATGGACTACAGAGACTATGGGGATTGTAGTTCTTAAAAAAGAAAAGTCACGTTGGACATTTTTGAAGTATTGTTATTGGTTTGTTGAAACTGCTGAGGAGTAGTAATAAAAGAAGTTGAAGCATAATGCTCGCCTCCTAGTCTTTAATAGAATACTACCTGCACAGTTAGCAGGGCTAATCTTCATTACCAGCTAGTTCAGCCTAATGCATCCTGCATTATCACTTAAATGTGTGCCTTTCCTACCCAGCACTTTTCCACAGTAGCCATTTCTCTCTAGTAGTAGTACCTGACCACATCAGTGCACGCTTAACCATCCTGTACGGGGTTAAATAGGATACTTCTGCCCACTATAGGCTCAATCCTTAATTTTTCTGAAGCTGGTTTGCAAACATTCTAGGTGTGATCACAGTGAGCCCCTGATTTTGGCTGAATGTCTGAGCCATGTGACTGCATTGTAGAACTGTTTACATTGTTCCGTCTTCACCCGCCATGAAAAATCCATGGTATTTCTGCTGTAGAGTTGTGGCATTATTACCCAGTTAGCACAAAGAAAAATTCCATGCAAAATGCACGACTTTCGGGGCTTCACGAAACGGATGGCAAAGAAGGATTTTGTGAAGTACACTTTAAATGGCCATTTCCCCTGATTCATGCTGGCCACCTGTGCAGCCTCTCGCACTCCACTCAACAGAGCTGTGTATTAGATCATTTCGGTTCAGGTTTATTGTAATTGCGTATGTATACAGTCTACAGCTTCCTGTTACAGTGCTTTGTGGCACAAGTGCCACACATAACTGCCACCTCTCGACACTTCTGTTTAGCGCAGAACAACATACAGAAAGAAAACATTCAAGGCATCACATTTGAAAAGTGCATCACACAAATGGGCCCTTTTTGTCAACGAACCCCAAATTACTATCTCCGATCCTGTGACAGGTTTTCTTAAATTGATTAAAAGAATTCCAGAGATTCAACAATACTTCTGGATTATTGTTTGTAACTCAAGCTATCGGATGCTTGATTAAAATCCTTTATCCCATAGAATTTGCTAAAATAGAAAACTGCGCAATCAAATACTTTTCGTGAAAGCACTGCAGTCAATTTGAAGAAAAGAAGAAATTATGATTTTTACCATTTTAAAAAGGTGGGGTTAGGCTTAGGCCACAAGCGCTCAGTTGCAACCAAATGTTGTCCAGTGATAAGCCACTCTTGGTGAATAAGAGATGATGCACTGTGTGCATGCAGAGAACTGGCATTTATGGAAGGAGATGAGTCCCGTTTGTGCTCGGCTGAGAGCCTGCAACTTCACATTTGTCCCCCTGTGACAGTGGGGACCATGGGCCTCATTACACGGTATGCGGTAACCATGGCGCTATTAGCGCCATGGTTGCCGCCGGTATTTTACCGTGTCCGCCTTGGTGGATGGCGGAATTACCGGCCTACTCCAAGGTGAGCGGGGCCGGTAATTCCCCATTCACCAAGGCACTTCCCCATTCCCATTTTTGCCCCCATAGGGCTCAATGGGAATGGGGAAGGAGGTAATTACGGTACCGCAAATTGCGGTACCGTAATTAGCACTCAGGTCCCTTTGCGGGCCCTTTCCTTAATGGCTGGTAAAACCAGCCGTTGAGGTCAGGTCCGGCAAAGGGACCTCGTAGTAAGGCGGTAAGGGTTTACCGGTACCGGTGCCCTTACCGGTACCAGTAAACCACTACCGCCTACCGTGTAATGAGGCCCTAATTCTTGCCTTAAGATTGATAGCAACCAGAACACCTATTTTGAAGGCAGGTGGAGTGGTACCTTCTTTGGAATTTTTCTTGCGACATCCTCTGAAAGCGGGGCTAGCATTCCGGGCGGATATCTTAGCAGCCTGCTTTTTGACTATGGGTGCCCAGGAGAGAAACCATAAGATGGGGCTTGAGAATAAAAAATGTTCCTCAGTGGGGAATACGTAACTTTAAGGTGGCACTTGAATAACACTCTAATAAAGGCTGTCCTCAGTTCACTTAGCATGCTCCTACTCTTGGGTAACTTTAGGGTGGCACTTGCAGAACACTGTAATGAAGGCTGCCCTCAGTTCACTTAGCATGCTCCTACTCTTGGGTAACTTTAAGATGGCACTTACAGAACACTGTAATAAAGGCTGTCCTCAGTTGACTTATCACGCTCCTATTCTTGGGTTCTAAAAGATCGGGATAATCCATCTCTGTAGTAAGCATCTTGTTGCATCGAGACAGCACCAGTCCCATCTGACAAATTTCCAATTTTGTGCCTGCTACCCCAAAACTGTTAATCCTTCTCAATATTTTGCAATCCATTATATGATACAGTTATAAAATATGTAATGCAAAATAGAAATATCTCTCATTGGTTTAATTTACCTACATGTTTTGAGTTAAGGCTGTCTGTTTTAGTCTCCCTGACTATTTTCAGTCTCCCTGACTATTTTCACTCTTTCCCTTCCTGCTGTTCCTGGCCAGGTTTCCTTTGCACCCCAAAGACCAAGGTCTGGCTGCCACTTAAGACCACTACAATGCTGAAGTGTGCAGTAAAAGAGACATACAACATAACATTAGTTGCAAGTGAAACCAGCTGAGAGTGTGCTGAGCGATAAGAAAATATTATTGTGAGGTTTGTGCACTGACAGAATCTGCGGGGTGCACACTCCCCACACCAGCTGACATAGAGGTACACTGTTACCCTTCCAAGCCTGAATCACATAAATTCAAAATGGCATCCATCACACACAAGGCAATGATAAGCAAAGTCCATACATCCTTGCTGAGAGGTTCACCATCTCTGAATGTCTCTGCAGCACCAGAAGCCACAACATCACCAAACTGGAATCTAAGAGATGCATAAACCCGAAAAATATCCGGCTACACACTTGGATTTTAGAATAGCATACCTGCATAATTCTGATTTGCCAAATCTCTCCTGGACTTGTAGAATAAACAGAAGGCCCTACTCTTGAAGGAGTACTTTGTTACCCGTTCATCATCTAATAAAGACTCTTCCTCCTCTTGCCTCTCCTTCCCCGGCTGCTCTTCAAGGAGTACATTGTTACCCGTTCATCTTACAGCACCTCTTCTCCCTCTTGCCTCTCCTCCCTGGCTGCTCATCAAGGAGTACCTTGTTACCCGTTCATCATCTTATAGCACCTCTTCTCCCTCTTGCCTCTCCTCCCCTGGCTGCTCTTCAAGGACTACCTTGTTACCTGTTCATCTTCTAGCACCTCTTCCCCCTCTTGCCTCTCCTCCCCTGGCTGCTCTTCAAGGAGTACTTTGTTACCCGTTCATCTTATAGCACCTCTTACCCCTCTTGCCTCTCCTCCACTGGCTGCTCTTCACAGAGTACCTTGTTACCTGTTCAGCATCTTATAGCACCTCTTCTTCCTCTTGCTCTCCTCCCCTGGCTGCTCTTCAATGAGTATCTTGTTACCCGTTCATCTTAGAGCACCTCTTTTCCCACTTACCTCTCCTCCCCAGGTGCTCTTCAAGGAGTACCTTGTTACCTGTTCAGCATCTTATAGCACCTCTTCTTCCTCTTGCTCTCCTCCCCTGGCTGCTCTTCAATGAGTATCTTGTTACCCGTTCATCTTAGAGCACCTCTTTTCCCACTTACCTCTCCCCCCCCGGCTGCTCTTCAAGGAGTACCTTGTTACCTGTTCATCATCTTGTAGCAACTCTTCTCCCTCTTGCCTCTCCTCCCCTGGCTGCTCTTCAAGGAGTACCTTGTTACACATTCATCATCTTATAGCACCTCTTTTCCCTCTTGCCTCTCCTCCCCTGGCTGCTCTTCAAGAAGTACCTTGTTACACATTCATCCTCTTCTAGCAACTCTTCTCCCCCTTGCCTCTCCTCCCCTGGCTGCTCTTCAAGGAGTACCTTGTTACACATTCATCATCTTATAGCACCTCTTTTCCCTCTTGCCTCTCCTCCCTGGCTGCTCTTCAAGGAGTACCTTGTTACACATTCATCCTCTTCTAGCAACTCTTCTCCCTCTTGCCTCTCCTCCCCTGGCTGCTCTTCAAGGAGTACCTTATTACACATTCATCATCTTATAGCACCTCTTCTCCCTCTTGCCTCTCCTCCCCGGCTGCTCTTCACGGAGTGCCTTGTTACCCGTTCATCATCTTATAGCACGTCTTCCCCCTCTTGCCTCTCCTCTCCTGGCTGCTCTTCAAGGAGTACTTTAATACCCGTTCATTTTATAGCACCTCTTCCCCCTCTTGCCTCTCCTCCACTGGCTGCTCTTCACAGAGTACCTTGTTACCTGTTCAGCATCTTATAGCACCTCTTCTTCCTCTTGCTCTCCTCCCCTGGCTGCTCTTCAATGAGTACCTTGTTACCCGTTCATCTTATAGCACCTCTTCTCCCACTTACCTCTCCTCCCCAGGTGCTCTTCAAGGAGTACCTTGTTACCCGTTCATCATTTTATAGCACATCTTCACCCTCTTGCCTCTCCCGCCCTGGCTGCTCTTCAAGGAGTACCTTGTTACCTGTTCATCATCTTCTAGCAACTCTTTTCCCTCTTGCCTCTCCTCCCCTGGCTGCTCTTCAAGGAGAACCTTGTTACACATTCATCATTTTATAGCACCTCTTCTCCCTCTTGCCTCTCCTCCCCTGGCTGCTCTTCAAGGAGTACCTTGTTACACATTCATCATCTTATAGCACCTCTTTTCCCTCTTGCCTCTCCTCCCTGGGTGCCCTTCAAGGAATACCTTATTACCCGTTCATCATCTGGTTGTAGGTGAAAGGGTTGACTGCAATTGATTCGAATGCAATAGTTTCGAGTCAAAAGGATCGAAATAAAAGGTTGATTTACACCAATTCCCTGTTTTTGGTGTAAAAACTACTTTTTTTTCTTATATGGAAGCCAAAAAATAAAAATACATTTAAAGAAAGGCATTCAACCTTTTTTTCCGGTCCTTTTATTTCGAAACGATTGTAATTCAAAACAATGTATTCGACCCTTTGACTGGACACCTCATCATCTTATAGCACATCTTCTCCCTCTTGCCTCTCTCCCCCTGGCTGCTCTTTAATGACTACCTTGTTACCCGTTCATCCTCTTCTAGCACCTCTTCTTGCTCTTGCCTCTCCTCCCCTGGCTGCTCTTCAATGAGTACCTTGTTACCCGTTCATCCTCTTCTAGCACCTCTTCTCGCTCTTGCCTCTCCTCCCCTGGCTGCTCTTCTATAGCACCTCTTCCCCCTTTTGCCTCTCCTCCCCTGGCTGCTCTTCAATGAGTACCTTGTTACCCGTTCATCCTCTTCTAGCACCTCTTCTCGCTCTTGCCTCTCCTCCCCTGGCTGCTCTTCAATGAGTACCTTGTTACTCTTTCATCCTCTTCTAGCACCTCTTCTCGCTCTTGCCTTTCCTCCCCTGGTTGCTCTTCTATAGCACCTCTTCCCCCTCTTGCCCCTCCTCCCCTGGCTGCTCTTCAATGAGTACCTTGTTACCCGTTCATCCTCTTCTAGCACCTCTTCTCGCTTTTGCCTCTCCTCCCCTTGCTGCTCTTCAAACAGTACCTTGTTACCCGTTCATCATCTTATAGCACCTCTTCACCCTCTTGCCTCTCCACCCCGGCTGCTCTTCAAGAAGTACCTTGTTATCTGTTCATCATCTTATAGCACCTCTTCCCCCTCTTGCCTCTCCTCCCCTGGCTGCTCCTCAATGAGTACCTTGTTACCCATTCATCCTCTTCTAGCACCTCTTCTCGCACTTGCCTCTCCTCCCCTGGCCGCTCTTCACGGAGTACCTTATTAACTGTTCATCATCTTAAACCACCTCTTCCCCCTCTTGCCTCTCCTCCCCTGGCTGCTCTTCAATGAGTACCTTGTTACCCGTTCATCTTATAGCACCACTTCTCCCTCTTGCCTCTCCTCCCTTGGCTGCTCTTCAAGGAGTACCTTGTTACCCGTTCATCATCTTATAGCGACTCTTCCCCTCCTCTGCTCCCCTAGCTTTCCCTTGTCTCACTTTTTTGTAGTGTTCCATTGCTTGCTAGCTAGGTTTCTGCTATATAAATACATACATACATAAAGCACATTCCCATATAGACAGCACACAGCATAACAGCAAAAGGACGCAGAACAAGAAACCCTATTTTTGTATTTTTGCAAATCTTTCCACTTAACTTTGCCATTCAGTGTACTAGTATAACAGCGTAGCTCTGTCAGTGGTTTATTAGTGACTTAGTAAATATGTTTAAACAGATTGTCCTCCAAACAGTTCAGAAATGTAAAGCTTCTACCTTAGATACCATACAATGCATTTTAATACAGCTTGCACATGTCATTAGATAAAATGTATCTAAATTAGCAATAACCTAAATATTCAACTACAACATCAGCTAAATCCAAATATTATTTTCACAACAATTTAGTCAAATGAATGCATAAAGAAACACTATGCGTTTTGACCTCCATTGCCTAAAGCTGTTCCTTTCTAAATGATACATTTGTGGCCTCACTCATGTTTGTAAATATTTGTTTTCCTTATTTAGGAGTTACAACCTGCAAGACATGTTCAACACTTCAATTTTTTCATATATGTAAACTGTGTTGTGGTTGGCATTTTACTCAACAGGTGCAGTTATTTGTTCTACCGTTGCCTAATATATAGTAGCACCCTGGAGATGCTTCCAAACCAACCAGTTAACTGGCTCGTAACCTGGGCATTAACTGCTGGTAGAGGTCCATTTTCTGAGCTACCCGAGTTGCTTACCACACCTGTGTATTTCACAAAAGGTAGCAGGCGCTCCTCTCCAGAGAGAACATGGCATGGTAACCTGTTCTGAGGTGAGAGTTTGCAGCTCACGCTTTTTGCTCACTGTACCTTTCACAGATGGGAAATATCCATTTGCATATCGGTCTTTGTCCCGCCCACATGGGCAGTCCAGCACCGAAATGCTATGGCAATTCCTCTCTGAACAAGAGTACCGACAGCAACCCCATACACGTGTTTCAGCCTTGTTGGACCTCATCAGTGAGGTGAAGCTGTGCCTCTCTGAGCACAGTGAGCAGAGAGACCACGTCTGGTTGCCCCCAGGTAACTTAGGGTGACCAACCCCAAGTTCCTTACACATATTTCACAAAAGGTAGCAGGCGCTCCTCTCCAGAGAGAACATGGCATGATAACCTGTTCTGAGGTGAGAGTTTGCAGCTCACGCTTTTTGCTCACTGTACCTTTCACAGATGGGAAATATCCATTTGCATATTGGTCTTTGTCCCGCCCACATGGGCAGTCCAGCACCGAAATGCTATGGCAATTCCTCTCTGAACAAGAGTACTGACAGCAACCCCATACACGTGTTTCAGCCTTGTTGGGCCTCATCAGTGAGGTGAAGCTGTGCCTCTCTGAGCACAGTGAGCAGGGAGACCACGTCTGGTTGCCCCCAGGTAACTTAGGGTAACCAACCCCAAGTTCCTTACACATATTTCACAAAAGGTAGCAGGCGCTCCTCTCCAGAGAGAACATGGCATGATAACATGTTCTGAAGTGTACCTGACCTACAGTGCGTTTCCTGCTGCCTCTTCTTCTGTAGGTTGCTCCCTCCTCTGCCACTACTGCAACCATCATAAAAATAGAAAGGGTGTTCTTTCATTTCTAAGGGAGTATTTTTTCTTTGGCAGCCATCTTTACTTGATTTAGTATCTAGTTCCATTTTATTACGTGGGAAACTCATTCTTGCTCTGAGCGCGGAATTCAAACAACTTGCCCCTATGAAAAAAATAGCCTTAAATGTAACGGAATTGGCTATACCAAGGATTTACTGGGTAATAAAAAACAGAATATATGCTTATAGTGATCAAATGGTGGTCTAAAAGCAATCTTTAAATATTCTCCAGATATTATTTCCAGTAAACATAATATCTTGAAGTGGCTACCAACCCTTTATAGTTAAAACATTCAGATTTCTGGAAACGACACAGAGGGGCATTGTTAATGTCTCTTTAGTTTCAAAAATAGTTCAGCCCCAGCTGGGGTCTTTCAAGGAACAATATAAACCTTTACCTACTTTCTCCAGAAAATACTCTTTCAAGGTTTCTTCCTTATTATCAGACAAGGGGCCTCATCACGAGTTGGGGTGTAGCCCTTAAATGCGACGGTAACAGTATTACTACCACATTTAAGGGCTGGCACTATCACCATTTGGGCGCTAAATGGGCTGTTTTACTTTTACTTTACTTTTCTCTGTAGGTGAAAATCCCATTTAGTGCCCTGTTTTCCGCGGTATTACCGCCGGCCGTATCAGCCCGCAGAATTAGTGCAGAAAATGCCCCATTGGATCCAATGGACCCAATGGGGAATGGGGATATACCGTTAACGCCCAATCCGTGATCCGGGGGTAATACCACCGGACCGGTGGGTGCTAAGGCTATTACAGTCAGGCTGTATTACAGCCAAGATACCGCCCAACTCATGATGAGGCCCAAAGTATTCATCCATGCCAATGAAATCACATAGCCCGGTTCAGAAGCATATTCGCACTCCTCTCAAGGAGGCTGAGCATGATCAGCTGGCATCTGAAGCACATAAAAAAAATCATATTAAGATGGATTCAGAGGCCTGTTAGGGATTGCAAGTTTCAGGAACATTTGGCTCTTCTAATCCATTCTGCGGAGGACACTATCCATCTTCTGCCATACACTTAGCCACACCAAATAACTAACTAGTGGGACTTGTTAATATAAGGGTTCTGTCTAGGGAGTCCACCATTTTATTTGTATAGACCTGTAAGCAATAATTATACCATCCGCAACATGGACTGTTTCCACGTGGGACTTGGGCATTGCAGGAAGACAAAACGGTTCAGGCCAGGGTTACCCATATACATGCTTGAGGTACCAGAGGTCTTGTGCATTAGTGCACAAAAATGTATTACCTTCATCATTCATTAGGCGATGAAACTATTCTTCCTGAGGTAGCCCCTCTTGCCCCCTTGCACCCTTTATGGTGCTCTCCATTTCTTTCCTCTTCTCCCATCCTATCCCTCTCACTAACTCTTGAAGGAAAACGTTCAAGAGGGATATCCTGGTCTCCAACCCAGGCCTCCCTATTGCTGATATCCACATCAGTGCTTTATCCAGACAGACTCTCACCGACATCCTTTTTGTCGTTCCCTCTCCAGACCTATGGACCCCTCATATGGTCTCTGTTCTTTCTCCTCTCTCCTCCTCTCCTATTAATGGTGGCACCCAGTTGGAGGTCTCTTTTGGCCTCCTTCCATTCCTCCAAAACCATCATCAATGTCTATCTAAATGGTACTGTCTTGGTCCAGGGCTCTCAGCCCAATCTCCTCATTTTCTATAGGCATTTCCCACGACTTATCAACTTTCTCCCTTATCTGGCTACTCCCCCTAACACTTCTCGTGCCTCTCTGCCTCCTCCTTCCTCCACCGCCACTCCTGCAACTACCTCCTCCTCCTCACTGGGTCCTATGCCACCTCCAACAACTCCCTCTGCCTGCTCCTCAATCACTTCCGCTGGGTGTACCGCACTCCTGTACCCCACCCGAGAAGTCTTTCAATGTGGCAACCCGCTCCACGTCGCTACTCTTAACTCTCGCTCTGCTGTCAAACACTCATCTGACATCTGCCACCTCCTCGAAGACCTTGACCTTTATGTCCTCGCTCTCACTGAGACATGGTTCACGGCCAGTTTTGTCACAAGTTTTGTCACTCTCCTCCCTAAAGGCTACAAGATCCTCTCAGAGTCCAGAACCAACTGGCCGGAGATGGAGTGGCTCTGATCTTTCCGGAGTGGGTCCCTGCTTCCGTCATTCATACGCAGGCCTACTCCTCCTTTGAATGCCTGGTCTGCAGGCGCTCTATCTCTCTTTGCCTCACTTTGACTGTTGCCACCATCTATAGGCCTCCTGGCCAGATCACCCTCTTCCTCTCAGAATGGGCTGACCTGTCCTCTTCTCTCCTAGCCTCTACCTCTCAACTTCTCCTCCTCGTAGACCTCAACTTCCATCTGGATGTCTCTAATCCCTCCTCTGGGCTCTTCCGCAACCCATGTGACTCTCTGTCACTTTCCATCCTACACTCTGGCCCGACACATTCTGCCGGGCACACCTTGGATTTTCTCATCTCCTCTGACATCCCTCCCTAACCCTCTCACCACTCCTCTCTTTTGGACTGACCACTTTCTGCTCGCCCCCACCTGAAACTTCTTGTCCCACAGACAAATCCGCAGACAAAGCCTTTGCCAGCACTGCCACCTTCCTTCTCGGTCATTCGGCCCATGAAGCGAGTGTCAGTGGAAGCCTTTGCCTATACTTTCTCTGCCCCTCTTTCTCCTAAAGCTGACTCACACTCTGACACAGTTCTCTCTAACCTGCATCTTTCTATCTCCAACCCTCTGGACATCTTTGCCCCTGTCATGAGAATCCACCTGAATCCTACCTCCAAGTGCAACTCTTGGTATGACTTCAACCTCGCCACTCAGAAACGCATGTGCACGGTGCCTGAGAGGAAGTGGAGGGCATCTGACAAACTGGCCTGCCGCCTTCTCCAAAGGCAACACAGACTCTCTGTCCTCTCCAAGAAGAGGGTCCATATCCAAGCCCACTTTGCTGCGTCATCTAACAACACACCCACACTCTTTATAATCTGCAAGGAGCTTGCCAATCCTACTGCAGTATTCACGTCTCCTGTTCCTTCCCAGGCCCTCTACACAGCCCTGGCTTCTTATTTCACCACAAAAATTCAGGTCCCCCTGTCCTCACTTTCCTCTTCCTCTACCTCTCTCCGGCACCCTCTATCGGCCTCTCCCTCTTCCTTTTTCCTCCTCTCTGACACCTGACGATATTTCTAGACAAGTCTGATCTATGATTTTTGATATGATTTGATTTTTATATTTATACTGTGCATATCCCAAAAGGGAGCCTGGCAGCAAACTGCATCTGAGCGGCGATGGAGTTATAATCAAATAACAGCAGATTACCTATAGCAGTTTACTCAGAGAACTATAGAACAGATATGTTTTTAGTTGCTTCCAAAAAGTTGTTAAATAATTTGTTTGCCGTAACTGTAGAGGAAGGGAGTTCCAGGTACGAGGGCCTACAGAGGAGAACTGTCTGTCATCCCATGTAGTGGTTTTGGAAGGAGGGGTTACTAACAGGCCCTTGCCCACAGATCGCAGTGTGCGAGTGGGCTGGTGACTTACCATCTTGGATGTCAAAAAAGTTGGAGCAAGGCAATGCATTTAAGAATGAGGCATAGAATCTTAAACTGTATTCGCTGCTGCACTGGGAGCCAGTGAAGACTCTCCCGGAACTGTGATATCAGTGATTTTTGTTGTAGTGAAAGAATCAATCGCACTGCTGAATTCTGTGTGACCTGAGGTGCTGAAGTTGGTGTATACCAGTCAACAGAGCATTACAGTAGTCCAATTTGGTGTTCGTAAGAGTTCCCACCACCATTGGATGATCTTTCTCAGAGATGATCAGGAGTAAAGGTTTGAGGAGTTTCATCTGGAAGCAACAGGCCTTGATGATTTGGTTCACCTGTAAGTTGCAACTCATACTGGACTGCCAAATACAACCCAGATTTGTTACTGTCTGTGTATATTTAGTAGCCATTCCAAACAAGGTTGAACAGGGTACCAAGTCCAACATGGTGGCCAATTTCCTTTTTGGACCAAGGACAATAATCTCTGTTTTAGAAGGATTTAATTGGAGTTTATTGTTCAGCATCCACGATTGAATTATTTTGGCGTATTTTAGATTTACATTCCACTGCCTCCGGAGGCTGCCTTAGACGAACATATATCTGCGTATCACCCGCATATGAATGGTACGCAGATCGAATTGGGCAAATATATTAAGTAATGGGCGGATGTATAGACTAAACAGTATTGTAGACAAGGATTAACCCTGCAGGACTCCACAGCTAACAGGCAGGGCTTTGGACAGGTATGAGCCTGCCTTGACCTGTGTCGGAGCGATTAGTCAAAAAGGATGTAAACTATTGAATGGCCTTATCGGACATATGTGCCAGTGATGAATGGCTGAATTTAAGTATTCCGAGGTCTGCTGTATCGAAGGCAGTCTCGAGAAGATCATCCCAGATGGTGAGCAGGGCGGTTTCAGTTCCGTGGCCTGCTCTAAATCCTGATTGGTAGGGGTCTAGGATGTTGTTTTCCTCCAGGAAGCCCTGCAACTGGGTGGTAACAACCTTCTCCAGAATTCTTGCCACCACAGGAGAACCGCTATTGAGGACGATAGTTAGATAGTAAATTCTGGTCCAGAGTAGGCTTTTTTAGCAGCAGAGTCAGATAGGATTTTTTAATTCAGCAGGTACATAACCTTGGGCAAGTGAGGCATTGACCAGGAGCTGATTCGTTTTCCTAAGAGCGTGAGCATGCTGTTTGACCAGGTAAGCCGGGAAAGGATCATAATTATAAGTGGTAGGTTTAGGTTGAGCAATCAGTGATTCGGTACTATCTGCTGTGACCAAGGAGAAAGTAAACTTGGGCACAGTCTCTTGATTGCCAGAGTCTATATTCTCAATAACAGCCTCAGTACAGGGGGTCATTGTATGGGCATCAATACCACTTCTAATCAGGTCTATTTCTTCTGAAATAAATGTATTAAAATCATTGCCCATCTTTTGAGATGCTGGTAGTCTAACTTGTGCACAGGTAGGACTAGAGACATTTCTGATGACTCTAAACAGAGCTTTCGGGCGATTATATGCATGGTCAATCTCTATTTGAAGACATTGAGCTTTGGCTAGTAGGCTCTCCTCCTCAAAGCGAGCTTGACTCCAGCATTATCGACATCACTTCTAGTCCTAAGCCATTTCTTATCAGCCTTCCGATATAATCCTTTGGGAATGTTCAACTGTCCAGTATACCATTGGTTGTTTTTCTTAGGCACTGTTTTAAAAAGTTTTAAGGGAACAGTTTTATCACAATTAATCTGCAGCTGTAACATCAGTTTTGTGTATAGATCTGCACAAGTGATATCAGTTTGTGCCAGTGTTAAGTTACCCAGAAGCTTGTAGTCCGAAATACAATCCAGATCTTTTTTCCGGCGACGCAGTTCTGGGTTTATAGGTGGCTTCTGTCTACTTGAGAAATGGTTAATGGACATAGCAAAAGACAACATAAAATGGTCTGACCAGCTAACTGCAACATGGTCTTCATGACATAAATTAAGGCCTCTAGACAATATAGAATCTAGGCAATGCCCACTTCTGTGTGTTGGTAGCGTAGATAGAATGCTAAAGTCATGAGATTCAGGAATATCTCTCAAATAGGCTTCCTCAGGTTTAATACATCAGATGTTTAGATCACCTAGGAATGACAAAATGATTCTTTCCCAAGACAGACACGTAGACCATCTAAGAAGAGACTGGCTGACCCAGGGGGTCTGTAGCACAAAATGAGTTGACACACGTCATTAGGGGAAAACAAACAAGTACAGGCCAGTACCTGGGATGTAGTGTCCCAATTCAAAGTATGAAAGTTATGCAGTTCAAGGGTGTCTTTGTATAATATGGCAACTCCACCTCCTTTAAAGCGTTCTCTATTAAGCCACTTTATCTGGTAGTTGCCTGGTACCAGAAGATGGAAGGAGGTTACACTGGTAGAAGTAAACCAGAACTCGGTTATGAAGAGAACCTCCAGATCAGAGGTTGAGATAAAATCATTTATAACAGTGGCGTTCTTGATAGCTGATATAGCATTAATTAGGCCGTTGTTAACTTAAAAACCGTGTTCAAAACTGCCTTAATTGCAGGTTGGATGTTAAACATCTCAAGGGACCTAATTTTATTCCGGGCACGGAGTGATAAGGTGCCTTTCTGTAGGTCTCTAAGGGACAGTAGTGTATCCTTGGAATAATACATTGGACTAGTAGTATTTTTGTAATTTCCTTTATTTAACCTGAATAATAAACCTCTGTAGAAGATTTCAGTATTGTAATACAGAGGGGATAAGGGAAAACAACAGACTTATCCGGCAATCGCTTAGGGCAGATCACTCTGTGGACACCCGTATGCCACGACCACCACAGACCGGCTTGTCGGTGTCGCGCAGGCACTGTCATGCATGTTGGGCAAGGAATACAGGCAAGTACTTGTTCTTTGCTCGTGGAGTGTGTGCAACGGGAAAGCTTCACATTCAGTTAACTACGAGAAATTAGCCACAGTCAGCAAGCCAAATCTCGGCAGACTTGTGGAGCAAGTGCAATAAAATATACATACAGTATACATGTTTTTGTAAAACTCTTAGTTCGTAATGAATGACTAGGCTAAGTTGTCTAAAAAAACACAATGGGCCTAATTATGAGTAGGGCGGTAAGGGATACCGGGCATCGGTAAGGAGAGCGGTGCCGGTAATCCCTTACCGCCCTACGAGTTCCCTTAGCGGGTCCCTCCTTTAACGCCTGGTCTGACCAGGCATTATGGACGGGACCCGTTAAGGGAATTCAGAGCCAATAACGGTACTGCAATTTGCGGTACCGTTATTAGCGCTTTCCCCATTCCCTTTGAGCCCTATGGGGGATCAAGTGGGAATGGGGAATGGCTTTTTCAATGGGGACTTACCGGTCCGCAAAGGTCGGACTACACCGGTAAGTCCCCATTGAACCAAGTCGGAGTCGGTACCGGTACGGGAGGTAGTCATGGCGCAAATAGCACCATAACTACCACCATACTCGGAATGAGGCCCAATGTGAATGTGTCATGCAAACAGGTGCCTGCCTGCTCTTCAAGAACCTTCAAGGACCACATTTCCACCCTTGCTTCAGCTTGGCTGACTTCTGCAATCACTCTTTCGCCACTGGATGTTTCCCTTCTCTCCTCAAGCACTCCCTCATGCACCCACTCCTTAAAAAGCCTTCTGCCGATCCTACCTGTCTGGCAAACTATTGCTCGATTTCTATCACTCCTTTCCTGGGCAAACTCCTGGAAAAGCTGGCCATCACCCAGCTTACTCTCCCACACTGAATCTGTTTGTTGTCTCCATGCCCGTCAGTCTAGCTTCAGAGCAGACAGAGGCACAGAATCTGCTCTCCTGAACACCCATGAAGATCTGCTCTCTAATCTTGATTCCTGCTCTCCGTCTATCCTCATCCTCCTTCACCTTTCCTCTGCTTTCGACATGGTTAATCACGCCATCCTGATCAATCGACTCTGTGACAACCTGGGCATCACGTCCAGACTGTCTTCTTTCCTCCTGGACCGACCCTCCCAGGTCCAACATGGGTCCTTTCTCTCCACCACCTCTCTCTCTGCATGCGGTGTCCCCAGGGCTCTATCCTCTCACCCTGGCTCCTCATTGTCTATCTGGCCCCTTTGGCCTTCTTGATCTCCACCTTCTCTTCTATCTTTCAGTGTTATGCGAATGACGCTTAGCTCTCTTTCAGGCTTCCTTCAGCCGCCTCATCTCCCTCTCTCATTGCTGACTGTCTATCCATGATCCAGGATTGCTGTGCCTCCAACGATCTCTGCCTTAATGCCAGTAAAACTGAGATCCTTCTCATCGGAAGCCCTGCTCCCGCTTTCCCTCTCTCACTATGGCTGCCCATCCTGGGCCATCCTGTGAGGCAAAAAACCTTGGTGTCATCTTCGTCCACTCTCTCCTTCTCTCCTCACATCACAGACATTGCCAAAAAGGCCCACTTCCAGCTGCACCTCCTCAGAGGTATTCTACCTTTTGCTCACTGTCTCCAGAGCCCTGGTTCTTTCCACTCTGGACTATTGCAACAGCCTCTTTCTCAACCTACCTGCCTCTACTCTCCGCCGTCTGCAACTAATTCAGAACAGGACTGCAAGAATCACCCTTGGCCTTAAGACCAGGCACCGTATCTCTCCAGCCCTGAAATCTTGCCACTTTCTCCCGGTGGCTGCAAGGATCAAGTTCAAGACCCTCTGCATCGTCCACAAGGCTTTTTCCTTCTAGAGCCCTTTTCTTGGCTACCTCTAGGTCTCTGAGGGTCAAACACTTCTCCAGACAGAGAGAAGGGGGCAGATATCTCTCCTGTGCAGGTGCCTCTCTCTGGGAAAACCTCCCTGCCCCTCTAAGACTTCAGCCAGATGACCTGAAGTTCCTGAAGCAGCTCAAAACCTTACTCTTCAGCTCTGCCTTCTCTCACGCTTCCTTGCTAACTTACCTGTCTGCTGCGCTGACTAGTTGCCTGGTACAATCAGAGTCTCACTTGGTATCAGGCTCCACCTCAGGCTCCACCTAGGCAAGACTTCAATGCACTGCCTCCTCTCCTACCAAGCACTTAGGGGTCGTAAGCGTTAACACCTACAGCCCCCTGCTTCCTGGCTTTTACCTAGAGCTGCGTTGCCTGGTTGCACTTACTCAGAGGAGTCAAGCTTCCCTGTTCACATTTCCCCTTCTCCTCTCCCTTGCACTCCCCCCCCCTCCATTCCCCTTGCACTTTTCATTGTCACACTTCCCTGATCCGAATGACACGAGGGCCTAGTAGGATTGTTTGTCTTTTCTTCCCTCTGTTTTCCCTCCCTTGTCTTGAAGCACCTAGAAACACTTGTGTACAGGCGCAATATAAATGCCATATCATATCCTATCATTGTTCCTGCTTTAAGCCACATAAAGCCGTTTCAGTTGATATATTAAGAACTGGTTGATCAAATCTGGCAAATCAATGATGAAAAGGACCCTATAATTAAACAAAAAAGCAAAGCATCAGTGACTGGCCCTCATTACGACCCTGGCGGAAAGTGACTGACCTGACCGCCATAGCGTAAATAGCGTTTCCGCCATTGCACGACGGAGCAAAGTGCGGCTAATTCCGACCCATCGGGCACGGGCACTAAGCCATGGCGGAAGTGCAAAGTCCGCGATGGCGGAAATGTCCCCAAAACGCCCCTCACCGCCGTCGTACGGCGCCCTAGGTGCAATTCCGCCACCCATCTTAGCGGTCACCGTAATGAGCGGCAATCGGAAAGTACGGTGACCGTAATTATACGGAAACGGAAGTAAAAACATGGTCCCGGAACGGGAAACAGCACGCCGTACACCTATAAAATCAGAATTCCCACACAACCATTAAAAATACTACCCTGAGACACATCCCAACCCGTCATCCACCCTAGTGAAAGCAATAGAAATGGGAAAAGTAGCGAAAAAAGCGTGCGACCGCAAGCGGCAGGTCCACTTCTCCCGTGAGGAACTCACCGTGCTCACAGAGACCCTCCAGGAGAATGCTGCCATCGTCTTCTCTACGCAAATGACCAGGACGGCACTTGCGAACAAGAAGGCCATATGGGCCCTGGTGGCACAGCGGGTAAGTGCGGTGGGGACCGCACCCCGCAACCCACAGCAATGCAGAAAGCGATGGGACGACCTGCGGATACGCGTACGGAGCATACTATCCGCCAACCGTAACATTGCCACAGCTACCGGGGGAGGATCGGAATCACCCATCAAGTTGACCCCCTGGGAAGAAATCTGTGCCTCCACCATTGGAATGGAGAGTATAGAGGGAGTCGGAGGGATGGAGAAAGGAGTGCAGACATCCGAAGAATCCGGTAGGTGGGCCAAATAAAACAATGCTAAATCCACAATGTCCAATCATGTGAAGTACCATGTGTCCACATAGTGCAACAGTAACACATGTCCAGGAGAACGTCCACATACATTGGCCTGATAGCGCACTTTAAAACTCACATTAAATACATAAATAATTAAAAATCCTAAAAACACCCTCTACACGTGCAGCAGGCACACCCTAACTGCAGGCTGCAAAACAACTGCATCCTCAATCCACACAAAAATGAAACCACCTCCAAGGCCCCGACCCAAATCACCCTCAGGTACCACCCCAATGCATGTGACACATTGCCATTCCAATTTCAACAGACCCATTAATAACGCTCGCCCTCCTTTACTCCACCACAGGGTCCGATTCAAACGACGAGCTCCAGGACACCCCTACCAGCACACCTGCAAAGAGGGCCAAGACCAACGGCCAAAGACCCTCCACCTCAGCTGCACGCATCAAGACACGGCAGCAGCACAAATCAAGTGGCAGCACACAGGAGGGAACTTCAACAGGCACCCCAGCAGCCAGCATGCCCACAACAGCACCACCACAGGTCCCCCCAATGGATGCCACAGAAGGCACTGCTTCTGGTGGCAGCAGCACCATAGGTGACACTGCATTATGGCAGCATGCTCCGACACAGAAAACGGGGATGTCGAAGTAAGATCCATCCATGACCTGTCTCAATCCCCCTGTTTGTTTCATCCCTTACACCATGAGGATACCACGCAGGGGCACCCACAAGACGACGACTGGCCATCCCCCACAAGCCCTGTGGCAAGGCAACATGAGGTGACCAGCCCCTCTGTGACACCACCGCAAATGGCCATGGCACAGCAGAGGCAACAGTCCCTCGACCAGGTGATCGTGCAACAGCAGCAACTGGCCACGCTCCTCAAGGACCATGCTGATGAATGTGGGGGTACGAGGGCAGCCATAGAAACATCAACTGAGACACTTAGGGCAGAAATGGAGAGAAGCACCGAGAGCCTGAGAGTACAAATGGAGAGAAGCACCGAGAGCCTGAGGGGGGAACTGCATGCGACGTCCAAAGACGTATGTGCTGAACTTGCCGCTGTGCGCCGTGTGCTCACTGAGCTCTCACAAACCCTTAGGGACATGCATGGACGTGAGCAGGCAGAGACATCATCCGTTGCAAGTTCCGTCCAGGGCAGCCCCCAACGTAGATCTGGGAGGAACCTGCGCTCCACAGGCAGGGGTGCCCCTGATACCCGGAGAGGGGGCTTGCAATAGCGTCTGCCCACTGACAATGAGCATCTTCGGACACTGGTGTTCGGGGGGAGGTAGGAGGGTGGAGGGGGTGTGTTGGGCTCACTTGGGTGGCGGGTCGATGGGGTGTGTAACATAATTTCACATATGCTATAAACAATGCACGATCATCCAATGAGATGTGTGGACATTGATCTTTGTGTACGAGGCCTTTATAGGCGTACAATCCATATTGTGCATGTTCCAGACACACACAGTGCCACAAATCCCGTGTCCATGTATCAGCCACCAGGCGTGAGTGCTAGAAGCATGAATCAATGAGAATCTGACGAATGTCACGGCCCTCCTGTGCCTCGCAGACTCCTTGAGGTGCTGCCACATCCCCACCCTCATCATGACCATCTTCAGGTGCTTGCAGTTCTGCGTCAGGGGGCATGGGCACATTTCTACGTACGCACATGTTGTGTAGCATGACACATGCCATGACCATCTTTGCAACCTTCTCATGGCGGTACAGGAGTGCCCCGCCAGACCTGCTGAGGCAGCGGAAACGAGTCTTCAGTAGGCCGAATGCCTGTTCTATGACTACACGGGTACGTGAGTGGGCATGGTTGTAGTCCTCCTCATGCTGGTTCTGTGGGTTCCGGAGTGGTGTAAGGAGCCATCTCTTCAGTGGATACCCGGCATCACCTGTATGTGGACAATGAAGGATGTTTGTGGAATGACATTGCTACGTACGCACCCCCCCCCCCCCTTCCTGCCAGGTCATTGCCGCATCACATGCCCCACATTATCATGCATGAAATGAGACTCACCGAGTAGCCAGGATCTGTTCCCTGCGTGTCGCTCCATGTAGCGTGGTATTGTAGAGTTCCTCAAGACCATAGAATCATGGGTTGATCCAGGAAATCGGGCACAACAATGTGTAATGATCCTGTTGGAGTCACACACCATTTGTACATTAAGAGAATGAAATTGTTTTCGGTTGCGGTACTGGGCCTCCATGGCATGTGGGACGACCAGTTCCACATGGGTGCAGTCGATGGCACCAATGCAACCCGGTATGCCGCCAAGTGCATGGAATCCCACTTTTGTGTTCGTAATTTCCTGCTCCGAGCGTGGTAGAGAGATGTAGTCGTCTGCGTGCTTCAGGAGGGCATCGAGCACTTGCAATAGTGTCCGTGAGAACACTGGCTGTGAAATGCCATGCAACTGTCCGACTGTGTGCTGGTAGGTGCCTGTGGCCAGGAAGTGGAGTACAGACACCACCTTCAGTAGGGGTGGGATGGCGGTTGGGCTATCTATCATGCAGACAAGGTCAGCCTGTGTCATGTCCACAATGGCGGTTATGGTGTCCCGGTCCAAACGGTAGAGGGTGTGGATCTGCTCATCCGTGAGGTTGAACGGATGTGCTCGGAGGCGTGGGATTGCGGGCTGCCTGCGTGGTGGTAGTGGCTGTGCTGGCGGGCCTTGCTGGCCCTGCCTTGCCCTCCTCCTCCTCCTGCGTCTCCTCTGTGCGGCCGGTTGTTGTAGTAGTTGGTGTTCGTCTTCTTCTTGAAGTTGGAGTACTTACAGTGCTATCAGGTCCCCCAGGGCCAACATCGCTAGTCCTGCCGGTAGCATTTTGGAGTGGGTGTGGTTGTGGGAGGGGGTTGGGTGTGCAATTTATGTGTTTTCAAGCTGTATTGCCTCCACCTGTGGTGATTCATTCCACCTGTGCAAGCTGCAATCCCCTTTGGGCGAGCACGTCCCGCACACAACGCTGCAAATCGACGCATGGCATCTTGCCATTACAATCATGTATTTCATCCCGATGGCAGTGAGATATTGGTTCATATGTTCATTCTGCTATGGTCCCATTGCTTCACATACTATCTTTGCAGTCGCGAACAAACTTGTGAAGGGTCAGTGGAATGTAGTACTCGATTAACGGTGGACCCTCATGCAGCACTGTACCGCGGTTCACCGACGGGCGGGGCGTCCCATTTGTGAGTGAAGCCAGTTTGCATTTTCACACATTGTCGCACTACATGGATGGATTTGTGATTTCAAGCGGTCACAGATGCCTTTTCGACGTGATGTTGCAAATGAGGAATTCGAAGGACAGCGTTTTCGGTTTTCAGCTAGCGGCGAGGAGACGCCCACAGGTCTGACTGCAGATATAAAGTTCTATTGTTTAATGTCCTTGGGACAGGGGCCATGGCGAGAATGCTGTGATTGATATGAATAGTATGGGATGCGCAATAGCGTAGTGGACGATAAGGCCGGACGTTCCCAAATACATGTTACTTCACAACACTAGAATTCCGGGCTGGGGCACAGTGGATTTTGCAGACTGCATTACGCACAGACTCAATGGAAATTTCACATGTTATGTGAGTAAATAATCAGGCGTTTTCATACCGGGATGAGGGAATGATGTATGGATGCATGGACAGATGATTTGATGGAGAGTTTGCCATGTACAGGGCTTTTTGGAATCTATCCACCTCCCCTGCGCTATGTGATGCAGAGCTGCCATAGTGGGACCATCGTCTTTCTGCCCTTGTTGAACCCTCCCTGTCTCGACGCGCCTTCACACACTTGTGTCTATGCACGTTACTATTCCCATCTAATGGATTCTGTCTTAACAGACGCATGCACACAAACACTCGTTTGTAATAGTGTTTTCACCTCGATTTTTATAGTTGTGATTCGCAAGTGATTTTTGGGTGGGAATAATCCTTTTGAGTGGGCTAGCATGCATATGGCTGTAGATTTAGTGTGATCATTGAAGTGAGTAATACAAATCAAGTTCTGATGGCCATACTATTCTTTTTCATTTCATTTGGGTGACAGGTATCTCCTCCCCTTTTGCCGCTGCCATCTGTATGCCACTCCTGCAGATGGCTTTTACTCCCGACACCTGCTGCTTCGTTTTAATCAGTGGAGCACCATTACGATCTTATGGGACGATCGCCAATGGGCCACATGCCCTTACGCAGTACTAGTGGCTAGGAGCAACATATCGACCTTTCAGCTGGACTAGTGCCTACCTAATGGGACGGCCCTGCGGTTCTAGGCGCTTCCATGTTGCCTTTTTGAACGTGAATGTAGCCCCTGTGTACCATGAAGGAACAGGGCGTCACACAAGCAGAAGCTGGTCATTTATTGCGGATGCAGCCCACAATACTGGAATGTATTTTGGAGTTCATGACCTAATGGCTGTATGGGCTTGGTGATTTTGTGGTGCATTAAATTTCTATTCTGATATTAACCGTGTAGCGTTATTCTTTGCAAGTAATGTAGCATATTCCTATTTGTGGAGCGGTGTATTGTGAGGAGATCTGCATTGGGTTCCGGCTTCTGAGTATAGTTGCGTGGTACTGTACTGGCCACGTTTGCCTACGAAGCCCAGTAAGGTCAGGGATGGGGCCTGCCATTATGACTGTTTTAATGATGTCATGCTCAGGGGCGGGGGATTAGCTTTTGTGTGACAGATGCCGGTCAGCCAGGTGGATTGGTGGAATGATGTGATTATCAGACTATGGCTGGTCACAGGTGCCTGTGTTTGCGTGCGTTTCTTGGAGGGAGACTGAGGTCATGTCCATTGGAATAGCTTCTGTATTCGTGCCATCTGTGCCCTGCAGCTCCCATTGGCCCCTCTTGAGATGAGCCTGGCTGCTCTGTCACTCTGCCAACTTGTGTGGTACATGCTTATGCTGATGGTTGGTTTGTTTACTGGCAGGAGTACAGGGCTGGTGCAGTTTCACTCAGGATACTGCTTTGAATGTTGCCTTACACTGGTGTCAGTCGATGGGGGGGCCTGTTTTTGTTTGTCTCATTTTTCTGCTCATGTTGCTGTACTTGAACCTTCACATGCCTGTGCTGCATCAGTGCGGCAATGGTGCCATGGCAAATATGGATGCCCACTCACAAGGCACTTGGAGCCCCTGGATTCATTTGTTCGTTGGCATGCATGGGTGACTTGTACATTTCACTGGTTGCATTGTGTGACTTCATTGCACCTACGAGGAGTTGTGCAATGTGGCCAGGGAGTGGTGTACAGGCACTCAGTAGGGCCGTTTACAGTTGATTCGCGATGCCGTAGTTCTCACCATGGCGGAATGGTACTTTCCGCCATGCTTGATGGCGTTAGGTACATGTCCGCTAGGGTCAGAATCCGCGTACCGTTGCGCCATGGTGGTAATTACGGTTTGGCATGGCGCGCGTGCGCGTACTTGGTGCAGTTAGCGTTGGCGTTCACTACGGTGTCGCTAATGGCATCGTACTTTACGGTGACGGGTCATAATCGCACCGAGCGCTATTCGATGGCGGTATTGCATTTCCGCCATCGTTTTTCGATTTCTGCCAGGGTCGTAATGAGGGCCACTGACTTCAAGGACAAGTCTAACCCTTCAGAAACTTTAAAAATTAAATTTGTAGTCTTAATATACTGGACCTGAAACGTAAAACGATCAACTTTAGCTGACATCTTTGGTAATTGGTCCATTTCGTTGGTTAAAACCCACTGGTCTTACTGCCTGTCAGAATCTGGATGCATTGATTTCACTCCTTCCTTTATTATCCAATGAAAGGTACAGATTTTTCTGGCGCCACATACAGAGTAACAAAGTATTACTGCTGAAAATGGTCTCCTCAGTGGTGAAGGTATGTCACCATAGACTGCACTAGAAGCAACAACTGCATCCATCACTTCATCAACATAGAATGGGAACAACCTTGAAGTCGGCATGCATTTGTGCACAGAAAGCTTCTCATTATATCATTGTACTTCAATGAACACGCCTAAGTATTGCTTAGTAGTGGCTTCAGAGTCACAAGGGCCACCCACATCTACAAATGAAAGCATAGTACTGCAAGTCCACACCGCAATGCTAGTCCAGACACTGCTGAGTACCACATTGAACCTGATAAAACAAGCACCAAACTGAGCCCAGTGTCCCCAGATGCCACACTTCCCCAGATGACCTGGTGGACTCTATACCAATTAATGACAAACATACTCATCCCATACTCGGCACCATTGCAAGATTTTTCAGTTGACTAAAAAGATAGAAGCTGTTAAAACTCTTACAGAATGAAGCAGTCTCTTTGGCCGAACATGATCCGACCGCATTTAACCAGCTCTTCAATCGCTTCTCAATAGAACAGAGAATCCCCTTCAAAATGCCGTGATTAAGAAACAAAGCAAATGGACAAGCTCACATAGTCAGACCACAGAATATGCACATCACTAGGCAAACTCACTTGCTTCGGTGGAAGGGCCTTTTGTCCCTTTGTGTCTCCGAGTTCATGGAGTAAACTGAGCCAAACATTGAACACTCATCCCCATTACCTTAAGTTGCACAAGTAGACAAAAACAATACTTTTCCATGTTACTTTCGTTTAATACCTGGAAGGTACTCACAGAGCCTGATGGGTCTCGTTGAAATTTGGTACACAATGATACAGGAAGCTACAGTCATTGATTCCTTACAACTAATGCAACATTTGACTCTTTCCTGCTACACTGCATTCCTTGCTCTCAACCTATAACACAGGACGTACAAGGTAACCGTTAGATTTCATATGGGCCTCATTACAGTTTTGCGGTGTGGGCAAAAAGTGGCGATATTTCTGTTACCACCACTTTTTGCGGCAACAGAATTACTGCTGTTTTTCACACACTGCCAAATTTTGCCCGATTTACTACTGGGCGAATTACTGCACACTAAATCAGCTGATCTTTGGAGGAAAAGAGTGGACGATGGAGGTGAATCATCCACTTGACCTAAAAAAATCTGCAGATTTACAGAACAGTAGTTCCGCTGGTGGTAAATCTGCCAAAAATTCCCATGGACTCCAAAAATGGAGAATTACCACCACTTGTAATCCTGTGGTAGCCCCACAGGACAAAGTGGCAGCAATAGATTTTGCTGGTAATTCGGCAGAACTACCACCGAATTACCGGCAGACTCATAATGAGGCCCATAATAGTACCTTCAATGTTCCTTCTCTTAACCTTTTCCCCTCTTCTTTGTTAAATCGTATTGCTCAGAAGCAACCGTTGGCCACATATGGCTTCCCACAGACAACCAGTAAATAAATAATCAAGTGCTACAAGTTTAACAGAGTGTGGCTCAATATTGGCACAGCTTCGGTGTACATTAGAGCTGCTTAATTGTGTCAGGACCTCCCGAACAATGGATCGCTGTGTGAGAAGGCGCCAGGAGAGGGTCAGTGCAGACGGTCCCCTCGGAAAACACTAGAGCTGACCCAGGCTAGGCTAAGAGTTCTGCGGCAGAATTGAAACGGGGAAAGGAGGTAGCCTCTGCAGACCCCCTGGACGAGACACTGAGCAGTGTGCCGAGGTGTGAGATACAAGAGTGAACCATGAAGAGCTGTAGGAATGGAAAAATGAGCAGAGGGCTACCCACAGTGCCCAGCGAGCTGCAAAAGGAACATCATTCTCTACACTCACCGAGGACAGAGCCCAGAGCATCAAACCAGACTTGGAAGAAAAGTCACGAGAAGACCAACATGGAGAACATGGAGACTGGCCCAGGACCAGGAGAGGCAAGGAGTGGAGGAGCATGCTCTCGTGAGAGGAGGCAGGTCCAGACAGTGGGAAAGCCCATAAACCCAAAGGGAGGTAACCACATTTCAAACAAACCATCAGAAGCCAGGCATATCCCAGAGAGGAGGTATAGCTCAAAGAATAATTGTCTCCTAGGTGTTTCCGTTTAATTTCAGCAGCAGTTAGCAATGAATGAGCCCAACCAAGATATCACCCTTATCTGTGAAGTCCAGAAACCTAAACCAGAACTTTGCCCCACCCTATGTTTTTATGTTGTCCGAAAAACAAAAACAGATCCAAAGCACAGCCCTAGGGTCACGTTCCATGTGTATGCCACACTAGGTCGAATAGAATAGAATTTGTTTCATTTGTTTGACATCCTGCCATACAAATACACAGACATACAATATCAATTAAGTTAGAGATCACTGGTACGGCCAACTTTCATCTGAAAAAAAGTGAATTCTGGGGGAAATCCTCTCATTTTGCCATTTAGCTCATAGACCAATTTCAAACTTTTTTTAAAAGCAGAATTTCACATTACTCATTATCCGCTTCAGGCATGCAAATATTTCACCCGATTATAGCCCCTATTTGGCTGAAACATTTGTGCGAAAAGGCCAAAAAGTCTAGTTCACCAGTGAAGCAGGATATTAAGCAAATTTGCCCGTTCCTGATGAATTACAACCCTGGTCGTGCTTTTTGGAAGACTCAATGCTCTATGCCGGAATTCCTGAGCCAATCCATGCCCATTTCACCATAAACCGGTAAAACTCATAAGGGAATACGAATCACCTTAGCTACGTATAATATGAATGGGGAGATAATGAGTAGTCTGCATTGTTAAGAGCTGACCACTTCAATTTAGGGAAAACAAATATGCAAACTGCTTTCTTTGTGTTGTTTTTGCAACTGTCAGTTAAAATTCTTG
Organism: Ambystoma mexicanum; assembly: GCF_040938575.1. NCBI lineage: Eukaryota > Metazoa > Chordata > Amphibia > Caudata > Ambystomatidae > Ambystoma > Ambystoma mexicanum. Next base: position 674,643,080 of record NC_090929.1, on the reverse strand, counting down.
AATTTCTTTTGTTTCTTCTGAAGGTCATCACTTTGGTCTTAGCAAAGAAATTGATATTTTACAAACTAGTTAGTGCAGGAAAGTTATATGAAAGAAACGTAGGACCGCATTATGCTTCTCTTCCTCTTTATTACCAACATAGAAAACCTCGATCGACAACACAGAGTGTAACATTGTTACACAGTATAGTTTAACTTTACAATATGATTGGTAAAAACTTGTTGTTCCATGGGGACACCTACCTGAAAAGCCATAGAAAACATTGCTCTTCTGGTCAAGTGCGTACTGAAGTACAAAGCATCTTTGGCTAGAATCCAACTTCCAAATTGCCATTAGCAGTTGACCACTGTCGTCACTGAGGAGAGCCACTATAGAGATGTGTGGGTGGACTATGACGCAAAGTCTATGAGGATGGGAAAATACTGGATAGAAAATATTCCTAGAATTATATTTCAAGACATTGAGCACCATTCATTCCAGGGAAAACACTGTGCTTGCTAAATCCGTGGCCCGAATGTCAGAGACACTAGGCATGATAGCGTTGTGAGTTTACAAAATGGAGTTATACTGGACATGATGGTTAGAACACCAAGGAATAACTGCAGGACTTTGTTGAAGGTCTATACAGTTAAGTCCCAAGCTACTGATGCTGTAATAGTGCATATTCCTTTAAGATATCAGCATTCGAGGGGGCGCTCATCCACAGGCTCACCCTCCAATATGAAATAGTGTCTGAAATTGCTGACTGGTTGATATTCTCTCTGCGGTAGGCTTTGCCTTGCTGTGCTGGACTGACAGGATAATTGAGCACTAACAGAAGAGGAGCTGAAACAGGATGGGTTCTCCTCACACCAGCTGTGCCAGTTAGCCAATGCAGTTAGATAACACTTTGAGGTGGAGCGGGCTTAGGGCTCTCTGACAAGTTCCTTAGCCTTGACTAAAAGGCCTGGGATGGACCATCAGGAACAGAAATCCTCCAGCCCCTCCACTTCATCATGCCTTCCACTATAAATGGGTGTGGGTCGCCCTGAGGATTCGTCAGAAGGAGCCTGTTTTGGGGTAGTCATATTGGAAAATATGAGGAAAATTCCAGAAGAAATGGAAACCAGTCTTGTAACATCCAGGGGCAAGATCATTGCCAGCTCGGTACCCTCACAATGTTCCTTTGCCTTTCGATCATGGCGAACAGAGAAAAGGTGTAATTCAAACCTGGGAGCCAGAGCTGGAGAAAAGCACCTGAGACCTCTGCATCGGCATCTGGTCTCCAGCTGAAAAATCTCTGTAGTTGTTAATTGTGCTGAGAAGAATAACATCCATCTCCCTGGGTCCCCAAATTATCTGCAGTCTCTACAACACAGAATAAAACAGCCCCTAGTCCATGGAACCTGAGCAATGTAACAGTCATGGAATGTGCCCGGCCGTCACCACCAATTGCATATCTAGGCAGTAATGTCAATAATCCTTCACAATTCCTGCCAGTACTCTGGATCTTGTACCACCATTATCCATCTGCAAGAGAATGCAAAACATGAGCTTTGTCTATTGCAAGGGTCCAAATGGCAAACTAGCTGGAGAGGAGCTCCAGGCAATTTATATGCATCAGGAACTTCTCAGAAGAACACTTTCCTCTTGTGTCTGCTGGGCTGTATTGGGCTAGGAGAATGAGAGTGCCCGTTACTCTAGCTGGCTCCCAAAGGGTTGCTTGTCTCTTTCTCAGATGATAAAGGAACTTTTCTCTTTATCGTGCACATCTCGTCTGGAGAAGCCTCCAGGTATTAACTATAAAGCCAAGGAAAGCTAGCTCCTGAGCCGGCCCCATGGCAGACCTTTCCCAATGAATTGGAAACCCTACTTTCTGTAAGAGTCTCGTCGCCATGCATAGGAGATCCACAAGCACATACCTGTTCTCATCCATAATCATCTCATCCATATAAACGATAAGCCCGACTCTAGGCTCGCAGAGAAATGCATTAACCGAGTACATACCCTAGTAAAGCACCAGAGTGCTGAACAAACCCTGAATGGTAGACTTGCAAAAACTCCCTGTAGCTTCCTCCCCAGAAGAACTGAAGCAAGTGTCTGAGAGACACGAAAATAGAGGGAGTTGTGCATCCCAATGGTCCAAATGTGCCGGCTGGATCTCTAAGCTTATATATCTCCTTCATTTTGATGGTACCAGTGGACTACCCACTCATTCATTTGCTTGAGATTTATTACAAGTGCTATTCCTCATTCTTTGTACTAAGAAGAGGTTGCTGACAAACTCCCCAGGGATGCTTTTGAACTGGTAAGAGCGCACCCTTGTGGGCTAACTCCCTCACTTCTTGGTCCATCAACTTGTGTTTTTCCCTCTAGAATATCATGGGGTGTTCACGCTGAAATGGGGTAGCCGAGACCTCTATCCAGAAGCCACTTACCCTCTGGCGCACACAGAGATCGCTTGATAGCACCTTCTAGCAAGGCAGACATTTTATTGTGGGCCTCCCCACTGGCGGTATCCCTGCACATATGGGACCCACACGCTGTGCTAGTAGGCTGCTTGGATGGTCTCGTCCAGCTACGTCTTCTTGAACTGCTGCCTCGGAATGAAAAGAAGGTGTTGGACCTGCCATTATTGGACGGTTTCCCTGCTCGCCGAGGTGGGAGAGTGCCCTGTTCTCTACCGGCCCTTACACAAATCTTGGAGGGAAAGACCCTTGAAATAGAATTCTGGGCCTCCTCAAAGGCCCTGTACAAGTCATGAATTTTGAGTGCTTTTTGGCATATGGGAAACTGAAAAGGAGACCCCAGGCAGATGCCTCAGCCCCAGCCTCTGAAGGTACAACAAAAAAAAGTGATAGGTGTAAGGATTTGAATTAGTCTTAACCACTGGCAGGGCTAGTCTGGGCTCCTTCCACACCATTGATATTTAGTATATCTTTGCCCTTACAGATAGGAGCCAGGTGAATGCAAACCAGCCTAGTTCTGCCACCATTGAGAGCAGTACAGCATGAACTGCTAGGCTACATCCCCTCTACACATAATTACAAGAAACCCCAAACATGTTTCAGCTTTTTTGGGCCTCATCAGTGAGGTGCAGCGTGGTTTCATATGGCGCTGTGAGTTTGGGACCCACGTTTGGGCATATCCTCGCTCACATAGGGAGAGAAACTATAACCCAAAAAGTAATTAGTGGAAGCTGTTAAATTAATATTACCTATTGGCAGGTCTCTGTGCAACCTTTCATGCCATTGCTTTTAGCTTGTCTGCACCATTGTAGCCATATGAAAATCAGCCTGGTGCTGTCACCAATGGGTAGAGACAGTGCGAATCTGCAGGGTAGATCTTCCTGCAGAAAATGCAGATTTGTTCTGAGCAACGACTTTCAAAATTCACAGATTTTAAAATTCCATCTGCAGATTATGCCATGTTTTGACAGTTCCAGCAGACTTTCCTTCTAACTCTGGAATTTAGGACTCTACAGAAGTATGACAAATGTTTCTGCAGATTATTCAAAATAAAAAGGTCTGGGGTTCCTTGTGCTCGTGTGCAACAGGGATCTGACCTAGCTGCTTGTGCCGGACGGTCCCTTTTGGGGTGGGAACCAACCTGATTTTCATATTGTCTTTCACATTCTGTAATGGCATGGCAGGCTGGAAAAAAGATGATCTGGAGTGTTGCCCTGAGCAATTGTCATTAGTTAAAAATCATTCATAATTTTCCTCTCATCAACCTTCAATGTTCCATTTTACACCCTGACTGGAACGGGTATGCATATATGTCGGATCTCAGCATGCTCTCCCTAGACACCCAAGCTACACCTTACTGATGACACCCAAATAGACTGAAACATATGTTTGTGGACCAAGCAGGTTCCTCTGAATGCTCCTTCTGGGGTGGGATCAAGCCTGATCTGAAAATGGTCTTGCCCCTTCTGGGGCGGGCTGAACATCAATGGTCTGGAGAGATACCCAGAGCCATTGCCAGTGGTTAAGATTCATTCATAACCTTCCAGCCTTCAGCATTCAATGTTGCTCCCACCTCTGAAGTTGCTGATTCCCCCAGATGGCTGTCTATCATAATGGGCACCTTTTCCTGCACTCTGTTGCTATGGTGCAGTTTACATTATCCAACAGACACACCACCCACTGGGCCTAGCCGACTGTATCTTTGGCTCTTCGAGCAAGGTCACATTTCATTGAAAAGTACTGACGATGTCCAGGAGTTTATCCTGATATGCTCGCAAGAACCTGTCCTGGGTCCGGTGGTTCAAACAACTCAACCGATTATTATTATTATTAGGGTATTTATTGAGCGCAAACCTTGCTTCATTAAGCAATGAAGAGCTTGACATTCAAAGGTGGGAAGAATAAGGTTAAGGAGCAGAGAAACAAGGTAGTGGGATCTAACAACAGGAGTGTGAGGGGAATAGCCAGCAATGGATCTACAAGTAACCAGGGCAGGAAACGGTGGGGATCAGATTGCCCAGTCTCAGGTTAGGTGGGGAGTGGATGCTGTATGGACCTAAGTGTTAGGGAGGTGCCATCCCTTGAAGAAGAGGGTCTGGAGTTCCTTCCTGAACTGTAGAAGCGAGGGGGCGAGTTGGATGTTGATGGGGTGGAGGTTCCAGAGTCTTTGGGCATAGACAGAAAACGCTTGTCTTCTGGTTTTTAACTTCCTGTACTGCAGAGTTGAAGTATGCACATGTCCTTTCTTCTGGTGGATCGTAGGCCTCCAGAGATGCTGAGTTTTCAAGTGAAGTAGCTTGGGGACTTAAGGGTGACAGTATTTTAGATGATGCAGCAGGATTTAAAGATGATACAGGCTTGCAACGGGAGCCAGTGCAGATTGATGAGGGTCAGGGTCGTGCTGGACATTCAGGACACATTTCAGGAGAGCCAGTGTAGTTGCTGGAAGGCCTTTCAAAAGGGCATTGCTACAAACCAGGTCGGGTGAGGACCATGGCTTGGACAGCAGATCCGAAGTCCTTTTCTGAGAAGAAGGGTTTGATTTTTAGCAGATGAGAAAGTTGGTACCACGCCGCGTGGGTCTTCGTTGAGACCATTCCACACCTGTGCTGACCTCCTCTGGCGGAAGGGCTGTGAGTATGGTGGCAGAGTTTACTGCTTCAAATAAATAAGGGAGGGGAAAAAAACGAAATCATAAGCACCCCCTTGTGGAAAAATAGCAAACACCCTGAACGATCCCCGGGGGGGAGGAAACCGCTAAAACCATCAGATATTTCTGTGATGCACTTCTCCATGTGTAGTGCGTGACAATCGGGTGAAAACCGAAATGAACAATTAATTACCAATTAAATCCATGCGTCAATCCAACCTTAGCACAACAGCGCCACTAAGTCAAGCAACTACAAATTGCACCCAATGCATGCATGAAAACAAATAAAGCTAGGTAACTCACTGCACAAGCAGCACCGGAAGAGGAAGAGTAGGATTCTCTGAGAGACTTCACGACGCAGCTGGAGGTCATTAGTGACCAGAGTTATATGATTGAGCTGACAGGGTCTTTATTAGGAGCTAAACGTTCTTCTCAGGTATGCTGAGAACTGTAGTGTGCTAAAATGGTGTGTTGCTGCTTGAGCTTCTCCATGTTGGTAATAAAGAGACGCATAATGCTTCCCTCCGGTCTTGACATAGAATCTCCAGCCTACTAAGTTTTCCATAATAATTATTTTTATGTTGTGGTGCAGTCAGAGTAAGATCAATTTTAGTCTCTCTTAATCAATTTTAGTCTCTCTTATGCTGGGCAAGAAGGAAGGAGTTAAACAAATATGCAGGTCATCAGCAAAAAGATTTAAAAAATAACAGGGTCAACATACAGCCCTGCTTAATCCCTCCCAATACTGGACTAGACATGGAAACGGACCAGTCTCAAACATTGAGGTCTCCAACACATGAATCACTTGGAGGGGCAGTTATTTTTTTTATGAAGCACGGTTACTTTCACAGGTACTCAATTTAGCCCCTAATATACATGGGCCAGTAAGCTCAAAAGTTCCTTGAATATCCACAAATCGGGCATATAAACACAAGGGTATCCTCTGAGATTATTTTTAAACGGCCAATAACCTAACCATGTTTGACTGTTGAAATGTAGGTTCGCCTGCTTGTTTGATAAGCTAGATAGAGCGTATTCTAATCAATCCAATTAAGAAGATGCAGCAGGACTATATGTGATGATAGCTTATACAGTGTGCTAAGAATCATAGTAATCCTCTAATTACTATTCAACTATTTCTACATGTCACTTATCACTTTTTTATCGGGTGAATCGGCCACATGTCTTCAGCCTATTTTAGCTCAAATGGGGCCTTACGAGTATGGCGTTGCAGGATAAAATTGGCAGTAACGGAAGTAATACCACTTTTCCTGCTCTGCCATACTACGAGTATGAACCTAGAGTGGGGGATTTACCTCCAGCATCATGCTGGAGGCAAAGCCTCCCACATTCTGCCAAAAATCAGCAGAATTACTGCAGCAGTAATTCTGCCAAAAATGCCCCATAGAGTCCAATGGACTCTCAAAAAAATGGGGATTAACTCTGAATCTGCCACTTGTAATGTGGCAGTAATTCCGCCGCACCAAGTGGCGGTAACAGTAATTCCGTTGTGCAGTATTCCGGCAGATTTACCGTCAGAATACCACCCAACTCGCAATGAGCCCCAATATATCTTACATACTGGTCTTATACAGCCTTTTGAGATGTTGTTTATCATTTCATCACTAGGTGGCTTCTTGCCATTAAATGGTGGTGGAAGCACCCACACCTTCATACGCTGGCTCTAGGCAAAAGTGTGCTGCAAGGTTGAGGAGACTGTGACATAAGTGTCCTTTCAGGCTCATAAGCAATCATGCACCATCACTCTTTGTAGCAATGGTGATTGTGGGAGGAAAGCCTACTTGATTCACCCATGGACCAGGGTCCAAACCTGGTATAAGCCTGAACAACTTGGCAATTGCCTCATCAACTGAGGGACCCCAAAATCAATTGGGTCACAGGATTTGCTCTGCATCACTGTTGTTACTTTTAATGTGTTCCGTAATTAGTGCATTTTACACCTGTGTTATTGATTTATACTGTCTTTTGCTTCAATTGAGCCCCTGCTGTTACTCATTTATTATTTACTGTTTATATTTGTGCCCTGAGTATTTAGTACATATTGTTATTAGTGTGTTCCTTTTTTATGAGCTGCAGACTCTTGCAGATACAGTTATTTTTCTACCATTGGTATTCTACACACACTCTCAGAGAAAAAGGAATGTGTTACGGAGTAAAAGGTTCATCCTGTGTCGGAAGATATTTCAAATATCGATGGCAAGTACCTTTTCCCCTTAACTACTCCCCAGGAGGCCATCTTCACATTTTTTACTGTACGTTCAGAGTAGGGATTCCGCTTTGTACTTCTAACTTCTTGTGACGATTTCGCAAACATCTATTCACCTACCACTTCGTGTTACATCTCCTTTGAAGATAAAGATAAATGCTTTCGCATTTCAGGGTTTTGGGAGCCTTGGCACTCAGGGAAAGCTTGCTAGGGAAGGGATTATTAATTCCCCTATGGGTTGAGACCTCTGAGGTGACCGTCTTACCCACCATGGCTGAAAGTAAAGCAACCAAAAGCCTTTTCAGGAATTGCTTCACTTGCAGCCTAAAAATCTACTTCTACATGGCAGGTAAGCATGAACACTGTTTATACTGTTTGTATCCAGACTACGACGTGGGATCCTGTTCCATATGCCATCGGATACTGTTTCATATGCCAGCATTTTCCCAATAAGACCCTAAGAGATCACAAGAGCTTGGTGGCCTGGCTTGATGAGGGGCCCATTGCCTCAGACTCTGCCTCTATCAGAATCTTGGCTTTGGCTCTCACCAGCAGACCCTTGGAACAGGCCACTTCGTCAAAAAGAGTGAGATCGCATGAAGAACCCTACAGATTGAAATGCGGGAGGCAGAAAGATCCTGCCTTGGCTTTTAAGCCCTCTTTTCTAGTAAAATCATTCTTCTCTAGTCTAAAGGTTCCGCAGCTAGTGGAACCACCTTCTAGAGGCTTTTCCATGACACCGTCAACTGGGAGCACACTGTCCATGAGACAGTCTTCAGAGGACCCACCTTTGGCTTTTTATTGACAACTTCCAAGACTAAATCATGCAAGTCTCTTTTGATGGTGAAACAGCCTACTACACTGTCAATAACTGTTTTGTCAGTGGTTCACTCAACCACGATAATTACCACTGTGTACACGATTGTCTCAACAATGACAACTCCAACAGCTGCTACAGGCTCATCATAGATGGCCTCATCAACGACCACAGGCCCTTCAAAATCCAGTCCATTGGTGACCCCGTCAACAACTCTGTCGACATGGCTCACAAAAGCTACATATACTACGCCTGTGGTCGCACCTCTCACACTTCCGGCATCCACTACATCCACAAGCACTGGGCAAAAGCAGGGTGGGCTTACTGTACGTACATATGTCCCACCCATTATCTCAGAACCATCTGCCATTCCTCTAGAGGACATTCTGGAGCATGAAATGGATTCAGTCTTTGGAGATCCACAGGGGGAAGTTTTGGAGGAAGAGAAGTAGGTATGTGAGGAGCAGCTGCGTCTTCAGCCTCATAGCTCATGTACACCACCTCAGCGCTCTGTCTAGCCAGACATCCCTAAGCAACCACCCCTTTCATCTTATCGATGGAAACGCTACCTGTCAGTGGACATTCTACAGATATCCCTTATAATGGAACAGCATAATAATAGACCCCTTTACATTCCTGCGAGGCCAGAAAGCCAACAGAACAAACCACCATAGCATGCAGAAGAACCTCCAAGGCTAGAGAAACCACTCCAGTCAAGATCAGCGGCCCCTGCCCCACTTTGTGCATGGGGAGGTCTCAAGCACACACACTGGCCCAGGCCGCAATCCATTTGACACACACACACACTGATTCTCAGGATGAGGCACACCCGGACATGGAGTCTACACACTCAACCGTGACCGACGACTATGGTGATCTGGTTCCGGCTGACGGGAGAATTTTGAGTATCCTCCTATATATTCTGCATGATGGAATTGGAGCTTTCCACTGCACAATGGCCATGGCAGTGACATTTATCGATTTGCCACCATCAGAAAGGAGGGATTCCAGTAACAGCAAGGGGGGATTCTGTAAGTCAATCCTAGCATTCCCTACCCTGTCCCTCCCTATACTAGAAGACATTTGGCACAACGACTTGGTAGCCATGAGGAATCCCTACACGGGTCCCACCGGAAGGGATTGTTTAGACAAGAAATATGCAGCCTAGCCCAGGATTAGTGGTCTCTGCGGCAGCAGGGAAAAAGTAATCCAAACCCTTTTCGCCTTTTCGTAATTCCCCCTGACAAGGATGGAAGCTGCTGGATGCATTTGGCAGACTCTTACCAATAGAATTCCAAAAGCTTTGATGGTTGTCTTGAGTAAAGAGCTTCCAAAAGCTAATTCCAGCAAGCAATCTTATGATTATGTTTTTACTACTTTTGTAATAACTTATTTCTCATTTTTTTAAGTCTTAGCCTTTTATACCTAGGGTTGATACCAGGGGACACTAGGTTGTGCAAGACCCTAACATCTTGCGTAATCAGTGACTGAATAGCAAAAACGTTGCTGTCAAACAAACAAACCAGATTGATATTACTGTTGTACCCAAAAGGCGTTGGACAGAGTTGAACTTATAGATCATCTATATTCCCCTGTAGTTTTTCCGAATCAACATTAAGTGGAAACACAACCACCAATACCAAAGGTGTTTGCAAATAATTTCTCCCAACAACAGCAAAACTCTCTCAACAATGAAAGGGGTTGATTTTAGGGAAGGAATAACTTGTCCAAGGAAAAATTATAACCACTGGAACATTGGTGTGCCCCTTTAAGATGTGAGGATAAATGGACACTCCATAACTACTCAAAATGTTTATATTTGGCAACAATTTCCTAGTGTTTTGAAATTAAATATTTTATTTATATGGCGCTCGTACACAAGTGTTTCAGAGCGCGACCAGGCAAAGGGAGGAGAACAGGGTAGAACAAAAACAACGATCTTACTAGGCCCAGTTACATTGAGAACGTGCAAGTGCATGGGAAGGGATTAGGGGGAAAGTGCGGAACAGAGAAGGACCCAAGTTGTACCTGGGAGGGTCGATCAGAGAGGAAAGAGGTCAGCAAGGCCACAGACTGATCAGTGATACCCAGGTTGTCACGGAGACGATTGCGCAGGGTGGTATGGTTGACTGTGTCGAAAGCAGAGGAGAGATCGAGTAGGATGAGGAGAGAGAGAATGTTAGAGTGAAGGTTGGAGAGCAGATCTTCATGGATTTTCAGGAGAGCAGTTTCCGGGCTTCTGGCAGCTGTGAAGCCAGATTGGTGGTCATGGTGAGAGCTATTGGAATGAAGTTTAAGCTGAGAGAGGGCCAGCTTTTCCAGGAGTTTTCCCAACAAGGGAGTAATGGAAATTGGACGATAGTTAGCCGGACAAGCAGGATCAGCTAAGAGGATGCACAAGGGAGTGCTTCAGAGACGAGGGGAAAGATCCAGAGGCAAAGAAGAGGTTGCAGAAATCGGCAAGGACTGGAGCAAGGGTATCGATGTGGTCCTTAATGGATTTAGAGGAACAGGGATGGACCTGTTTTGATGAGGCTT